>NC_091879.1:2435000-2739215 GCF_019399895.1 Cardiocondyla obscurior | reverse complement strand
AACGAGAAAATGTACAACGAACGACCGTGCCGTCGTGGCGGCGGCCGTGGTGGTGGAGGATGGATATGTTGGTGTACTACACGGATACCTACATAATACGAAAAGCCGGCACGAACACCAGCCCGCCGGCGCATGCACTCGCGGATACATACACGCGACTTCTACCGCGAGCCTCTCGTCCTGAGGAAGGTTTGCGGAGGTGGCGGGGCTGAGCGTGTAGCGGGCTGCGCTGGATATTATTTGCCGAGGACAGTGACAAACGCCCGTCAACGTCACTTCCACTCGCACCCTCAGCTTCCTACCACTACCGTCGCCCGTCGCCGCCGCCGCCGCCGCCGCTGCACCGTCGCCCGCGCGTCCTGCACCGCCGCTGCTGCCTACCTCCCTCGCCTCCGCGCCCGCCGCCGTCGTTCCTCTCAGGAGCCAGAAACGTGACGAGCATATCTAGCTCTGGACCAACTCGTCATCTCTGCCAGCCATCAGAAGGCGCCTCTGGTGACTGCGATGGCACCACTACTACCGCGGCACCAACGACACCGCCATCCTCGCACTCCCATCGACGCTGTGACTCCCGGCGCTCACTCTACACGTACGTGAAATCGAAGAAGGTGAGAGGCGACGCGGGGAGGCGCGGGTGGAAGGTCGGTGTGTGAGAGCGGGTGGAGAAGGAGGCGGCTTGACGTATCGCGGCCTCACGTCATCCCGTCTTACTCGACGCTGTCCGTCAGAACTTCTGCCGCGCGGAGAATATACGAGCGCTCCTCCGCGATTTTGCCCCCGTGAAAAATCGTTATTGCCCGAGTCCTTCAAGATGACGACCTTCCCGAGACCGAATTCGTTCTCCTCCTTCCCCCGCTCAAATTTTCGGACGATCTTTTTCTGCTTATCGCTTTATCAAACGATCTGCTCCAGCCTGTCGCGCTCGAACCGTTTCGTTTTCGTTTTCTTTCGCCATAGCGAAGCGCAAACCGGCTCGAAATTTCTAAGATAAATTTTTATTATCTGCGAAAGTCACGACTACTCGACGTTTACGCAAAATCAACCAAAAGAAAAAAAAAAACTTTTTAATTATGTAATCCTCATTTTTTTGCAATGTATTTTTTCATGAAATATAAATTCAAGTCGCTTTTAAAAAGTATTTTCTCATTTTCTGAACGGTAACACACCCGACAGAAGTCTGACCTTTTCTCCAAAAAAAAAAAAGTTCTAATATCTACGATACTCCCCGATAAGAGCTTTGACGACCAAGTGGGCGGCTGGTATAAGTAAAGCAATCGGTGTTTATTACACTCCCCACGTTTTTTTTTTTCGTGCGAGTCGCTCACAGACGGCAGATACATTGTGCTCGCGCGGTGGACGACGCAGGTGTTCGCGTACGCTTTTAAACGCGTTAGACCCGCATCGCTCATTATCTCACCTTCGACGCGGGTGAGCGATATTGTATTCCGGCAAACCGGAAGTATAATACTGCTAGACGAATACTCTAGTTGGCCGCGGAGGGTGGGGTTGGTTACGCAGAAGGGTGCACGCTTCAACACCGAGACGTACAAGTCGAAAGCGGGACAAGGGGGGGAGGCGCGGGGGGGCTCGAGAGGGCGGCAGGCGAAAGGGGGAGGACGAAGAGCCAGGATCGCGCGGCGGGGGGAAAGGAGTCAGAGGCGTAGGTAGTCATTATGTGGAGGGAGGTGACGTCACTGACGGTGACGGATGGCTACACGTCAGGCGAGTATAAACCCCATGGTACCCAATAAATTATTGCAACTATAAATTACTTCTGTGCTCACGATATAATGCTACGGCTACCGCGGCGGACGGTGTGTGCGTAGGACGTCGTACACGACGATCCGCGCGTGTGTGCGCGAGCGTGTGGATTTGCGTGCGGACCTCTGTGTACGTACGGTCGTGACGATACCCAGGCCGGTGGGGCGAGCAAACAAAGGTGGCACGATGCCGGACTAACTAGGCTCGGTATGGGCATAGGTAACCCCATACAGGACTTTCTTTCTTCGTCCCCCTTCCCCTTCGGCGCCCTCGCGCCGTCTCTTTCTCTCTGTTCGTTGCTGTCCCCCCCCTCCCGGCCCCTCCGCCGCCACCCTCGGTCCCTTTCGTGCGGTACGCGCGCAAACGGGCTCCTCGATTTACGAACGTTTCTGACCACCATTCCTGCTGCACCGACGTTTTTATTCGCGTTATGGGAATTTACGCTAAGCCGACGAAAGCGAGAAGTCCGCGGGATTTACGGTGGCGTTTTCGCGCGCAAAAAGCTTTTTCCCGCGATATCGATGATTCCGGACGGGGAACGTTCCGTTGCCAAGGAAACAGGCAAAAATAGCGGCGTGATTATTTAAAGATATAACGACATTTCAAATCTCAACGCGGCTTGAAAAGTGGTTGTTTAGTAGGAACAGCTTGTTGATGAAACCGTGCGGTTGATTAATATTCGCAGTCAGCAAAACAGTCGATTTCCTTGTTCGAGATTAGACTATCAGTTACTTCGCATTTGCGTATAGGCGAGTTACGGCTTTTAATGTCCGCAATTTAAAGTGACGATACGCGGAGAGATGACGAATCTCGATTTATTTCGCGACACTTATATACATACGTGTAACGAAACGCTTTTGGAATTTGAAGTGCGCGACTTCCAAGATCCTCCTGGACGGAATCGCTTCTCGCGCTCGTTTCCAGAACGCTCGGGGGGCCCCGGTCGCGATGGAAACCACCGGGGTAACATAATCCCGATACGTAATAAATATCGCCACGTCGGTCCCGTTCGGCAGTATTGGTGTGTCTGTCTCTCATCTGGATGCCTTTGGGGGCCAGGAATAGGGGCAGCGCGGGGGCGCAGCGGGGCCCGGGGGGTGGATATTATGGGCGAGCGAGTGAGTTATACGCCTTGCCGCATGTGTGTCGCATAAATCTGTTCCTAGCTCGGGTCCCGGCCCCCCTTACGACTGCGCTGGAACCGCTCCGGCTTCGAGCGACGGAGGACTGAGTGACTGACTGACTGCCGACCTCCTCCTTCCCGCCCGCCTGGCCATCACCTCCTTTCGCCCTGCCGTGTATTTCCCTCGGCAAACTCTGCTCCTCCAACTTTCCCCGACATTTCCAACTGCACACACCCCGCTGAACGTTCTGGCGCGTCGAGGATGCGGGGGATGCGGGGGCGCGCGCAGTTCGTTTAAAATACGTGTTACATGCTGAGCCGGCGGTATTTAAATAACAGGAAAAACGTGGCGATATGCATTCCTCGTGGTTTTTTTTTTTTTTTCCGCGTTGAGTCGCGGCACGCTTCGACTCAGGATTTTTCGGATAATTATCACGCCGGTACGCCGATAACGAGGGCAATCTATTGCAATCAATTAAATTTCTCGGCCCGCGACGTAATAAAAAATGCACAATTGAAAGTGACGATAAGTTCCGACGGCGAATCGTCGTCGACCGTGACTCATCGCGCTAACTATCGAGGTGATAGCTGGTAGCGCTTCGTAAATCGCGTCGCGTGACATATTAGTGGGCTATATTTAGACGACTGTCCACCGGTGAGGCGGTACCGCCGCTCTAAGTCTTTCACGACGCGGGAAGGTGACTTATAAGCTCTCGCCGGACACGGTACACGGTGTAAATAACTCTGGGAGCGGGAAACTTCGGCGATGCCGAAAGTCGGGCTGCGTCGTGAACTTTGAGGCTCGCGCGCGAGGACGTGTCGCGGGTGCTGGACGCGTTCTCGAGAGGATGACAAAGGTACAATGCGCTCCCTGTGCCGCGATGATGTTTCGTTCGAAAGGGAGCCGTTCGCGCGCGCGACAGGAACTAAAAATAATCGCCGTCGCGCTATTAGAAACGCGAAACGGCGCTCTCGGGGCCGCGGGGACTTCTAAGTGCGAGTTAAGGCGCGAGTTATTTGCGTTGGGGAATCGAAGCTTGTCGTTGGACGTGAATTAACTGGGGTCGGCCCCGCGCGAGAGAGAGGAAGATTGAGAGATGCACCTGCCGTCCGCGTCACCCATCCGTTACCCGAACGACAAGAACGCTTCTCTAATTTCCATTCACACTAATCCGTAACGAAGCGGAGCACGGAGGAGTCCGCGTCGCGTATAAATTGTGTAAAGGGAACGCGCGCGTTAATTAACAATCCGCTTTGGCTAACGGGTGATCTCTCGGAGGCGATAAGACGCGATAACCAGGTAATTCGGGTCCTAAACTCCGACCGCGGTGGTGACGGACGTGAAGACCGGCTCTCGTTCTCTTTCTCTCTTTTACTACGTCCGTCGATTCGACGCGGTCGTGAGAAAACGCTCAAATAACATCTGCCTGTGCGCGTTTACGTGCGACGTCGTACGAAATCACTCCGCCGCGCTTCCAAGCGAGCCGTCAAGGCGAGACGAACGCGAGAGCGGCTTTCCGGAGGGGGAGGAGAGGGGGGGGGGCCCCGGCAAGAAACGATTCGGCCGCGGCGGGAAGACGGAGGTCCGGGAGAACGAGAGACGAGAAGACGAACGGCGGGCAGACGGGTGGCGGGCGGGAAAAGGGGGGAGGAAGATCGAGAGGCGCACCTGTCCCTCTGTACATCAGCCGTCCGTCATCCGGGCGACAGATCGACTCTGTCGGTGCCGCGCCGCCCTTCTCCACCTTCTCTGGGCGCTTCTCGGCGAGCACTCGCCTCGGCGCGCAGCACCACGTGGCACCGCACTTATTTACGCTGACACAATATTTATTAGGACGGATCGGTGAGTCGGCCGTTCGCTCATTCGCGCGGCCCGCCAGCCTATTTCGGGACCGCCTTCCCTCTTTACGCTCGCTCGCTTGCTCCGACGACAACGCGGACGACGACGAAGTGGCCGTTTCACCAGAGACGCGTTCGCTCCTCCTCGGGATTAAGACGCGAACTGGTCACGCGCCTTATTTTCTACTTCCCCGGTCGACAAGACGCCGGATGCGCCCGCCGGCTTCGCTTCGCGCCAATTGCACCTCCGTGCTCAACGTCGTCGTTCATCACGGAAGTTTTTATTTCGGGCCGTGACGGCGATCGGACAGACACGTCGTTGATCTACATACGTCTCGCGTTACGCTTTCCAACTGCGCGATAGGCCGCGCCTCGGCGCGTTCTCGCGAGAAGCGAAGCGAATCTTCACCGCTCCGTTATCGAGCGAAGGCGACTGGCATTATTAAAAAAAAAAAAAAATTGTTTATTGCCCTAAGACCTATTTCTTTAACTGTTTCATCGGTACAAATTGTTATCGGGGAGAGGACGATTAATGTGTCAGTCGAGGAGTCGCGGAAACCGCCCCCGGTCTCGCGCTCTTTGTGCCTCCTTGGTACCCGGAAAGAAGTGGATATTCGTGGTACGCGCGGCCGCAACTCGCCACTTCGCGAGAGGATATGACAGGGGCTGTGTAAACGCGGCGATAACCGGACGGATCGACACCAGCTGGCTCTATGTTTGTTGCCGAGTCTATAAATAGGCCAGTCGGCCCTTTCTCCTTCTCGCGCGTCCCGCATCCACCGTCGCCACTTTCGCGTTCTCCCTCTCTCTCTCTTTCTCTTTCCTCCGCGCGATGCTTGAGAGATGTTACTTCGCTGACAATTATTGTTGTCACGGCCTCCGCTCCGGCAGTCGGTAACAGAACTGACACTTCGAAAGGCAGCGTGACGGAAAGCGCAAGAAAGAGCGGTGGAGGGCGAGAAGGCGCCGAGCGGCATGACAGGGCAACAGAGACAAGGAGAAAGGAGACGAGGAGAAAGAGAAAGAGAGAGACAAGGGGGTGACGAACGAGGGGGGAGGAGAAGAGTGACGGATATCGTGATGAAGGCGTCCTCCTGTCACCTTCCTCCCGCCCCCGTTCTTCGCGGCGCCCTCGCCGCGTCGCGCTTGCACGGCTTCTCTCATCGGGCTACGTCCGGCTCGAGACACCGCCAGAATTACGCGCGAAGGGCTAGCGGAGTAAAGAAAGTATCGAATCCGTATGAAATCCTGTCTCCCGCCGCCAACAACTTCGCCAGCTCGCAACGGCCGGCGAGACCGAATTCATCAAATTATTCTCAGCAATCAAAGTCTAAAAAACGATTAACAAGATCGACCGATGGAACGTCGGGTTTAATGATTCTCTTATGAAAAAAAGAAGCTCGTATAATAAAAAGCATCAAGAATTGGTTTATCATTTTAATCGTGTAAACAAATTAATTTTAGAAAGCCGTCCACGGTTGTAACGGCGATCGGGCAGCGGTTTTTGCATTCGGCGCTCGCGAGACGATAAAAATTAATCCACCGAATCTTGCCGTCCGCGAGCCGGCGGTATTTCGAGCCGGGAAAAATTCGTTAATTTCCGTTCGCGGCGGTAATATATCACGATAAGCTACGCGACGTCGGGCCGACGTCGCGCCGCGTCGCTAAGGGCTAAAGAGAGAAATAAGCACGATCCTCCAGTTCGGGATATTAATCGCGCTCCTCGGCGATCCCGACTTTCGCCTAATGCATAAACGCCGTGGGGACGACCGCTAACGAAGAGCGAAACGAGTTCGCGGATTTCGCCTTCCTGAGCAGCGGGAGCAGCGACGCATCGATCATCACTGTCGCCTGTTGCGCGATTGGACGGACGGACGGTCTTACCGGACGTGCGCGCCCGTCATCCATCATTCAGTCGTCGTATCTGCATCAACGGGCCGCATCTTCGGCGCCTCCGTGCGCGCATTAATACCGTTCCACGAAGAGCGCGCGCGAGACGATTAGCCCGATCGGCCTGCTATATTTCGGGCCGCGTCGTAAATTATTTCGCGCGGCCGCATTAAATTTATCGCGGCGATGTCTCGGGACCAGTTCCGAGACGAGCGAGTGCCACTTAACCGGTGACTTTCGCCTCGCGATCGACGCGAGATCGGGGCACCGTCCGCCGAGGCCTCCCCCTCCCCCTCCTCCTCCTTACCCCCGTTGTGTATCAGCGGACGAGCGGACAATGGTGTTCTGAAATCTCGCGGGGATTGATCCTTCACGCTTCAACGTCGCTGAGTATATATTCTTCGCGATATTCGTCACGTTCGATCCCGGCCGGCGGATCGAACGGCGCGATACGTCAGCCGTAAAAATAAGAGGTCGTAAAACGCGCGCTGGGTCCGGTTCTGCACCGGCTATATTTGAGCGTGACAGAATTTTGAAAGCCCGCGGAATGCGCTTGGCTGATTTTCGCGCTAAGTGTTTTTCATTAGTCATCTTGTTTTGCAAGTGTAACAAGATAATTCGCCCCGCCATTCGTCAGACGCCTTCCTCCGAAAACAGCGGACCAATAAGCCGCGTCTTTGAATTCTCTCGGACATTAACAATGAATATACATGTCACGTATCAGCTGTTCCTCGCGCGTTACGCCACGGTTTCAAGAATAATCAGCGGACGTGGATTTAAATATACATTCGATTAACGGATACCTTTAATCGCTACGCTGAGACAGAAAGAAGATTGACAAAGAGACGCTACGCGAACGAACGTATCCGGCGGATGACAGGGAGGAGACGCGGATTGACAACGTCGAAGAATATCTTTTACCGGTGGCTTGTTCGCCGCTTGTCGCGGGGAACCGTCACTAAAATATGGACGTTAATAAGTCGTACATACGTACGGGCAGCGTGTGGGGCCGCGCCACTTGCCAAAAGGTCTTTTTCTCGCGAAGCGAGATTCCAACGCGCCGCTCCACCGGGTTTCTCCTGTCCATCACTCACCGTCGAGCCCGAACCGTCTTCGTATCTCCACCGTTCGTACCCCCTCGACGGGTCACTCGTCATCCCAAATCTCGGCGGATGCGTTATTGCGACGTTGGCGCGTACAGATAATCCGTGTTCGCGCCAGAATGAAGTAACATACGAATCGCTTCACCCTCGTCGCAGATCGGATTAGCGAGCGCGACGAAAGAGTTGCGGACTTTGCCACCGAATTTCTCGTTGTCGCGCGCGAAGCGACGAGGCGCGGCTTTACTTACGATCCGTATCAATTTTTGCGCGGGATAAAATCAGCTCCGAGCGGAATCGAGACTGCGTCGAGCTGATATTTATTTTCACGGAAGATTGTATCTTATCGGCGATTCGTGCCATCAAATTTCCGTTTACCTGTCCTGTTAAAGTAATTCGACCGCGCACACACTCGTTACCTCCGTCGTTAAGAATAAATTATAGAGCGTCGTGATAGCGGCAGATTTATAGCTGTTAATTATCCTAATAGAACTTTAGATAATGATAATTGCAGTGTTTTTTTTTCCCTCCTCGCCGGTGGAAATACCGGCGTTTTTACCCACGCGATGCATCCCCCCGATCGAATCGAGATGCGCCGATGTCGCTGATAATATTATACGCGAAAGTGTTAATCTCGCAAATGTTAATTAGCCATTACGCCGGGATCGTCAATAGTAAATTACGAGCTATTAATGGGAGGCCTATCAGCGGCGTAGATCAACGAAAGGATCGACTTTAATTTAACAGTTTATGCGCGCGGTGTGAGCGTGACCCGCTATCAGCAGGCCGCGATGCAGCGCGGAAAACGATCGCCAGCAGGGTGATAAAGTCCTCGCGATCGGCCCCCGCGATAAATAATCACTCGGCCGCGTGA
Source organism: Cardiocondyla obscurior (assembly GCF_019399895.1). NCBI lineage: Eukaryota > Metazoa > Arthropoda > Insecta > Hymenoptera > Formicidae > Cardiocondyla > Cardiocondyla obscurior. The sequence continues at coordinate 2,730,628 of NC_091879.1, read as the reverse complement.
TGTTTTCGAGATAATTTATTGACCCGCGATGGCCGGGAACGCGTCGCTAGCTGACTTCTTCGGTGCTGCTCCTTGTTCGCCGCGATAATTATTTTATCACGCGCGAGATATCGCCGGAAATTGATAAGGACAATCCCCGGGTTCGGGCGCGGTAACGCGGCTCTGCGTCAGATTTTTCTCGGCGTCGGAAAATACGTGTCGCGCGGCGGCAGCGTGTATCTTAATAAATTACAACGCGGGCGCGCTGAATGATTACTAACCGGCGGAAAACGACAATCGAAGCTGCCGAGATTTTCGCCTAGAGACTATTGTCTGCGACCAGCTTTGGGCGCGTGACGAGCGCCAAGTCGAATCAACGGGCGCACCAGTCGAGGTTCGCGCACAGGCAGGCGTCCTATAGACGTCAGATTTCGTAGCGCTCGGTCGAACGAAATGAAAAGCGCGAACGAAGCTCCGTGGATTGCGGCGCGTAATATTCGCGGCAGCTCGCGCGATTTTGTTACGAGGCGGCGCGACAATTTCGCAACAGAAACACCGGCCCCGGAAATCCAAGATCTCTCTCGGAGCTCGGTATTTCAAGGCGAGGGCAAGTTGAAAGGGTAGCTGGAAGGCGGAGGAGCGAGAGGCAGAGAGAAAGAGAGAAGAACGGGGAAAGATTTTGAGTACACGTAGAGAAGGCGACGGCAGCAGGGAAAAGCAATCGGGCGACGCGGATTCGGGGTTTTCACAGCCCTTGTCGATCGCGCGAGATTGAACGAGGCGTGTCCAAGTGCCGCGACTTCGGAATATCCGTGGAAAATTGAAGGAGAGCACGCTCTACCTAGATCCCGCCTGCGACGGACCACCGCGGCCCCGACGTTGCTCGATCGCTTTTTAAACGGTTAATCGACGACTTCTGCGCGGCCGTTTCCACACATCCTTTTACTCGCGTGAAGATAAATTCTAAATTTCACTCGACGAAGAATAAATTTCACAGCGAGAAAAATTGACTTTCATAATTATACCCATTCTTTAAAAATAAAAAAAAAATTTTTTAAGTGAGACCTGCGTTACAAATTATTTCTCGAAGTAGCTTTTGTAATTCTAACAAGTGCCGGTGTCCCGCACGTCCGCCCTAATCCTAATCGCACCTTTCTATTTGCATTTTTAATGGACGCGGGCCATCAACGTCGCCGGCAATTTCTTTCGACGGGCCCACCTCGGGAATTATATATAGATACGGGATCTGATCGGAGAGCGTCGTTTACGATGACGCGAGTGGCGGCGAAGGAACGCAGCTACGGCTCGCAAGGGGTAGGGGAAATTCGACAGACTGATGGAGTGAGTGTTGACTTAGGATAACAGTCGCCTCATCAGTCAATCAGTCAGGTAGACAACGGTAGGAAGGTACTCCGTCTTCGGTTGGAGCCTGTCGTCTTGTTCTGTTCACGTCGTCCTAAAGAACACCTAAGTGAGTCACGAATCTGACCACCTGACATTCGAGGGACTTAAGATCGAGGGCCGAAATGAAAAAATAAAGAAAGATAGTGGGACAAGTCCTGGACGGATCGAATGCTAAAGAAGTTCGTTTGCGGCCCCCGCGCGAGTGCATTGATCTAATTCCCCGGGCGTTTCTGACGCATCTCCTTGAAGCGTGATGAGCGAACGGTTGGTCATTTAATTTTTGCTAAAAATGCAAATTTCTTTCTCTTCAAATAAAAATCGTAACTTTTAACACGCAAATAAATTTACGTCAAGCAATAATTTTTTTTTTATCTTACTTTTAACGATGCATTTCGATTTAAGCGACCGGTTTTAAGAATTATATTTCGTATCGGTATATTTATATCGTAATAACAGTTAATCACGGACAACGCTACTTATTTGGAGCGGTATTTTAAATATACGCCCTCCTAAAAATATCTCGAAATCACCTTCTCCCTGAAACTCGCTCGAAACAAGAGTGATATTCTTCTGAGTTTGAAACGCGACCCTCCCGATCGATCTGAAAAATCTGGATCATCACTTGAGGAAGTCGTAAATCAACGTCTTGTATCTCTCGAATACGGATTGAGTATGAGGCTTTCAAAGCCGGTTGCTTCGGAGCGAAGAAGGCGTCGCGGGGAGGCAGGGAGAACGGAAAGAGGCGGAGGGGGATGAGGGAAGCGAAAGAGACACGGAAAGAAGGACAGAAGGCACGCGCGAGGGAGAGAGGCAGAGGTGCGGAGGAAGGAGAAAACGGATTCACCCGTCAGTCACTCTCTGGCAGACCGCGAGAGAATCACAATGCGAGGCCTCCCTCTTCTCGGCGTCCCTCCTCGTCCTTCTGTCCGCCCGTCCGTTCGTCCGTCTGTCTGCCTGTCCATCCGTTCGTCTCTTCGTCTGCCTCCTGTCACTCTCCCCGCCAGCCTTCCGACGGTTCTCGCATCAGAAATTCATCTCCTCTCCTGTCCTCCTCCGGGTTCTCCTTTTGTTCCTTCCCTGCCGCCGCAGCCGCCGGCTTGTTATTATGTACTGTTTTATTGCCAGGACGTTGCTAAAGTTCGACCCGGTTACTTGCCCCGGCGTGGCGTCATTGCTGCCGAGGAAAAGAGGGAGAGAGAGAGAAAGAGAGATCCGCGCCTCCTCGGGATATTCGCCGAGATAACCGTGCGCGAATAGTACTACTTATCAAAGATCCGTCTCGGAAGGCGTCCCGGCAACTTCACTCGGCCGCCCGTAGAAAAGCCCGAGAAATTAACTTCGTGCACCGTGAGGCCCGAGCGGCTCTCGCGGAGATCTTTTCTGATGCACGCAGCTCTACATTCTAACACGGTGGTTATGTAATTACCGGTATCCACCGACGGCCTGTCTAACAATGAGAAGCACGGTAATGGCCGGCGGATGCTCATGCATGTAGTAGCCTCCACACAGATTGATTACAAATGCTCGCGTTGAATGGAATCGGATAGATATGTAAAATAATTCTCGAAGGAAGATTTCTTAGACGTCCGAGCGGACTTTGCCCGAAATTCAAATGAATAATTTGCTAATCAACGTTTCGACTTTGCCCGTTTATATTTTTTAATACCGCCTCTTTGCTAACTGGATTTTTTAATCGCGCAGGTTACTGTCGGTAGATCGTGTTTACCGCGGGAAGTCTTCGCGCTGACTTTTAAAGCCGCCGCTCTGCATATTAGGTTTCTCGCAAACAATTAAACAGACGCCCCGCGCTGTAAATCCCCTTGCCGGATGAACGTTCGGCGTGGATACTAATTACAAGCAAACCTAACTGATTTAGCGCGTTGATTGCGCGTAAATCACTAAAGTACACAGGCTGACACAAGCGCGGATACCTACGAACGCGAAAATTTACGCCTTACTCCCGACCGCAATTTATGAACCTGCACTAAAAGATCCTTGTCTTAACACCTTATTTTTCGTTTTGTCATTTGTAAGACTTACCTCGTTTCATCTCGGTCGACTCGTTCTCTCCTTTGCGCGTCTAAGAATGACAAATTGCTTTTCGGAAGAGCGGCCTCAAAAGAATACATCTGAAAATTGACAGAAAATAATCGGTTTTAGTCTCAATTTTTAAAGACATGTTATACTGACACGAAAAATCGCGCAAGATATAAATAACGTCAAATTAAAGAAAGCCTCTATTATCTCTTTGCTAAACCAATTAAAAAAATTTTTTTTTTTTTTTTTAATAATTAAAATATACAGAAATATTTGCTGCACGTATTATTTTATTTCGTCGGCTTCGGGAGTCAATTCTTTTAACAATTTATGACGACGGAATTTGCACGCAGTCAAAAGCGATTTCATCAAACGCCGCGACATTAATTCAATTAACTAAGATCGGACGTGGTTTCTCTCCGCAGCCTCGAGGTTTTGCGAAACGGAAGCTCGGAGTTTATCAGCAATTAGCAAGTGCTGATCGTCCCCGCGAATAGCGAGCGTGACCAGCTCGGTCGTTCGACTTACGACTAGATCGTTTTCGCGACGGGATAGCTAATACCGTTGCGGTACCAATACCAGTTTAGCCCTCCGGTACATCACCGATATGTGCACTCCAATATATGCAGGTGCCCGCTATCTGTATCCTCAGTTCGTGCGCGGGTTCGCCGACGAGGCAGGCGAAGGGGAAGGGGGGGAGGGGCACGACAAGCGGGGGAGAGAAACCACGGGAATGCAGAGACACATTTGTAAGAGAGAAAGAGAAAAAAGGGAGGAGGGAGCGAGGGGGAATGCACAGAAAAATCAGGTGAGATCGTAACGGGCTCGAAAGCGGATGCTGCGCCGATAACGCTAATTATTGTTCTGGACTCAGGGAGTCGTAGGCGGGCTATTGGCGCAGAACCATCGCCTTCGCAGATAGCGCGGCCCCATTCTCCGCGTGGCCGCTAATACGCCGCGCGCTTCTTTTCTAACGTACAGTTCGGCTGAGTCGAGGACAGGAGGAGCCGGATATCGGCCGGCAATATCTTGCCGAGTGTCAAGACTCGGCCCGCTTTCAAGCCCTCTCGGTATGCCACGCTCCACGCTCCCGGGGAGCGTATCTACCGACGGGCCTACGTCCGGGATGTGCAACCTGGTGCGGTCCTTGTTAGCGGTCTGCCAATAGCCCGGCACGAACTCCGCTCTCATGCGAGGCATTTGCATCCCACTGCGGCCCCGACGTCGACGTCCGATCGATCCCGATCGCCCGGTAAAATACTTTCGAAGTCGCGGGGCTCCCGGTGACCCTTGTCATGACAATTGGATCGATCTTCCGGCGAGTTGAAATCCTGCGGTCCCGCGATGCAAAAAAAAAAAAACAAAAGTCGACCGAATGCACCTCGCTCGAAAAATTAAATACGCCTCGTCGCGCAGGATCGACGGCTAGCGCGAAGCGGTGACTTTTCTGTTACGATAATCGCGAGTGATTCTAGATGCCCGCCGCTTCCGGAAACGGACCGACGCTCGTTGAAATCTCTGGGGAGGAAGGTATCGCGGTGCATAAGCGTGATGATTGAAATTTCGAAGCGGTACCGTCTCGAGCCCGAGCAAAGGACAAGGTAACGCGGGCGCGCAAAAATTCTGCGGATACACGCTCAAGCGGCCGGAAGGGTGGAAGACTGACCGCGCTGGTAGCGGGCGGGGCTGCCCGCCGGTGGTCCGCCTCGGTTCCTCGACTTCTTGCATTCTCCTCTTCGATACGCGCCCGGATCCGAGCGTTTCTCCGAGAAGTCTTTCTTTTATCTTCGCGTTCGTTCTCCCCGTGGTCGTGCGCGCCTTCTCGCCGTCTCGCGACTGGTCCCCGGACCGGACTTGGCCCCGGCCAAGTCGCCAAGCGGCCCCGCGACGGGGCACCGGGAGGAATCGCTCCTGGCGGAGAGACAATGGACAATGGGGACATAAATCTGCGTAATTAGTTGCTGATGCGCCCGCGGATCAATGTGCGATCTCCTTTCTCTCCCTCTTCCGTGGCCTGTCCGCGAACAAACGATCGTTTGGTTGGTCACCCGGCAAAGTAGGACGGTGCTCTCCTGGTGCTGTCCCCACCCTCCGCGAGGGGAGGTGTGCTGACCACCATCCGCTTCTCTCGCCCTGCTCTCGCGCTCGACGACTGCCCGCGACCGAGGACACGGCGCGCTCCCTTCCGCGGAAAGAACGCGCCGAGAGTAAGATGGCGACCGGAGGAAAGCGGGTCCCGCGGTGAAGTCGAGCCTCCGTCAGGTGCAACTTCGCTTTCGTCGGACGCGCGAATTCGAGGGAGCCTCTTAATAAATGCGCGATTAATATTTAAATCGCCGAGTGGCGCCGCTCGGGCTTATCAGACGCGGCGCGATGCGAAGTGAGATATCCGCGCGATTGCGATTCTACCTCTGCAAATATTTGTCGATCTTAGATCAGGTGGTGAGACGACGGTCTCCGCCGTTCGTCCCTGCCGGGGGTTCAAATGGAAACGATTTGATTAAAACTCATAATGCAGATGATGGAACTCCTTGTCCCGGTGCACAATACCTCGTCGCCGTCGACGTCAACGTATCCGACGTAGCTCGCCGTTTTCTCCTTCTTCCTCTTGCCGGGCGTCGTATTCGTCCTCGTCGCCATCGCCGTCGTCGCTGTCGTCGCGAAAGGCTGATAAATGAACCGATAGTGCCATTGTGTTACTCGCCATCTAAACCTTTATATCACTCCTAGGTACTTAGCTTCGTCATTTCTCAGTATCTCCACTCCTAGGTCGTACGTTCTTCTTCGCTCTTCTATCAAGATACGCCGGGTGACAGAGGGATTTGATTCGCGTCCCACATCGACGGCCTCCACGAGTAAAAGACGGCCCGCGATGTCGTCGACCGACGCGCGTTCGCGTTATTTATATATATATTAAAAGAAACCACGCTACGCGCCCACAGTTTTTCAAGAGATCCGAATTCGCGTGCGTCATTACAATTGGGGACATTAATTAATTAATAATTATAATTCAGGTTTACTTACATTTGCAGCTTTCGGTTAGGTTAGGGTAGATTATTTTCCGTCCTTCCATCCATCCTTCCTTCCTTCCTTCCTCCCGTGGCAGTTTCGGGATTATCCTTTACGTGTTGCAGCACTTTACATCATTTGACACTGTTTTACACTGCTCTGCTTTTTTTTTTTATAATCACTAATCACTAACACAATCACTCGAGAGACGGACGACCGAAAAAACGACGGTGGATTATCGCGGCGATTTATTACGAATTAAATTAAGAAGCGCGACGAACGATCATTCGTTGCAGATACTTGTACTCGCGATATCCGCTGTGTTGCTTATTTCCGTCGAGCCGTCTTCACTCCAGTCGTCCTCGACGCAAAAAACGCCACGATGTAAAGCGAGGTTACCTCTGGTTCTTCGGATAATTCACGCCGGTGGAATATACGACGGGCCGCGATATGTCGAGCACCACGATTCAGATTAAATGTTCCCCGCGCACTTTATGTTCCTCAAGTTTGTTAAAAGTCACTTGTCCGCAACGGGATGAGAGTCTCGGCCGCGACGAAGAAGACGCGCGAGGTGCGGATCTGATGCTCTCGTAATGGCGGTTGCCGGAATCCGCTGAACGTCACGTCGAAGGAGATGACGAGTGAAATGAATTGGCAACGCCGAGCGCGGCGCGGTTCACGCCGGACGCTCCGCGCGCTTCGCCGGCTACGTAGTCTTGTCGTTCCGATGCACTTTTTCAAGGCCCGAAATAAAGCACAGAACGATGAATGGAATGGCACAGAGGTGCAGAATATGATCGTTCGTTCCCGGGTCGACGACGTCGACACTTATTCGTATGCGAGACTTTCCTATTCGCGATCGAGAATACGCGAAATTGCGGAGCGATTACCGACACGTCCGCGCGCCCGTGTCTCCGCAACTAGACTGACCGTTAGAGTTTCGGCCCTTAGTTAGAAAGAGAGAACCGAGTAAAAGAAGTGAGAAGGCAATAGGTCAATTGCGCGCTGTCCTTCTCGCACGGAGTTCTCGGAATCGCCGAGCTCGACTGAGTTCTCGGAAGCGATGAGTTTCGACGCTGAGTAATCGACGTTTTTTATTTACGTATTCAGCGAGCTCGAGGCGTTTTCTTCCAAACGAAAACAGAGCATTTTTTTTCGCGACTCCGACGTCTGTCGCACTTTCGAGCTCCCAGATTTTTTACGCACGCTGTTACTTCGTGAAATTGTGGCATGTTAATAAAGTATGATTTTTTTTTTCCTCGGAAACTGCGATTGACTTGATGAACTAACCCGTTGTTTTTTCGGACTGATTTCAGGGGAGGACGGCGTCGAAGGCTCCGCGCCCGGTACGGACCTCCAAGGCGAGGAGGGCGATTGCGTTGATGAGGATGGCCCCGTTAGCCCCAGCGAAAGGGGCTGCGCGCCCGCTGCGAAAGAAGACGAAGACGCCGAGGGAACGGACGATGAGGACGACGAGGAGGCATCACCACCTACACCTCCGCCATCCGCCACTTCAAGGTTAAACCCGACTATTTTGCGAGACACGGGACCTCCGGATAGGTAAATCCGCATTATTTTTCCTCTCTATGCACACTCATCTTGCCTGCATAATTCAGCATTATATTTTGCATCGATTTTCTTACACGTGATTAATTAATTTTTTTTTTTACATTTAATTTTTTATATATCATTTAATATTTTTAATTTTTACGTAAAGAAATAAATTTCTTTATGTGCAAACACACGTAGAATTATTCTGCCCTAATAATTGTCGAGAAAAAAAAAGCGACAACGCGGTATCAGAAGGCAACAAGGCGCGGGCTTCTTTTTGAGAACGGCTGGCAAATATTGATAGAGATAATCGCTGGAAACCTGAAAAGCTTGATTACGCCGAGAAGTGAAAAAAATCCTCCGCCATGCATAACGAATGTCTGAAGCATCGCTCGCGCGAGCTGAGCGTCTTGTCAAACGACTTTAATTCGCCACTTTCTCAGTAGCAATTTATACTCGTATCAACTTTCCGCGGTCTTTCTCGTTACATTTGTCAATCGAGTCAGCGTCTGTATATTCGCGCGTGTATCTCCAAAGCGCCACGCAGCTGGAGTGTCATTCGCGAAGACCGAGGCACTCAATAATTTGCAAAGCTCGCGGAATCATTCGCGGGATGACCGCGCGATGACGGAAGCTCTAAATTTCGCCCGGTATCGTCTCCCAGCGACTCATTAGCGCTCCATCCGCGGCAAGTTCTTACGGCGAAGCACCTAAATCTTGCGCGACGCGATCTTTTTGATGTTTGCCGTCGCCGGGCGGCTGTGTACACGAGTCACCGTCTTTGTTTGAGAGCGACAAATCGTCACGCGGCCTCGCCCGCAAATCCACGCACGAGTTAAGGCGAGGGTTAAACGGCGGCAAAACGGAGGTACCAGATAGAGATAAATAAGCCGGCGGTGGAGTTGATATCGGTGTCTGCCGTGCGCGACGTCACACGGCTAATAGAGATAGGCACGTGTTACACATCGTCCCACACCGACGATGCCCCACTAACGGCCCCGCTGCCTGCTAACCGGGGGCGGCGGCGGCGCTCCCGTTGCCCCCGTGCACCCGCGCCGTCCCGCCAGCCCCCAAAAACTTCCCCTGCATGCGTGGCGGCGGTCCCCTTTCATCTCGCGGCACGCATTCGGCATTCAGTCAGGAGCAGTCAGTTACGAGCGGGCCGTCGACAGGCCTGGAACGTCGTCCGCGCCGCGCGCATCGCGCCGTACCCTCCACGCAATCCATTACAACGCTGGGCTCTAATCGTTCCGGGCCACGTGCTCCCGTCCGACAAGTCGATCCTCGTGTGCGTCGATGACGTTGCGACAGGTATCGATCGTTTCCAACTCGGCGACCAATCCGCGCGGTTTTTGTCGCGAGGCCGAATGACTAACGTTCCGCCGTTCGAGCCGCGCAATTAATCGTAATTTGTCCACGGACGAAGCCCCGTTACATCGCGATGCAACGCGAGCGTTCCTAAGATCGGCGGATAACTATTCGCGCGGGAAGTTGTGCTTTCGTTTTCGACGACGATAATAATCTGTTGTAATCCGTCGCAACGTTTGCCGCGTGCATTTGCAAGGCGCGTTTACGTGACGCGCGCATTTTTACGTGTCCTGGCAGCGGACAGACGTTTTCATGCGTGAATTATCCATCGAGCCGTTGCAACACGCTAACGTCTCCAGGCTCTATTTATCACGCGAGCCTTTTTTTCCGTTCACCACCGCCAATGATTCCGGGTAACCGTCGTTCCCATCACGCGCTGCGGCGAAAGCTGTTTGCGTAGCGATTCCTACAGCGGACGCTTATGAAATATTAACGTCACGGCGTCACCTGCGTTATGCAGCAGTGCGCTCGCGGATCGGTTACAAGAAAATTATCGCGCGATTATCTTGATTAATGACCGTCGCGGCTCGGCCGCGAACGCTTCATACTTTTTCGAGCGGAGCCACGATAAGATTCATTTCCATCCATCACGGGCTTCGAATCCTAGGGAAATCGCGAAAAGAAGTACACGCGCGCACGTACGTTTATTCAAATTTATAGCGTTCGGTGTCGTTTGCCATTTCAGGGAGCCAATGAGTCCGCGCTGTCCCTCGAGAGACTCTCGGGAATCGTCCGGTCCGGCGACCGGAAGTCCCCCGCCACCCGCAACCAGGAGCAGCGCGAGCCCGGTCAGTCCAAGTAGTATCGTGCCTCTACCCCTTGGAACTCACTCCCTGCTACCGCCCCACTCTGCGGCGGTCATGGCGGCGTATCTGCAGCAGACTCATCAGCGCCTCCTCCTCGGGCACTCGCCCTTGTCGCGTGGATCGGTGTCGCCGCTGGTCTCGTCCTCGTGCTCGCCGCCGGCCGCTACCCCCGGCCTCCTCGTGTCGCCCACCAGCGTCGGCGAAATGTCACCGTCGGCCACTCCGCTACCGGCCGTGCTGGACTTCAGCACGAGAAAAACGTCCTCGACCGAAGAGGATGAAGAAGAGCAGATATTGAATCTCAGCAAGCCACCTACGCCATCGTCCTCGACGGAGACGAACAACGGCCCGCTGGATCTTTCGGTGCCCAGCCGGAAACGACCCGGCCCGGAAGACTCGCCGCCACCGCCGCCGCGTAAATCGTCGAGACTGGCCTCCACGACAAGTTCCGCGAGCCATCAGGAAACAACGCCGGGAGTCACGTCATCCGGCTTCGGTAGACCGCCCGTCGTATCACCCTGGACGTCCCCGGTGGTCGCTTCGCACTTTCCGTATTTTGCCGCGGCGGTAGCGGCGGCGGCTACTAGTCAGCAGCAACTCTCGCCGAAGAGCACAGGCGGGGTGGTGGATCACCATCAGCTCTGGAACGGGAAGATGAAGCCGCCGGCCGCGCTGGAGAAGCCTTACCAGCCCAGCGAGGCCACGAAGGCGCTCGAGAAAATGAGCGAGCTGAGCAAGCTCGGCGGCGAAGATCTCTTCAGGTCGTCATCTGGCGGAAGCGGCCCCGCTGCGGGAGGCGGCAACGCGCCGGCGACGACGTCCAGCAGTCGCCACAGCGCCTGGCAGTCTCACTGGCTGAACAAGGGCGCCGATCAAGCAAAGGACGTTTTGAAATGCGTGTGGTGCAAGCAAAGCTTCCCGACTTTGGCCGCGATGACAACGCACATGAAGGAAGCGAAGCACTGCGGCGTGAACATGCCAGTTCCACCGCCCGCGCCGGGTATCCACTCGCAGCAGACTACGATGCCGACTATCCCACCGCCTCAGCAGCCGCATCAACCGCAGACATCAACCGGCAGTACCGGCAGCAGCAATTCGGCAACACCTAGCAGCAAACAAAGTCCCTCCGATTTGAATCTACTGATCAAGGAAACGATGCCGCTACCAAGGAAGCTCGTGCGAGGTCAGGACGTTTGGCTGGGCAAGGGAGCTGAGCAGACGCGGCAAATTCTCAAATGCATGTGGTGCGGACAGAGCTTCCGCTCGTTGGCCGAGATGACCTCGCACATGCAGCAAACGCAACACTACACTAATATCATCTCTCAAGAACAGATAATATCCTGGAAGTCGTCGGACGAGAGCAAGGGCGGCAACACCACCGGCGCCGGCGGGGGAGGCGGAAGCGTCACCAGCGGAGGGGGCAGCGGGGGAGTACAGCCGGGCGGAGGATCCGGACCTCACAGCGGAAACAACGGCGGTCCCGGCGCCGGTGCCACGAGCAGTCACGTCAGCGCCGTGCTTACCTGCAAGGTCTGCGATCAAGCGTTTAGCTCTCTGAAGGAACTCAGCAACCACATGGTAAAAAATTCGCACTACAAGGAACACATAATGCGCTCGATCACCGAAAGCGGCGGACGTCGGCGGCAAACGCGTGAGAAACGGAAAAAGTCACTGCCCGTGAGAAAATTACTGGAGCTGGAACGCGCGCAAAACGAATTTAAAAACGGCGACGCCGCCGCCGGGTTGACCCACAGCCTCGGCAAGCACGCCGGTAGAATCACGTGCGAAAAATGCGGCGACAAGATCGAGACTCCTCTCTTCGTCGAACATATACGCCAGTGCATCGGCGCGGGAACAGTGGGCGCTAACCAACGGAACTTCCTGAAGAACGCGCTTATGTCGAATCATCTGCCGGCGACGTTACCACCAACCGAGAGCGGACGTAAGAGCGTCAACGAGGAAACGTCTTCGATATCGTCGAGGCATCACCGGTCGCCGTCCTCGGCAAGCGACGCGACTACGCCAGGGAAGGACACTCCCACGCCGACCGCTAATGAGACAACCGCTCCGATAGGCACCTCGCCGTCAGTTCTGAACGCAATAGAGAAGCTCATTGAGAAAAGTTTCGACTCTCGCGTGAGGCACGGCACGCCTGGTTTACATCACACTCAGCCCGGCGCGCCGATAGGCACGAGCATTCTGAAACGCTTAGGTATCGACGAGAGCGTCGATTACACGAAGCCCTTGGTAGACCCGCAAACGATGAATTTACTTCGATCTTATCAGCAGCAGCACCAGCAGCAGCAGCATTACAACACCAACGCCGCGGCGAGGAGAGAACGAAGCGGCAGCGAATCTAGCTCAATATCAGAGCGAGGAAGCGGCAGGACGGACACCATGACGCCGGAGAGACGCATGGATTTATCTAACGCGAGCCACGAGAGGCACTCGAGTTCTCTGTCACATCATCATCGCGTCACACCTGAAAAGCAGGCCACTCCGTTACCTAGTCGTCATCATCAAACCGCCGAAGAGTCCGGGGACGAGGAAGCGTCTACCGTGGTCGTGAAAAAAGAGCCGAGGGACGAGGAGGCGGAGGAGCGAGGTGCGAACGAGGAGGAACAGTCGCAATCGACGAGGGAGGTATTCGTGAAGAAAGAAATCGTGGACGACTGCAGAGACGAGGAGGATCAGAGTTCCTACAATCACCGACGAAGCAGCGTGCACGAGACGCCGGAGGACGGGCGGGAGGTACTGTCACCTCGCATGAATCCTCCAACACCTCGGTCGACCAGCCAGGTGGAACAAGTCGCGCGTAGCCCTTGCCGGAACAGCACGAGCAGTCCTACCAGCAGCGATCGGTCGGTCACGCCGCGAGGTACACCCGACACCAAGGCGTCCAGCAGTCTCGGAGCGCTCTCCTCCATGTTCGACAATTTATCCGGCGGCGGCAGTGGCGGCGGCGGGAACAACATCGACTCGCAAGGACGTAAAACGAGCAGCCATCCTCTAGCGGCGTTGCAGAAGCTGTGCGATAAGACGGAAACGCGAGGTCCCGGCGCCAGCGGTGGTACAAGATCCGGAGGCGGCTCGGCAGCTAGCTCCATCGGCTCGGGCAGCGGTAGCGCGGTAGGGGCATCCGGTCCGGGCCCCGGGCCCGCCCCGGGTGCTATTTTGGCCTTCAGCTGGGCCTGTAACGACGCCGTGGTCACCGCGGATTCAATAATGAAGTGCGCGTTCTGCGATACGCCCTTCATCTCGAAAGGAGCGTACAGGCATCATTTATCCAAGATGCACTTCGTCAAGGACGGCGTTATCCCGGATCCATTGACTATCGGGAGATCGGCGGCAGCAGCCGCGGCCGCGGCCGCTGCGGCGGCCTCTCAAGGAACTTCCGGCGGGCCGAGCCGCAATTCTACGTCGCCGCCGACATCGCAGCGCAACAAGTCGCCGCCGCTTCCGCAGGCGAACGGCAGCCCGTCGCAGTCAGCGGCCTCCCCCCTCGAGGAGAGCCCGCACTCCAAATTTCTCAAGTATACGGAGCTGGCAAAGCAATTGTCCAGCAAGTACGTATAGTCCGAGCCCCGTAAGTAGCGGTGCCATTTGTACATAAGTGTATCTATACTGTAACGACTGTAAAACTAGCGATGTGAAAATTTTCATCCCCTTCCCCCGCGAACACCGCCGCGCCGAACGACGTCGTCGCGCATCTGACGTCGTCGGATTTATGCTTAAAGAGGCTGTGTCGTGGCTGCATTGATAATGACGAAAAAAAAGTCCTATAAGTAGCTCAAGCAATTGCAAAATAATTTTACATTATTATCTACGTATTTAGAACGAATCCCGCTGCGCGTAAAACGAGATGAATCAAATTGTAATCGTAGTTTTTATCGTTGACTTTTTTCCACTCGCGAAAAATACGTCTCTCGCAAATCAAGAACCTGTATAAATCACGATAAATTGATTGAAGGTAAATTCTAATGTCGTAGAAACGAATAATAATTTTTAAGATTTAAATTTTATGTTTAAAGATAAAATTATTTTTTTCTGCACGTTTATAGCACTGAGAATTGAACTCGTCGTTTTTGTACGTATTTATTTCTATATAGTACAATATTTTATTACTTGCTCAGTAAAAAATATTGAATGTAAATTTATATTGTAACGCAGAACGCATGATTTTAATTTTCGTTTTAATTACAAAGCCTCGTCACCGCACTCTTTCAGCCTAAATGTGGATATCTCCGTCGAAAAGACTTCGCCGTTGCGACGACATTATAGTAAGAAATTTCGTTTTATTCGCAGAATAATACACACGCAACGCGATACCTTTTCCGTTTCTGGCGATCGTTTTTAGTCTATCATCGAGAGCGCATCTTTATCATTCCCGGGTTGACGACACGACTAGCGTGCGTCGGACCCCTCAAAAATTCTACACCGGAGAGGGGCACTTCCGTTTTTATATCTCGTCATTATTTCTTTTATACTGATCCCTCTCTCTTTTCTTTTCTCACTTACTGTATTTTTAGTCGTTACGAGAAGATTATGCTCTTAGGGTAGATCCGCGCGCGTTTGGAATCGTTTGGAATGTTTCCTTCCCGCAATGGAGTCACGTGCAACACGGGGAAACGTCGCGAGAGAATCTCCTTTTTGCTTTTCGCAGAGAATTTTCCCTCGATCGCAATCGCTGTAGAGATACAAGTCCCACGCAGGGACGCGCATAACTTTGTACAATCGACATTTCCGTGTCGTTAAGACTTTCTCGCGGCACACGCGTTTTGCCTTTCGTAATTTTTTTCTTTTTTTTATTTTTTTTTTATTTTTTTTTCTCTTCTTCCCTTTCCGTGTCACTTTTCTTCGATCGGTATCGAGAACTTAAAGGAATTGTACCAGCGACTTTTACTTTCTTTCGTGCCCAAGGAACGTGAGAGGGTGTAACGAAGATGTGGGTGTTGAACGAGCGTTAATTAAATTGTGATGCCACCATATCTCGCGGCACTGCTGAGTCACGGGGCTCGGCACGCGGCCAAGTTTGTGATTTTATAAATACTTAAGGACGTTTACGACGTGAGATGAGCAAGATCGCGACGAAACAAAAGAGACAGCGAAAAATGAAAAATAAAAAAAAAAGAAAAAAAAAAAAGGTCGATTGGAGAGCGAGGAGAAGCGGACAGAAAAGGAAATGGAGCAGGTGGGAGAGCGAGGAAGAAAGAGAAGGCTTACCTATCATCTGTCGTAAGATCGTCAGCATGTATACCTCTAGATTGTAAGGCCGTAGTTTATTAGCGCATAGGATAGGCTAGGGTTCGACCCTGTATAGGAATCTCTTTGTTGATACTTATTACTACGAGAGAAAAAAAAAGAAAAAAAAAAAGAAAACCGAGGAGCCCGGTCCCGGGGAACGGACGAAGAGGCCGGCCTCGGGGAGCGCTACGACTGCTGCAAATTGAAGGTGTTGGAGACACCTAAGCGAGTGTGAAAGCGACAGGAGCCGAAAGGCGCGGAGACGCGGTGCAATAACGGAAGCTCGCGGCTAATTGAATTGAAATAAGTACACGCGAGTCGAATGCGTGCGTGAAACCGTGGTGAGCGAAAGAGCGAAGCGAGCGAGAACGAGCGAGTGGATAAATAAAAAAAAAAAAGAATTTTTTTTAGAGTGCGTGAGCGGAAGAATGGCCGTCGAAGAGGTGCATACCTCTTTCGGCGTGTGCGTGTAGATCACTGTAAATTTTCTTTGTTCAAATAATATTTATTGCGCCGTGAGCGGGACAACGCGTCATTTTACGTGTAAAATATCGTCATTATTATCACTCGAATTATCGCGACTACTGTGTATATTGATTATATAATTACGATTATTGTATCACGATGAGATGCGTGGCCTGGTGAGTGCGGTGATAAATGCGGAGAACGGGGCGCGAGTGGATCAAAGGGAGATGCGAACGATGACGACGAAAGGGAACGCGTGGATGCAGTGCGATAGGGTGGTGTCTGTGTTTGCGTGTGTGCCCGTACGCGTGCATGTGTGTGCATGCGAGAGTGGAGTGAGGGATGGACAGATAGAGTGACAGTTTGAGAACAAGAAAGAATGCTTCCGAGAGATTGAGAGAAGCGGACCGGAAGGGAGATGGAGCAGCTGCGCGCGGCCCTCGACAACGACGGCCGGGAAAAGGAACGGAACATAAACTTGTATACGTATTTCTTGTAAACTCTAATTCTTCCATCGCGGACTTTAAAAAGTATTTATCGACATAATAATAATATTAATATTATTATATTGTAATTATATACGACTGCTGAGAGTGTGATGAACGTAATGCGAGACGATTACGTGGCTGCGACCAACACACGACACACACGTCCCGCCCCCTGAATATACACATGTACACGACGACACGCGAGCACGTATACGTAACACACGTGGAGAAGCCGCGTACACTGTCGCAGTGACACTCGAGGAAAGGGACAGCCAGCCGTGCGAATGATACGCTCGAAACGTACCTACCTACTTACAAACACGCAACCACAAAGATATGCATCATGTATACGCGACTCTTGAAACCATTTTACCAGATTTGTCATTATTTAATTATTTCGGTTGTATTTTAAAATGCAATTAAAGCTCAAATAAATATATATGTTATAAACTAAGAATACCGTGCCTGTCTCGTGTACTTATTTGCCACTTGTTCCTTTACCGTAAGCCTCGAAATGGTAGCCTCGAAAATTTCATAACTGTTCATTTTATAAAAATTAATTTTTTTTTTTTTTAATATTAGAAATATAATTTTTTTTTTAATTGTATTGTACGATTATTAAATTAAATTCACACGTCACTTTTTTATGGGAACCTAACCGCGGACAGGAAGCTTTGCGATCTAAGAAAGAACTATTGAAAGACATTTCAGAAGACTGAAATCGTCTCGATTAATTTTTATTAATTGAAGCAGGTAAGTATTTATTCAAAACAAAATTTGTCACCGTGGCGTACCTCCGAGTAAACGACTGATAATCGTTAAACGTTCAAGTAATAACGTGGACCCGCGTTATCGACGCGCGATCGTTAAGCGCGAAGCTACTTTTCGCCTTCTTTCATAGACGGCTGCATTAATTAAAGATACCTGTCCGCGTTCGCGCCTCGGGCAGGTTATCTTCTCGCCCCGCCGACGAGACGGCACTCGAATTTACGTTCGCGAACGTCAGAAAAGGGTACGTAGCGGCGGAGGGCAAAGGACGGAGTCTTTAATACAGCGGAGCGAGTCCGAGGTCCGTGTGCAACACCGGGCTAATTCGGTGCCATACAATACCGCATCGAATGTATCCGCATCAGTATCAAACTCACCCCCGCGTATGTTAGCCGCAAAGAATAGACGTGGCCGGCGGATAAACTAGATAAACCGGCGACTCTGTACGCCACATTACGAGCGCACGATTTCGCTTATCAGCCGGGAGACGTTCCGCGAGATATCATCTCCCTCAAGGCCGCCGCTCGCCTCCGGACCCTCCGCTGAATCCAACGAATTCCCCGATCATCCCACTCACCTTTCTCTCCCTCCCCCTCCTCTTGATCGTCCTGCTCACCCACACCGACTGGATTCGCGCGTCGTCTTTACCTTTTCCTCCGTGGCTTTTTTTTTTTTCTTCGCCATTTGCGGTGCATAATGATGACTTCGAGTCGCCGGATGGTGGCTGGCTGGCCAGCAAATCACGGTGAAGGTCGGTTCGCCGAGGCAGCCGAAGGGAAGAACGGCGACAGAGGGGGACAGATCGCGAGAGAGACGGGGGCGAGGAAGTGGGAGGGTGGGCAAAGAAGCAGCAGAAACCGGTCGGCCACTACTCGTCCGCCTCATAAGAGATACGCCGCATGCCGCAGATACGCGAATACTTTTATTTTAACCGTAATGCGCTAATGAATTGATACAACGCCAAGCAGGCCCCTCGTTCCCCGCCGCTCTTTATTTTACTCCGCTCTCTCTTAAGGGAGAATCGGCGGCCGTGACGGCAACGATCTCCCCGAGTTGCTCCCGATTCGGCTAACGAACGATTAATATCGGCACGAAGCGATGCTTTACAACGAACGAGACATTTTGCGCGACGCTTACTGAGCGCTGCGTAATTTTTCCAGTGGACCCTGAGATAAACCTTAATTATCTAATTTAGCGAAAGATGTGATGCATAATTAATATATCTCTAACGTGGAGAATGTAGAGAGATGGTATAAGACGAGAAAAATAAAAGTTTAACACGCTGCGGTAAAATTCTGATTTTTTTCCTCCAAAAAGAAGAGTAAAGGTAAAAGTACCGAAGCGCGACAGTTTTACAATTTACGAATAGTTTTGTGTAATTCGGCGAGCTAAAGCGCCGATAAAATCTGAAAGGTACACGTGATGGGTGTAACCCATAAAACCGGACGTTTAATTTTACGAGTCCGAAACGCTTCATATTCTTATTTGACGCAGGAAGCGTAGTGCTATATGTATATCGCGAGCCGCCGTGAGTCGTCAATGCACGCGAGATCGGATAAGAGGTTCGCGATTAAGGCTCGGCGAGATACGCCCGAACTAAATTCGACGGTAAGTCCGTCGCGAGCCGAACAGCGAAGGCGACCGTAAAGACGGATTTGCGAAGGGCGAGAAAGGGAGCCGACGAGGG
Organism: Cardiocondyla obscurior; assembly: GCF_019399895.1. Classification (NCBI taxonomy): domain Eukaryota; kingdom Metazoa; phylum Arthropoda; class Insecta; order Hymenoptera; family Formicidae; genus Cardiocondyla; species Cardiocondyla obscurior. The sequence goes on along the minus strand of NC_091879.1, from coordinate 2,711,822 downwards.
TGGACGCGAGAACGAACGGCTAAGGGCACCGATAAAGAATTTAAATCTCGCTCCATCTCGGCGGGCGTCCAATAAATCCACCGATAAAGCTCGATTCCGCGAGTCGGTCCGTCGAAGTCCGATCGGCGCGTAATTAATCAATCACGATTCGTCGCGGGTTTCGTCGATCTAAAAAAAAAAGGCGGCCGTGCGATTTTGCGCGCGTGCGTGCGCTAAAACGCTGCCGCGGCCGATAATGCGCTCCCGGCGGAAAGAACGACGGTTATCGTCGCGCGCGCAATTGCGCGCAAAGATAGCCGCGATATATACTGTAACAAAAACCGTCGATCGAGCGTGCACGCTCTCGGTAATCGCCAGTGCATTCAATTCGAATCGGTGTGCATCGCCTCTGATTTCCCTATCTAAATCGCCGGGTGCATCAGCCGGCGCATCAATTGGGCGACGTTATCGTAAACATAGAGCGTACATATACGCCCGATCGGCGCTCGGTTTCGATCGGCCATTCGAATAATAATTACGAAGCGACCGACCCCTTCGGTTGCCGAAGCGGAGGAAGAAAAAGAAGGCGAAGGGATAAGTCGACGAAAGCGATCAAGTTCCGCGCGCGCATGAAGCGAAAGTAAAGGACGGGAGGAGACGAGAAGCGGAGTGAAGGAGCCGCGAGACGGAAAGGCAGGAGGAGAGAAGATCAGACTGAAGCGCGGGACGGCGGGAGGATAACTGATGAAGAGAGAGAAAAGGGGAGCGGGAGGGAGAAAAGAGGGCTTACGGACCTCACCTACCTATTGCCCGGGGCTGGTAATGAATTCGTCTAATGGGTCGTAAAGAATGCGATCTTATGGAGCGGAGAGGATAAAATAAAACATCGCCGGCGAGGCTACCGATTCTCGAACGGCCCTTAAACTAACCCTCGTCTTAAAGAAACGAGCCCTCGTTCCCGCCGACGGTATTTAAACGCTATCGTCGATACACACATCTCCGCGCCGCCGTGGTCCGCCGTAATGGAAAGAGGGAGCTCTGACGACCGAGATCTCGGAACGGACCGATGCCGACGAAGGCGCGGTATCGCCGCATCCCGCGGCGCGAATTGCGGAAACGCACGATTGAGCTTTCATAAATAGATTTTTCAACGCAAACGGCCGCAATAAACGAACGCTCACAGATACGGGGTGATCGCCCTTCACGCGAGGATTCCGAGAACACGCTGGACATAAAATTATCCTGCGTAAGAATCGCCGTGCGATATCAGAGAACCGTTGACGATATCGGAATCGGTAATTCTCCGGCGATCGGCTTCGCCGATGAACTCACATCGGTCCCAGGTCCCTTTCCTCCTCGGATCCGCGTTCGCTTCCTTTTAACCGAGATTCTTTCCTCCGCGCAGCGAGATCTCCCCCCTCGTTCCCGCGGCGCAATCCGCGTAAGCGCAGTTCGTCTTGAACACGTCCCGACGTTTCCGTTCTTTATGTGCGCCAAGAGCTATAGGGAGCCTTGGTTACTATCTATACCGTCGGTGTGACTGCTTCTCTTCCCCTCTTTCCTCCGCTCGCAAGTACTACCGATTCCCGTGTCCCTTTTCGCCACCGATAGGTATATATGGGTACCGGATATCCATCGAAGTTCACGAGACCTCTCTTCAGTCCCCCACCCGTTTTCTGTCCCGCGCACACATACGTATGGAGGCACACTTGTGTTCTCTCTTTCTCTCGTTCGTTGCAGTCAACGGTCCCTCTCCGAGCATTCGCGATGTTCGAAAGCGAGAGCAGAGGCATTAGAGAGCCACCAAAAACCAGGAGAGATCCGACGATAGCCCAAGATTTGTAGCGGTCGCGGCCGGCCGATAACCACCGCGTCGGTCGTCCCCGTGTGCAAAGGGCCGTTCGTTCCATACCCACTTCATGCCCAGCCACATCGATGACATCGAGACTTAATCCTCGCCTAGTGGTCATCCTATAATACGTAGTTATGTCGCAGGGGAATCGACGACTATCTGCAGCCGCTCGTGCGCCCGGCTCGGCCCTCCGCGCCCTTGGCCCTTGCAAATGTTCACCGACGATACGTTTTTGCGCGAGCGAGGACTGTTTTTCAGCAGTTCTCGCATCGAAGAAATTCAAATAAAATATTCGAACGTGTACGAATATATATTCTATTACACGCGGTGAAAATTTATACATATATATATATATATGTATTTATATAAAGGTTGTCGCGAAAGTTATCCTCGAACGCTTATCGGGCGGCCGCGTCGAAGTCAGCCGCCGTCGACGCGAAATTTCACGAAAGGCCGACGTGCCGATCCGATTTCAAGGATGGCGAAGAGAAAGAGAAGACCCAGGTGTTTTTTCGACGGATACGTCCTTCGAGGCTGGGCGCGAGGATTTTAATCCTGTTACTACGTGACTCCGGCGGTGGATGATGAAGATGTCAGTTGGCCGAGAGCGCGTGGGAGAGCCAGCTGGATACGCTGCGCCCGGCCGGTGGGTGTTCGCACTCTCGTCGTGCGTTCTGTGCACCAAGTTTCCACCCGTCTCTCCGCGCTCTTTCTTCTTCCCTGCCCTCCCCCTGTCCTCTTCTCTGCCCTCCTTCGTTGTCCTCTTTCCTACCGTCCTTTCTCTCTTTCCATCTCTTCTTTTCCTCCGTTTCTATCTCTCGGTTCGTTGCTTTTTTTTTTCTTTTTTTCTTTTTCGTTTCTTCGTTCCCCCCTCGTCTCGTTCCAATTTAGTTTCGTAAGATACGCGCGATCTGTACATCTACTTTACGACGGTCGCACGTGCATACTAAGAGGGGCCCCCGCAAAAAGAAGTTGCGCTTAAGGGTAAGGCGCGCCTGATCAGGTAAGCTACTATCTGAGTAAGACGCGACTGCCTCGTTACATTTGTTCCTCACTTTACACAGGCCCCGTGTACCGTGAACAACAGGCTTAAGTTCACGTCGCAATAATAAAAATTCCGCAACGACGCACACGCCGCGGAATCGTGCGTGGCATTTGCATTTCAGATTAGCGAATTTTATGTCCCGGCCGCCGCTGCCGCCGTTGCTGCGACCCTTCGTCATACGTGGAACATGAGTTCGCGATCGATCCGGCCGATTCGGCGGCCAAAATTTCGTTGGGAGTGCTTCTCGCGGGGAGCAAAATCGCGGACGTTCGATCGCCGATCGGGCTGCTCGAGTTGACAGAAACGCGAATTAAACATCGACAGAAATTTATGATTAGACGAAATTAAAAGTATAACACGTCGTTTTCGAGGTACAAAAATCGACGGTCTTTTGTTTGATAGAATCATTTTCGAGCGATCGCGCCGGCGAGCGAGGAGGGGAAAAAGACTACCATGCAAGATTCCACGAGCGGTGATTAACGATGCTTTGCGCTTTACGCCTGTCGGTGCGTCGCTTCGTCAGATATTTGGGTTAGCATAACATCGTAAAATACCTCGACATAAGCACAGCAGCACCGTACGACGGGTACTTTGCACGTTAGGCATCCGCGTGAGCAACGCGCGAGCCCTCCACATCAGCCGTGAGATCGAAAATCACGGCGGAATCACTGTAAATAAATAGCCGGCTGACGACCTCGCGGTTCCTTCTTCGTTAAACATTTGCCTTGGCGCTGAATTCATCGCGCGCCTCGTCGAACCTACACGAACCGCGGTAAAATTAACGTAGCGCGGAAAAAGTCGGCAGCGATTTTTAATCGCATAAAATTTTGTGGGAGAGCCATCGAAAGAAATTATGCGCCAGTCGCGCTTTCTCATCGTATACCAACTAATTGCCGAGAGATTCTACACGACGAATCGATGAATTTATATACACTCTATGGAGGAAAAAAAAAGCTACGCGTTAACCGGCTGCTAAGAGTATTTTCTTGTTAACAATATTTTTAAATAGGGTTACATATTCATGAAACGCGGAATATTGCGAGCGAAAATCACCGCGCGCGCGGCACTGAATATATAATAACCGCGAATGGGAACGAATGTGTGCGCGTGCATCGCATAAGATTACTACTGTACGCGGTACTGAAGCTCGCAGTCCTGTCGAAAGGACGTGGACTTTACCTTTCACGGCGCGCGCAAGAAAATCCGCGATATAAAATTCGCCCGGGTGTATTAATTGCGCGCGAGGAGATATAATCTACGTTCGCGCGCGCAATTGAAATGCCCTCCCCCTTCGCTCCTCTCAAAAACCTGATCTGAAATTATTAAAGCGGTGCGCTAAATCTCACCTACAAGAAACCAGAAACTGGATCTGCATGTTTGCGGAGGCGGGCGATAAATACATCTCGATTTTTTTTCGTGCCCTCCCTCATTTAACTGCACACATAGTGGAGGAACTCGCGCAATCGATGACTCGCGCTAACGATCTCCGTCTCGGGAAAACGAGGCCGCGGTCAAGACCCCGTCGGTGTCACGCATGCGGAAGGAAGATCCAAGGAGAAGCGGAACGAAATTCGAAGACGTCACTGCCGTCAAAACAATCCCTCCATTCGTATGCGATGATCGGCGCTCATTCTGGTGAGCATGCATCTTCTGACTCGTTCCCCTTTCCCCGTACCGATGCAGCACCCACGAGTCCAAAATTGCGAAATGAGAGCGATTCGCGTCTCTTCCGGCTACCGCGCTGAGGTCACGATACGTCGAAACTGGTGCAATCTTACCGCGAAGGTCGTCACGTTCGCTACGACCTCATTATAAGACCGTTCGTCGACGGCGGGAATCGCGCGGGGGGAGGTTAGACGGGGGCGAGAATCTGTCAGGGCTTGCCGCACTCGGGCACAGATTTACAAGGCTGACGCTGTTTTACGACCCCACAAAGTGCCGCTCGCTCGCCGAGCACCCGCGCATTACACAGACGCCCGAGCGCGTGTGGGCTTACATGTGTCTGTTTACGCATGGCGCGCCCGAGCACCACCAAGAGAGCACGTTCGCGGCCGCGTACGAGTGCAGGCTTATAAACACGTCATTCTATCGCCTCGCCAACTCCATTATTCAGAACTTTACAATACCGACGCCACCTCGCGTCTAATAAGGTTCGGCCGCGAATTATAAATTTTCCCGTGGTGATTTGCGCGGGTTCTCTTACCCCCCCGGCGCCGGCGATGCTGGATAAAAATACGAATTGTAAATCGGACATCTTTCTATTTTTTTCTTTCATTTTTTTTTTTTTTATCTAACGTTCCTCAAATCGCGGGCCGAGAGATCTGAGGACCGCGCCGCGTTGCAGCCCAGACGCGAAATCAAAATTACAGATAGACCGTGTGTCGCGCTCGAGCACGCGCGCGAATTATTCACGGGGGCGGAATTACGTCGGGGTCCAGTTGTAAACAGTAATTTATATTTTGCGAAAATAGATTTTCGCGATCGCTGTTTGTGAAACGCAAGTCGCGCGATCCGGCGCAATAAATCGCGGGCGTTTAAACGCGACATATTTCGCGATTATTCGCAAATTCGTACGTCCATTTGCGCATCGCGCATTGGCAAATTTATTTTATTATACCGGACGCGCGGGGCTAAATGATAAGCCGGGCATCCATTATAATGAGCCTGTTACCGAGCGCGCGCGCCTTTGACGTCGAGTTTTTCGTGAATTATCATTTGCCGTAGCCATCGTGACAAATAACGCGGGTGATCGCGAAAGAGCCGCATGATTTACGGCCCGGGAGCGCGGCGGCAATCTTTGTAGTCATCTGAAATAATATCTCGTAAGCAGCTCCTGATTACCGAGTGTGTTTTATCGAGCCCCCTCGCTTACGAACTTAGGCGATAAGCTAAAGTCTAACGACCACTTACGCATATCAAGTAATTCTCTTACGAATCAAAAGCGCTCTCGCTTCCCGAGCATGGAGATCAATGTCCACCCAGGTTACCCCCTTTTTTTTCCCCTCCCCTTCACGCTAGAGAGTTCATATAAAATTAATCTGTGCGATATATTATAAGTATGCTACACACTCGCGTAATAAATAACGCGCCTTTTATTTATGGGGTTGCGCATCTCTCTGGAGACCTTTGCTAGCGCTTAAGCCGAACGAACGAAATTGAGGCTCGTTTAGATGCGCATCTCGGCGCACTTAATTCACGGATTTGCCTGGCGCGCGTATCGCGAGCGCAGTTTTCGCGAGCGCAATGCTTAACGTACGGCGCTCGATGACAAGTGGACGTCGAGATAGCGCGGGAAAGCCGCAAATTGTAAATGTAAATTACTTCCGGCAAGCGTCTATGCCGGCCCTATTTTTTTTTTTTTATTTTCTTTCCTCTGTTTCTTTTCTTCCCCCGGTACCGCTCGTCCCCGCGGAGCGATGTTCACACGGTCAAAAGTTATCAATCCTCCGGAGGCACGCCGCGATTTTTGCACGCACGGCCGGAGGAATATAGAGCTGGCTTTGTGGATTCGTTATCAAGCGAAGGAGACAGAGGTCCCTGTCGAGCCCGCAGGTGTCAGGACGGTGTTTTATTGCGGTGTAATCGAGCCGACGGAGAGAAACGCCGGAAACGGTCGCAGATAGTCGGCGGCGCAGGAAGCAGTTATAGGACCTCACACGATGCGACTGTCGAATGCCTGATGCGGTTTTCCGTCAGACCGCGACAACGTCACGCCGTAAAATCTCTCGGATATCGCTACGCGATACCTAATACGCTTTTTTTTTTCTCTCTTTTCCTTTTCTCTCGTTTCCTCCACGAACTTTAATGACGAACGGCCGCAATCAGGCCGCCCGGCTAAAGAAAGGCATAACGTGACGGCTGGATAATTTATAGATTTTTGTACGAGGTAGATGATTGAGGAGATAACTCAGTTCAGCGTTCGAGCGGCTGCAGTCCATTCCGAGAATGAGATAACACTCGATACTTATGGCCGCGCGTTATCAGGGTGAAATCTACGAAGACGGCGTTTACAGGATTTACCTCGCGCAACAAGAAACTAAGGCGGGAGAATCGAGTCCAGGGAAACGGACGTCCAGTGTCCGACGTGCTTAAGTTATTACTCGGTAACTTGTTTATAAGCGCCATCGACGCAAGCAGAGCCTTTGCTTTAATCGATACGCACGCACACGCTCGATATTAATTCGATCGATTAAATCAATTACGGGAAACGCTACCGGATTTAGTGCTAGACCGAGCGACCGACGGGACAAGTTGCTCGAATAAATTAACTGGATGCAATCGGCGGACCGTTAGTCGGAGGCGTATTAATTATATTGACAATATTCCTCTCTTTCGTGCGCGTCATGTAATAAAGAGCGATATCCTTTTTAGAATTGCGTATCTCGAGCGTTCCAGCGGACTTAGTAACTCAATGCTCGGTACGGGACTGTTAATACCAATGCGAGTCTCTTCTTAACGCGCGGAAGAATTATCTTATCTCATCAACGAAATTGAAGAGCGAAGGAAACGGAGGCAGCGGAGGACAACCCGGCGAGTCAGCAACGGCTGACTGGAGAAGCACGATAGTAGAACGGCTGCGGTTACGTGCAGGAGAAAGAGAGAAAGGGGAAGCTACTATTTCGCAGTTTCTTATAAATATTCATTCCCCCCCTTGCCGATGAATCAGGGGACCCGGCCTCGCACTCTAGGCGGTAAGTCGCGTTAAGAGCGCTAACGAGCGATCCCTCCAAGTGAACGGGGCGAGCGAGAGAGACGGGGGTGCCCTTCTCGCTCGCGTCGATTCCTCGTCGCCGCGAAGGGCGCGCGAGACGCCGAGGGAAGAGAGGAAAGGAGTAAGATGGCCCACCCTTGCCTCCCCCTCGAGCAATTCCGCGCGCTGAGTTGTGCGAATTTGTTTAATTAGAAGTTAGGCCGGCGATACATTAGCAATGTAAATACCCCCTTCGTCTTCCCCCTATTCCTCCGCCGACGCCCTCGGCTCGTCCGCCGATCTCCTTCCTCGCCAACCGACAATCTCACTCACCCCCGGCGAGGGCGAGTCGGCGTTTCGTCCGCTGCCGCGGACACGCCGTGATTTAACGTTTCTGTTTTGACTTCGCTCCACGTTGATACCGCGCACGATGGTGTGTATACGTGTCGAGAGCAACGGGCGCAGTCGCGGCGGTGCAGCGTACGTACAGGACCGTTATTATAATAATGATTTATGACGTTTATATCGTCTTAGTGATATAAATTCAAAGTTTGTTGCGACCGACGGCTCCCGACACCGGTACCGATATACGTGTGTAGATGCATGTCCGGCTCAGCGTTTTACGAGTACGCGTGTGTTCGCCCGCGCGCTAGTTGTAGTTGGTCTCGCGTATGTAACACCGTACGTGCCGAAGCGATCGAAGGCTCCGGAGGATCCAGTCTCGGGTGTGCTGGAAACTTGGATGCTGCGATAGCCCGTACAGCAAACCGTAGTGTTCGCGATATATATCGCGAACGGTGGACAAGAATGTACGTTTAATTTCACGGAGCCGTCGAAACTTGAGGAAAAAAGTTTTGCCAAATATGAATTAAAAAATCATCCCGACACCTGAGATTTTCTTCGCGCCCTCCCACCCGTCCGGAACTTCAGCGTCCCGAACTGCAACGGCTACTTGTAACCAAGACGATCGTGAAAATAAATCTCTCTTTATGCTCACATTCGTTCCTTTCTGTCGTACATAACGCGCGAAATGCAATGAGTTACTTTTGCACCGCAGAAAAATAATAATAAAAAAAATTCATTAATTATCCGGATAATCGAAACTATTATTCGGATTAATTTAAGTCCTTGCTAGGTTGAGAACCGCCGCGTTATGGATGCACGAAAGGAGCAGCATCACTCCGGCCGAGCGTCATCTAATTATGTTTTACGCGGGACAGTGTAATAACTTCCAAGGCTGCCTCCGCTCGCGTTTCTTGCCGACTCGGCGCGGCGGGCCCGTGCACGCGATGAGATTTTCCTCGGCGATCCTGAAGGTGCAGCTAAGTGCCGCGCGGCACAAACGTCGCGCATACGAGCCGCTTCTTGCGAAAGCGCCCATCCTCAAAGAACAACGGTGGCGACCGCGGCGACCAATTTTCTTTTTCCGATGTCTCATTTGAAGGAAAAGGCGCGAGCCAGGCCAGGCGCGAGCTCCCCGTTTAAATCTAATCGCCGTTTTTGCGACGATACTCAATCGGCCGCGCCGCCGAGTAATCAAATATCATGTATTCCGACGGCTTCGATTTTTTTCCGTTCCCTCTGATATCACCGTCAGCGAGTATCATTACCTCGTAGAATAGATAAGTTAACGCGTTACTTTAAACTAGTTTAAACCACTCACTTTTATTGGATTATCGCGGATTAGAGGCGATACGTGACAAAATCTCGCGCGTGAATTTTCTCGAGATTACACGCGTTACGGTCGTGAGGGGAGGACGAGGGGGCGAGCTTGTACCCGGGTGAACGAGCGCGATTAAGCATGCTCGGGGGTAATTTGGAAAAAAGCTGGGAGCACGAAGCGTGAACATGTTAGCTGTTGTGACGGGACACGTCGCGCTGCAGCAGCCACCAATTATGCTAAACGCCTTCCTATCCTAAAGCAGGAATATCCTTATGTCGAAAGTGGTTTCCTGTGTCTGGGAACTGGTTCTCGGTATTACAGCCCGATATTCGAGCGCTCGCGAACGCGCCTCGATATCTTTCTTATCCTCGTAAAATCAGGATACGTTACCGCGCTGTTAGTTGCCGCACTACTGTGCACCGAGTTCATCATCGAAGTCGTACGGGATGGAGAGTATCAATAATGATTATGCGGCGCGATAACGCGGAGCGTTTTAAAAATCCGTGCTCGTACACTCGAAGAATATTTTTACGTCATTGTAAAAATGTCAAAATCACGGCGGTACATGCAAGAATAAAATATTGCGAACAAAGCCAAAATATTTGCGCATAATATTTTACTCATTAAATGACGTAATTAATATAATTAATAATTATTGTATTTATGTAATTTAAATATCTATCATATAAATAAAATGGAAACGTAATGAGTATATATTCCAAAATAATTAAAAGCTCTATAAAGAGCAAAAAGGGAATCACATAATAATCGACAATTTCAGTAACAAATTGTTTCGGCGTATCGTTCGTGATGCCAGCTCGACGCCTTTCGACACGCGTGATCAATCTCCCGCGCGTCCGATTGTCTCATCGCCGTCCAGACGCGCTCTACGACGAACGGGACTCGTGAAATAACGTACGCGTCGAAATATTGCGAACTCGTCGCGGAGACTACACGTCGCGCGAGACAGGACATTAAGAAACATTAATATTTCGGCCGGCGGAGCACATTGGCGGCCGCCCAAATGTCCTGACGGAGGTTGATCAGGTGCCGGCAGATTACGGAGGGCGACGCAATCATCCGTGCGTCGAATGTCGATGTTGCGTCTGTTACCGCCGCAGGAAGGACGTGCGGACGCGAAAGAAAACTAATCGCGCGACGAAGAGGACGTCGAAAAAAGAAGGACCGGGGGGAGATCGACGGTGACGGCGACGGCGACGGCAAACACGGCGGGTTCTCCCCCTCATTGGTCCGCCCGAGATTAACACTCATAACTCATTCGGGACACGGAGTCGTGCGTCACTCCTAGCTATGCTATAATTGCCGACATAAATCAATCGCCCGATGAGATCATAAACCCGGGGCGATACAGTGCGCCAACAGATCCATATAACGCCAAGTGCAGGGCTGCATGTTAAATGTCAATTGATGTCGGCCTGACGTATCGGATTTACGCTGCAGGTTCGCGATGCACGAGAATTTCCCTGCGCGCGGTCGGGTCGATTGAAAAAGGATCCGCTTGTGGATACATTATTCGAGAACGTCGTAGCAGGCGACTCGAAAGGATTTCTGCTCTGTCGCGGCGAGATACCGGCGGCAAGGGGGGGAAAAAAGGAGGCAAAATCGCAGGAGCAAGCCGAGAAGAGCGGAGGAACGTACCGCCGCGCTACGTGGGGCGCGATAGAGGGACCCCGGTCGCATTTGATATGGACCGCAGATAACAAGTAACGTACGCGCGGACTCTCTGTCACGCAGGTACGTAGTCGCAGGTACGTCTCTCGCTCGCCCGGCTGCCATTATCCGCCGTGTATACGGCCCCGATCGCTCGGTAAGCTCGATACATACGCGTGCATGTAAGTGCGCGCCCTCGCGACGGGGCGGCGGGGGGACCACGGTGACGGGGGGCTGCGGTACGTGCTCTAATCCCGAGAAGAATCCCGGCCGCGGGATATTATTTATACGAGCGGAGCGGCGCGAGAGGTCGGCCGACGACTTGACGGCGACGACGCTGGGCGAGAGACGGTGGCCGTGCCGCAGGTGATGGCGGCGCGGCTCCCGCTCCCGGTCACGACTCGCGGGGCTCCCGGATTTGAATACAATGCATTATATTGTCCGCGTTATATCATATATCTCCCCGCTAAATAAACGCCGTCTCAATATTTAGACCTCGCGAACGGGCCACGCAGTCGCGACGCGGCGGTCCATGCAGCTGCGCCGAGATTCCCGGGGTCGAAGGTGTAGCGCGGGCGAGGCGAGATACCGAGGGAAAGAATAACGAGCGGCCGACTCATCTTTCAGCTAGGCCTGCTCCCGATCAAATCGTATTACGTAATGTTTGATTCATGCGAGTCTGCGGAACGTCTCGTGATCTCAACCGGGAGAGAATTAAAAAAAAAAAAAACCTTACCGCTCGTTGCACGAATGTATTTCGTCGCTTTCAAACGTTTCTTCTTGGAAATAATTAATATATTCATTAGTACAAGATGTAACTACAGACTGTTGGATTCTGAAATTTATTTCCGTGGTGAACAAAAGGCTCCCGCTAAATGTCAGAATGCACGGGGAAAGGTCGCGTCTGATCGAGGTATTTCCTCCGCCTGTTAATTGAAAGTTTCGTTCGGCCTATCGTTACGTGCCGCAGCGATTCGATATTCGATCAAAGCGCGACGGCGAATTGGCGAGAAGCTAATTAACGAGGCAAGTAGGCGTGTAGCCTCTCTTTCTCTCTCTCTCGCGATGCTGCACGAAGTCGGCGACTATTAAATATCGCCGCTCGCGTGATCGTTATTGATACATAGCCGACGTCTTTTTCCCGGACGAAACGCCTCTACCGTGCCGGGGCTTCGTTAAACAACGTAATCGGCCGACTCGTACATTTGTCACACTTAATCCCGGCACTTTTGCCCGACCTCCGCGATGAGATTCCCGCGCGGAGATCTTCGGGAGATGATCGCGCCACGGCATCGTAATTTTCGGAATCCCAATCAGCGGGAAATGAGCGATCGGTCGTTTCACCGGGCGGAGACGAGCGGTTGCTCCTCGTCTGCGTACACCGAAGGGCAGAGATGGCGTTTTCTGCGGCGACAGCGGATAGGGTACGTAACCCTAGGCGGTAGAGGCAGGGGATGAGAGGAGAGAACGCGGAGAAATTAGTCATCGGCAAACCGGCCGGCGCGGTATATACATGCGGTACATGTGAAACTCGACGCACACGACGCTAAAGTCACGTTCGCTAGCTGCCGTCGTCATATCTGCCTTTCAGCGTTACATATACATATACATGCTGGAGATAGAAGGAGATGCTGTGCAACGACTATGAGCGCGCGGGCGCGCAGCATGGCGTTAACTCGTGATCGAGATGATCTACAGTTATTGAATTCCCCGGAGGCTGCGCGATCGCCACATGTTCCCCGCGCGGATACGAGCCTCGAACCTGCAGAAAGATGACGAGGAAGGAAAGGGACGAGGAGAACGAGGGAAAGGGGGAAACGAGGCGATGGTGAGAGCGCGAGGTACGGTGGGTGGGTTTGACCTATAAGGTGCGATCTTATCGGTAAACGGGGAAGTGACGTGAGCAATCATCGCTTGGTCATCGACGGCGAACCCGGGCGACCCCATCAGGACTCGATCGCGAGGGACTCGCAGTCGAGAAGAGAGAGCATCCGCCTTCGCGCCAATGGCGACTGATAACGGCGGGTATCCTCGGGTGTGCGGCTCCGCGTAGAGAAGCCCTCATTTTCTGCTACGCTGCCTGTAATTGGGCCAATCATCTCCCATTGAGCGACCGGCGTAATGTACAGGAGTTATTTACCTGCATCGCTTGGCTGAATCGCGTCGAGTAAGATCTCTCTCACCTCGCCGTCGGTGTACGTGGCGTAGGTGCGTATTGGCTTTTTACGATAATAACGGCCGACCGAGTTTGTTGATGGCGAGCCCGTCGAATGGGAGATGACGGTGCATCAGGTGAAATATGAGGACGCGTGATGAGCGGTTAGCGTCGGTGTTAAGATCCTCCGCGGAGCGACACGTAAAGCTGTTATTCCGCCGCGAAATAAAGAGAAAAAAAAAAAAGGTAAAGTGCCGCGGAACGAGCAAAATTTCGACACAGTTGCAGCGCGCGTGGAAGCGGAGTCTCGCCGGGGTTCGTTTTCGCGAGTTGGAAAAATTAAGGGCGCCGTGACGGAGGTTGGCTGCGTTCCGGGAGCGCCGGCGCCGAATTTCCCGTCGGTTCATCTCGCGTCATCTCGCCGCGGCATTTGCAGCATATCTCGGAACTCGGGGAGGAAGGAAGAAGTACGCCGCGAGATGAGAGATCGAAGTATCGATTTTCCGAAAAGATTGACTTAAAAAATGTTCGTTAGAATAATGAAAATATTAATTAATAATTCAATCGCGATAGATTTAGAGATTTCTTTTTTTTTTCCGCGGCGAATCATTTGAATTCAGAACGCACCACTTCCTTTCCTCGCCGTTGACACAAAGAAAAACATTTAGGCGGTATCGCGGCAGCCGAAACGCCGTTATCTACGATCCGAAGACGATAGGAACGAGTGTCGGTGGTCTTTTTCAACTACTGGGTGGGCCGTGAACACTCGCGCGTATTACAATCAGTATGCGCGGACACACGGCGAAGATGACGAGTCTCTTCCGCGACGACGACGTGCGTCGCGTGGCCTGGCCTCTCGCTTTCGAGCAGGCGGATAGATATACTGTAAGCCGTTAAGGTCGGCACAAAGCCGATCCGTGAAACATGTCAGGAAAAAGGGGCTAATAGAAACGGAAAAACTGCGAACGATTCGCCGAAAACCGGAGCACAAGCGCGAGCAGGAGCGACGAAATATAGTCAGTCGTAGAAATAGAGAGATAAGAGCAATAAACGGTAGAAAGGCTGGAACGCGATCCGTGCGATCTATAATAAGGAAAAATTGTAATAACCCTGTAATCTTTTGGGGCCGTGAGCCCGTAGAAATAAAAACTTATCAAAGACGATTAACAATATTCGCAACTTATTGTGTGTGCGTATTTGCGTACGTAATATCGCATCCCGTCCTCTCTAAATTCGCGAGACGCGTAGACGAAGAAAAAAAAGAAAGTGAGACATAAACTTACAATACCTACGTAACGTCTGTTTCCTGATGATCCATCGGCATGCGTGCGTCATTACCGGACGCCTCGCAGAGGCCGGCGTGACAAACAGTTTCGCCGGATGTCGTAAACTCGGATTATTATTAATGCCACCCGGCCACGTTCCGCGAGTCGCGTTCTTACGACGTGAAAATGAATTACGCCCTTCTAATCGCAAAATAATGATTTTCTGCGCGTGGTGAGAAAAATCTTGTAAACGATAATGAAAGGATCGACCACGTTTTTTACTTTGCGCTAAAAATATTTCTCAAAAATCGTTTCTCGTCGGATGATTCAACATATCGAACTAAATATAATAAATGGACGGCGGAGGTTTTATTTCGAATATTACATTTGCAGTAAATAAACGCTGATTCAACAGCCGCGGTTTGCATATTGCCCTCTCAATGTTATTAACATCGTACGCGAGCCCGGGGATACCGGATTCATTAAACCCAGATGCGTAGCACGGCGGCCGGGATAAGACGAATCGATTGGCGACATTCCGTCCGTGCTCTTTCTCGAAAAATCCTGAAATCCACCGAGTGCTCACTCGCAGCGGCAACTTCTCGGCCACTCATCCTCGCAAGTTTCTGGAGGTGACGGGTGGTCGTAAGAGGAAGATGGCGTCCGACAAGACGTAATATCGTTCCCATCGTCGACTCACTCAGCGTCGTCCATCCCGCGTCGTTCTCCACTGCTCCCTCCCCCTCCCACCCTTTGCCTCTCACCCCATATATCTTTTGTTTCTCGATACTTTCGTCGAGCAGTTTGTTATTGCCCGATGTAGACTAGGTACGTACGTGCGCGAGACGAAGGGTGGCCCCCGGGGCGAGCGGGAGAAAAGCGCGAGTGGATGAACGAGGGGCGCGGAAGATTAGGCGGCGAAAGGAGAAGAGAACGGGCGAGAAAGAAGCGGGAGAGCGGAAAGAACAGGCGAGCGTACTGACGCAAGCCGGCAGCCACCGGGCTGCTCGAACTAACAAACTCGAGCTCTTCGCCTCGAGCTCGAGGAAAGCGGTGGCGCGGAGGATGATGAGGCAGCGGGGCGGGAATCGGTGTGGCGGAAACGCGCGCGCGGGGGCTCGCTCGTGAAAACGGGAGGAACGGAGAGAATTCAGGACAAAGTTTCGTCATTGCGAAATGACACGAGTGGTCTTTATAGCAGCAACGCCGGCTGAGAGAGACGCCGCCGCCCTGTCGGCGTCCTCCTCTTTCTTTCCCGGTGTATTGACAAAAGTGTCGGTCGGCCTCTCCGCCTCTCGTAGTTTCGTCGCGCCATTCCCCGATATTACCGCGCCCCGTCGTCGTGGCCCGCGGCGCGGGGCCGGGGACGAGGGGTGATTGCGACGAAATCATTGCGAGGAATAGAAGAGGTGCCGCAGTTGGGAACTCATAAGACGTAAAACCGCCTTACCGACGTCGGGAGGCGACGACAACGGTGGCGGCTGCGAAGAGGGACGTCAGCAAGCTCCTCTAATCGAGGAGGGTGAAGAAAAAAAAAAAAAAGAGCGAGAGGGCGGAAGGAACGCGGAGCACCGTTCGCGTCGCAGAAATTCCCGGCGAATCGTAGGAATTATCACCTCGCAGTCGTCGCGAGGATCTACGCCGATCGACGTCTCTTTATTTCCCGCCGCGCTCCGACAAACAAGTTTTTGCCTCGCGATTAGTCTATCAATGTTCTAGCTTTTTTTATTTTTTTATTTTTAAGCGCAATTATTCGCTCTGACTAGATTAAAAATAAATTACTGTATTGCTGCTTCAATTTATGTACGAATGTATATCGAACTACGAGCGCATGTTAGATAGTCCCTTCCCGATAAATCTCGTATTTGCACCTGTAAGCGAGCGACTAGCCGGCAACGTTTAAAGTAGCCTCCACGTGAATTCTTCTGTCTCGCGCTCGCACGGCGCGGCGAACGTTAAAACGCGGCCGTTTAACTTTTCCCCGGCGCGATAACGTCGAGTGTAATCGTCGTATTAGGAAAATAAAATTCGGGATCAAAAGGCCGCGTTTAAGGGCCGAAGTAAACATGGACGTAGACCGCCGCGGCCTTTATCTCCGCGATTTTGCACTTGGCTGAAACAAATTGCGCGCTAATGTCCGCGAGCACTCAGCGGCGGAATTGGATCAATTAATATCGTTGATTCGCGGCGCACTTTGGCGGCTTCATCTTGCGATGATAATGATAAGTAGGGAATGAAATGCGAAAGGGACGCGGCAGTGGCGATGGCGGCGGCGGCGACCTCGCCAAAAAGAGCACGAGCGTCCAATCGCAATCTATCAGAAGAGGCTAGTGACACTTTCGATCGGGTGTCAGCCAACTTCTCTCCCGTCACTTTGACGCTCATCTGCCCCCGCCCCCGTCTCACCGCGGACCTCCTCGTCCCACGGGATCTGCGGAGTCTGCGCTAGTCAACTCTACGATGATAAAGCAAATAGATAATGTCCGAACTTTAATTAAAACCGGACGGCTGAGTGACATATTTGATTACCCGAGAATTTAATTAATCGCCTCGCAGACCTACTCCAACGCGACAGGGACGCGCACGGGAGAGCGAAAGGAGGGGGAGAGGACGAGTTATCCGATAAGTCGCGGATTTGTATTGCAAAATTATCATCCTGTTGTTTCCTTTTTTCTCCCATCTCTCCCCCTTTTCGTCTCTCTTTCCCCTCAGCGTCCGTCCTCGCAACGGGCCGGCACACGGCTAACGAGAAGCTAATTAGTCGTGTGAAATTACTCGCATTCACGAGCCGCGATAAGCACCGACACTCGCGCGGCCCGCTGGAAACGTCGTTTCCTTTACGCTCGTCCCGCGTTTTCCCATCCCTTCGATCGGGCACGAGAAGGCTACTTCAGACACGATTATCATTTTTATCGTTGTTCCCCGCTGTCGGCGCGGAAGGGCCGAGCACTGCCGGGCGCGTTGTTGACAACGCAGTTACTTTATATTTAATTAATGGCTGACGCTCCGACCGGTACCAAGGCCTTTATTCGCGAGCTCGACACGGCGTATAAAACGATAAGGTACGGGAAAGAGGTAAAAAAAAGAAAAGAAAAAAAAATAAAAGAAAGAAAGGGACAAAAAGATAGCTAAGATAATTACTGTCCCGTGCGATTCGGTGATACGTACGTGATAAAGCGAATTTTTAACTGCGCGATCGGACGCGTCCCGTTTACGTTCCCGGGCGGCGGTAATTAAAAATGCACAGCGCGCGACACCTCCGCCCTTCGCCTCGCTCTTCTGGTTTTCGATTGTTCCCAATTTTTCGCCCGCAATGTTTAACGAAAACTAACGAAAATATTTCGTTGAAAGGCCCGTGGTACAATAATTGAAATTTCGAGCGAAACAAACGATATTCCGGCCGTAAGATTAACAATGTCTAAATTAATATCCTCTCCCGCGGTGGGTGGGGGTAAGGGCCGCTGTGTGCGCGGTGGCGGTTTTGCGTTTTACGGCTCGTTGTCGATTTCGCGCGAGGAAGTTTCAAGGTTACGAAGGATCGTTCTCT
The DNA here is from genome assembly GCF_019399895.1 of Cardiocondyla obscurior. Classification (NCBI taxonomy): domain Eukaryota; kingdom Metazoa; phylum Arthropoda; class Insecta; order Hymenoptera; family Formicidae; genus Cardiocondyla; species Cardiocondyla obscurior. Next base: position 2,693,955 of record NC_091879.1, on the reverse strand, counting down.
GTAAGGTCACGCGTGCTGCCGTGACTCACGAGCGTGCACAGGGTTCGTCGTAAAGCCGCCGAGTATCGCGCGGTCCCTCCGGCGGTCGTTAAAGGAGAAAGAAGCCGCGCTCACGTGTCTAATAGATTTCGCGGCGTTATTATTTCATTGCACATGCAGCACGCGAGCGGACCAATAACGTCCGGATCGACCGACCGGAATAGTCTTCGAACGAATTGGATCGCGCAGATTTTGAACTGCCTGCTTTACCTGTATCAAGTTTCTCTTTTTTTATTTTTTATTTTTTATTTTTTAAATGTGAATTACCCAAAGATTTATTGCGACGTGTGCATTTCATTGCGAAATATCGACAGTATCTCGATCTACAAATTTTTTTTAAAGCGAGACTTGTTGCATATTTTTGGTATCGTTGTGAGGAAAGAGTTAATACCGCGAGCTGTATCGAGATTCGCGACTGATCGCGTCTTCCCTCGCGCGAACATCGTTCTCGAACTTCTTGCGAATCCTTAATCCCTCCGCGCGATTCATCTCCGCGGTGATTTCCATAAAAAAGCGAGAACGCGCCTCTCCTTATTGCGCGAGTACAATGCTACCGCTGGCTCGGTTCGACGTAGACAAATCGACGCATTACTCGCATCGAGATCAGGGATCCTTAAATTAACGCGGATCCGCGTATCCATCGGGCGCCGTCAAAGCGAATCGCGGCCGCCGGATCGTTAGCTGCCGCACGACACGCCGGTGATTTACATTAATGATCCGCCGGACAGGTAGGACGAAGGGTTAGGGCGCGTCGTTGCATTACGCGCCGCGAGACAGAAGGATGCCGTGCCGGAGTACGGCCAGGTCGGCCGGTTAATCACATGAAATAATTACGTTTTGTTTCGGCAGCGGCTGCTGCAGCGGCGATTGCGCGACGGTGGCCGCGGCGGCTGATGGACATTGGGCCGTCACGCGAGGAACGTCCGCGCTCACGTGCGCGTTAAGACGCGCTTCGGGAGGAAAGGGCGAAGGGCGCGCAAAAAAGGGCCGCGGCCAGGAGGTATCGGCGAAGGGACCGGGAGGCTGAAAAAGGCGCGCTCTCCTCGACCGTAGAGTTCTTGCGGCAAGCCACACAAGGAGCGGCCGAGGTAAATCCCCATCAGCGCTCGTCACGCCGGCTCAAAATACCGGCGCTCGCAATATTCATGACCGTATCGTCCACGGCCGCACGGAGATCTCGAGACGCGGAGGTCCGTTCGCTCGTTCGCGCAAACGCGCGCGACGTCGACAAAATTAATGAAATTTAATTAAACGTCGTGGATAAATCGGAGACAGTATTTTTTTTTTTTTTACAATTTAAAGTGGTGTTAATCATCAAGCTGGTAATCTGGAGTAATAATCGCTGTGGTCCCTGGCGCGTTTTGCGACTTTATTTGCAGCCCTTCGTTCGCGCCGATCGGTCGGAGAAAAAGAAGGCGGGAGAGAGAAGGGTGATGGACGCGCGAGCAAGAATCGGACGTGGGACGGAAGAAGACGAAGAAGGAGAAGGATCGCCGTCAGGCTTTCAGCGCCGGGCTTCGCCAGGGCGTGCTGATCGTAAATATCGCGTGGCGCATCAGATATTTCGGAGGGAGAGACCGAGAGTTATGGCGGCCAGTCGGCCAGACGAAGCGCACAGAGTCATAGGCAGGGGGAAGGAGAAAGATACGGCGGGAATGAGTGGAGGCGGAGGAGAGAAGCAAAGAGAAAGAGAGAGAGAGAGAGAGAAGAAACGAGGGAGATCTACTCTATCGTAGTACGCCGGCAAGAGCGATGGCAGGAAGGAGAGAAAGAGACACGCGGGACGAAGAAGGACGATGGCAGCTTCGGTATAGCATAACTTCAGGTATATCCAGTGCCAGTAAATTATACGCAAAGTGTACGCGGGGGCCCTCTCCACCCCGCCCCGGAGCGGCATCGAACCCCCTCCTCCCCCGTGCCAGTCTCCATCCTTTTCGTCCTTCTCTACCTTCTCCTCACCGCTTTCCCACCCTCGACACCCCAGAGGCCGCGCCTGCCTCACGTACATCATTATGATTGATCGCTTCACCTTACTTTGTAATTAAAACTAGTTGCCATTGTGCCCAGCTCCGTGTGCTCGTTCGCCTGCTTCGCCTCTCTCTCATTCTCTTCTACCTTCTCTGTCTTTCTCTCTATCTCGCTCTCGTCCACATTTACATACACAGCGGCGAGCTGGGAGCAACGGTGGCAGTGTGCACCCACCACCAGCTATCGTGCAACCAGCCAGCCAGCCAGAGCAGCGACAGCAGCGAACCAGCAACGACATCGGTCCTTCGTCGTCACGAGGAACAGAAGCGGGAACGGGGAACGCCGCTGCCACGACGGCACCGCGAACCTAACAGTTATCGCGGCGCGGACCCCCACCGGCGAGATCCTCGGCGATTCTGTCGCACCCCCCTTTTTCCTCCTGCCGCTACACCACCGGAGCGTGATAGCCCGCCGTTCCTGAGTCCTCTCTGCTTACCCCCGTCACCTACCCTACTCACTTGCCCCCTCTGCCCGCGGCCCGGACCAAGTCACCGCCGCCACAATCCGGTGAGCGCACCCCTGTCTCTTCCCGGGAGCCATGCGTCATAGTTATCTATGCTTTTTGCAACGGAGACTGATTTAGAGCCGTCTAAGGACCCCGGGCCCTACGAAAATTAAATAATTGCTAATTTATGGCGTGGATCGAGCCGCTCGCACCCCGAGACACCAACACCGGCTCGACTTCGCGAGCACGGCGCAGCGCGCGGCTTCGCGCGCAACGGTTTTCGGCTTTTGGAAAATAAACGCGGGCAAACAAGAGTAAGACGCGAGACGAGCGAAGTCGACCCTCCGGTTTAATTGTACGAGCAATCAGACTCGAAGATAATAGAAAACCTGCCTCTCGGGGTTCGTCGCAAAAAAGGGCTTCTGTTCCTCAAAATTATTAAGAACAATATTTCGCGCCGTTATTAATATTTTTTTATTTTTTTTTACCTTAGCTTGTGCGTGAATAAGGAAGCGCGTGAATTCCCGCTGACGCGTCGCAGCAATAAAAAAGATGAACGTCCAGTCGTCTTTTCGACACAACGGAGCGAGTCTCGCGGCACAAAATTAGATTCAGAAACCGTTTAATAAGGAACGGCGGAGCGTCCGCTGGCGTGCGACGGGGCGATGCAGCCACGGCGAATTAACGGGCGCGTAATTATGAAGCGCGACGTTGGGAGATCGCAAGATCCGTCAAATGGCATGGAGCACCGCGCCGACGTGCATCCGCGCTCGCGCTCACGGTATGCAAATTAATGGTGACGCGCTTTAATTCGGCAATAAATAGGGGTCACCCTTGCGGCGGCCATCAGGCCATCGCTTACCCTGCTCCTTTTTGTCTCGCAACATGGGAAAGCTTCAGATTTATTTGACGCGTTTCGACAATATTTATAGGTCCGGTTCGCCCCGGCCGTGCACATGCGACGTCGGCGCGACTTAACGAAACCTCTCCTTCCCGGCTGCTCTTTCTCTCTCTCAATTTCTCCTCGCTTTTCTCCGTCCGTCCTTCCCGCTCGCACTCCGTCATAGTCTTGCCGCTTCTCACTCCTCCGCCTTCCCTTTTTTTTCCTTTCTCATCTGCCGCGGAATCTGCCGCGGGAACACGGTTTAAGTGTCTCCCGCGGTAACCCAGTTACGTTTCTGCATCGAGTCTTGTTTTACTAGAGCGCGCCGTAATCCCTTTTTAATTTTTCGCGACTACCGGGAGGATTACGACTGCGAGGAACGTACGCAAAGATCAAGGTGTTCTACTTTATCCGAGCTCATAGATAAATATTGTAAACACGAAAATTTATTAACGCGCGCTTATTTAATGCATATAACATTTAATTAATAAAGTAATATAAATTTCATGCCGTTAGAAGCAGCGCGCGCGGTGGTATTTTCGCAATGCCATCATTAGACGAACTGATCATGCCCGAGTAGTCGGCTAATCCGCAGCGAAAGAAAGATTAAAAAAAAAAGAAGTTATGAAATTTATCGCTCAAAAGAAAAGGGGGCCACGGATATAAATCTCAGGTATTATAATGGGATCTGTCTATTATTAAAGAATGAGTGATTTAAGGGAGGGGTGGAGCTCTCTTTCTCTCTCTCTCTTTTTCTCTCTCGGCTAAGCCGCACTGTCGAAGTGGGTGGGTAGAAAGAGGATCGTGAATTTGATCGGCAATTCAAGCATCTATCCTTCTCCTTCTTCCCGATACCTCGTTACCGGCGTGCTTCAACCCTGTTTTCAGGGTTCTGTTTAATTGCCACGTACATTCTGCATATATTCCCTGTTATCTCAATCAACTTTGTACCTTTTATTTTAATTAATTTATTACTGATACAAATAAACATTTATAGCAGTATAATTATTCAGCTGACATTTCATGTTCGTAAAAGCCTGTCATTTTCAAGTTTTTGAGAATAAAAATAAAAAAAAAAAATTCTCGGCGTACCGAGCAAAACGCGAGTTCCACGCATATCAATTCCGTAGAACTAATTTTGCAATATTGTATACGTACATTAAATTATGCGCCCTTTCCGCGGACACCTGATGGCGCTGTTAATAGGGGTTAATTATTTTGTATTTATCGCTATCCAATTATTCTTCGTTAAGTACCACTCAGGTACCCTTCCTTCGAGCAGCTTTGCGGAAGTTGGATCGTGCCTGCTGGAACGACGACCGTTCGAAACCGCCCTAACGTATAATTCCCAGTTACCGGGGAAGTATCTTATCTGTCTTCGGTAAGATAGTACCGGAAACTACGTACCCTCGCCCGACAGTAATTCCAGAACGTCGTAGGCACGTAGAACAGCGAGCTGCGAGAGTCCTATCGATCTTAATATCGATCCTCCGACATTTCTTACGACGACGGTGCATTACTGGCTAGGTGCTCGCGCAGCTCGCTGATCATTGCACAGCAAATAAATATTAATCCGACATGTATACGCTGCTTTCTCTTCAAACATTTCTATCGGCAGATTTGTGTAATATTGAATAATTATTTCCTAATAATTCGCCGCGCGTGAATTCAGCGGGTTCGCGAGTTCCGACGTATCCGGTGAGAGCGATGCAAAAGCCAGAGACTTTCGCCCTCGGGCGAATTTCAAGGTATCGCGATACCGAGACGACTATACGAAAGGCAAGCGCCTTCTTGGCCCTGTCGGCGTCGTCTATCCATCGGTCCCAGGCAGGATATTTACGACTGACCGACTCATTGGCGCTGCGAGTTGAGCGAACGGTCCCCACAAATCACGCGAGAAAGCCGGCCTTTCTCTGCTCTGGGAAACGCCTGGCATTTTTCTCTGCCGGGGATAACTTTGACTTATTGGTGACAACGGGGAAGAGAGACGAAGCGAGAAAGTAAGGGCGCGAGCGAGCGGTAAAAGGAGACGGCAGACATGGTACACCATCAGGCCAATGGAAAAAAGACGTGTGCGAGAGCGAAGAGCGAGACGAGAGAAAGATAGACAGAGACAGAGAAAAAGAGAGAGAGAGAGAGAAGGGAGCAACGGTGCGGAGAAGTGTCGGGAGAAACGATCCCTCGGGGGTGGAAGCTGGGGAGCGAGAGAGACACGGAAAGAGAAAGAGACGGCAGCGCGGAGGGTAGCGCGCGTCTGAATGTCAGCTGCTGCCAATAAATAATGTCGTACATTGACGTACGGCCGGCAACTAATCATCTATCGCGCGCGGCCAAATCAGCTGGTGATTTTTCACGCGTCACGGCGCGCCGCGCGTGTGAATCGTGCCACGGGATTACGCATCGCGCGCAATCATTCTCCTCCGAGGTCGTGGCGCGTTTGAAAGGGCACAATGCCCGGCTTCCGCCCAGCGCACACGGCGCTACTTCTATATTGAGGTTTTTGACTCGCACAATTAATTCTCATCTTACTTCCCTGTCACCCATGGTGCTTGTTTTAAATAAAAATATTTATTTGCGTTATTTGCGAGACTAAGTTGTTAAAAAAAAAAAAAAAAAAAGATTACGCGTTGGAGAGAAAAGTGGAATTTGAAATTAAGATGAAGCGAGATTATCGAGGTATTCATTTTTTTTTCTTTTTTTTTTTTAACGTACGTCCAATTCAGCCGAATAAAATATCAAGACCTCGGTTCCGCGTTCGTTCCTTCTGCGTCGAGAAAAGTTTCGACGTCGGGACGTAAATTTCCCCCGATTTCAGCGCCGCAATGATGTTTGGAGATCGGCCCCGCGATATCGGTCGGCGGACGACTGGTCACGAGACGATACGCGGAGAATCGTTTCTGGGGTTCGGCGATGCTCTCGCTGGTTGGATGTCGCTGTCGCATAAATCACGGGCGGTATCTTCTGGCGCGGCGGTTCGCTCATCACGCCGAAGTTCTTGTCGCGCCTTAATAACGCTCGGGCGTCTCACCCGCGCCTCCGCTCCCTCTCACCGATTCTCTACCACCCCGGTACCCTTCCCATCCGTGCGGCCCCCCTTTCCGACCCCGCGTCGTAGTCGGAGTGTACCTTTCGTCCTTCTCTCGAAACCGACCGCCTCTTCTCCCGCCTGCGAGACGGCACCGACCGCGCGGCACGACTCCACGCTTCGCTACAAATCCTGATTATATTCTGCAAGTGACGTTATACCGTAAGGGTGCGATGGCGTGTTGAAGTCTGGTTTTTGTTTCCCTCCGTGTCGTTCCCTACCCACCCGCGCCTTACCCCACCAGAACCAAGCCGCCCGATCTCCTCTTCGCCCTTCCACGTCAACCGCAACCGACCTCCTCCTCGAGTCGCTCTCCGCGATGGTAGTAGCGCGTTGCTCTTCCAGCGGCGTCTCTCCGCCGCCACCTCCTCTTTCTCCCGATTTTACCTTCCAGCTTCGACATCCTCATCCTCGTTTCCTCCGACTCCCCCTTCCCTACACGCCCGCCGCGGCGGCAACTACCCTCACGAAACCGGATGGAGGCTCCTCTCATCTTTACCCGGGCGACTGACAGCCTGGACCGCGTAAATCAATTTTCAATTACGGCTCTGGGATACGTATAGGAAGGCAGGCGGGCAGGCAGGCAAGGCAAGGCAAGGCAAGGCAAGGCAAGGCAAGGCAAGGCAAGGCAAGGCAAGGCAAGGCAGGTCGGTGGTCGGTTGGGTAGGTGCCCGTGCAGTCGACCGAGGAAGAGGAAAGTCGACGGACGAAGAGGGAGTCTGCCGCCTCTCTGTATAAAGCACGTACTACGGGGAAAAGAGGCGGACGGTAGGAAGAAACAGGCAGTTCGAGAGGGAAGGACGAGAGGCTGGAAGAGACGGCGGAAAGAAGAGGGCGAGAGAAAACGAGATAAAGGGAACGGAGCACGGGAGCGAGAAACGCGAGATGAGAGAATAAGAGAAAGAGAGGTGGAGGGAAGGGAGAAAAAGAGATGGAGAGAGAGCGAGAAAGAGAACCGACGCGGCTCGGTGGGTACGTACGTATTATTATACTTCGCTACAGTCATATTTATAAATCAGCGATATAGCACGACGAGCGGAGACGTGGAGGGATGGAATTTATAGCTTCGTTCTCTTTCCTCCACTGCCAGTTTCTGCCCCTCTTGACTGGCGACCCACCGCCACCCCCGAACCCTCGTTCCCTTCAACCTCCGCTCATTCTACGAGCTACCCCTTCCGATATATCCCCCCCCCTCCGCCTTCCCGCACGCTACTCTCGTCTCCTGTTGTCCTTCTTTCTCGCGCGCGTTTCCTCTTATCGTTCTTATTCCGCGACTCCCTCACTCCCGGTAGCCTCTCTCGGCGGAGAGTGCGCGGGCATACAAACTGCCAAGCCGGTACGTATGAGCTTAGGTCGACATTTTCCCTCCTCTCTTTGGCAATAAATCTGCGAGTCTTTTGAGCCGACGGCACGGTCCGGAGAGAAAGAGAGACGGAGACGAGAAGAGGCGAAGAACGGCAGGAGGGACGGGGGAGGAGCGGCTTTCCAGAGCGCAGCTCGCCGCTCTTGGGGTGCCAGAGGTCGCCCTCTTGTTCTCTCCCTTTCTTCAAGCCGTCCCTGTCGCACCTCCTCCCGTTCGACCCTCACGGACGGCCGGTCTCCCTCTCTCGCGCGTCACGGGAATGTATATAATTAGCAGCATTGTACTTCCTCGGACAGATTTACGGGTCGTATCGCTACCGCGGCTGCATGCATAAGCGCGTTAAATAAGTATTTATCCGCCCCGTGGGGTACGGCGATGCCCGAGGTATCCGCCTGATGGATTTGCCGCTCGAACGCCCGAAACTGCATTAAACGCGTCCCTACTAACCGCGAGCCGCCCTCTCCCGCCGCCTCGTTTTCACCCCCCCGCCCTTCATCTCGGCCGAGGGTGGAATGAGGAGAGATGCAAAAGTCGGGACACAAGTTTACGTTAATGTCGACTGGCCGCGCGGAACGGGATCACGGCCGTATATATCGTCGCGGAAATTCGATTTTAAAAACTCAGTTACTCTCGACGTGGATTGCCAAGGACCATTCGTTGCGCTTCTCGGTTAGTCGCCCCGCGGTGGGAATACGCCGTCCGCGTATCGAGACAAATACCATGCACCGCGTTACCGTGGGCGAACGACGAATCGCGAAGTGCAGCGGAACATTCCGCGTTACGACGGGAACGTTTACATATTTATAACGCCGAACCGAGTGGCGTTCCGCAACATGCATAAATTATGCAAATGCGCCAAATGAACATCCGCGAATAAAGCGCGGCCGAGCGAAATAGAGGGCGGGGAAGGGGAAAAAAAATAAGAGAAACTCGTATCGACCGTCGTAAGACGACGAAAGCTGAACGAAGGGGGTGAAGAAAAAGAAGAACGTGCCGCAGCGTAGAGGATGCAAAAAAAAATAAAATAAAATAAAATTATAAAAATAGAAAAAAAGGGAAAGATTAGAATTCTGTTAGCGCGCGAAGGACACTTCTAAAGTAAAAAAAAAATTTCTATAACGCAAAAAAAATTGTTTTTAATAAAAAAGCGCAGAACGAAGATGGACACCCGCCTCTCGGAAGCCGGCCACGTCATCGCCGTCCGGTGACGGCTCGCAGTTTGCAGCATCGGGAACGGCGGTGGCTCCGGCTGCGCTTCCATCGACGTCCGATCAGACCATTTATCACCCGTGAGAGCGAGAACGCGCCGTTGTCGCTCGCGCGCGCGTGTAGTCGGCGCGAATAACGCGGTCGGCGCACAGCGAGACGAGTAAGCGCGAGAGCGCACTTCCAGCCGTGCGGGTCCAGCCGTGGATGCTGCGACACGCGCGCATGCATGTACGTACACATCGACGCGCGCGTATGCGCCACCGGGACTTCCGTCAAGTTTCAAAGGGTTGACGGATGATCGCCGCGGGACGAAAAGACGACGAGTCCGGATCCATCATATTTTCTGCGTCCCGCTACCGTCGGTCCCACCCCTCCCACCCTTCTGGACCACCAGCGTGTGATCAAGCGCGAGCCCGAGCATCGCTGCACCGCGGGTCGGATCCAGGCTTTTCCGGGAATTACTTTAAGCGCGTGGGAACGCGGTCTTTTCTTTGCGTTAAAATTAAAGAGTGATACTCAGCCGTTAATAGCGTGAATTCTTTAATTAAAGGGTTGCAAGACTACTGAACGATAAATGATAAAGAAATATATTAAGCTAGGAAAAGTAAAATTTCAGAAATGTCTAAATGTAGATGTACGTTAATAAATTCATTTAGAAATTAAAGTGCAAGTTACCACCGACACTTGCGATATATTTTATATGTAATATAATTATAATTAATGCAAGAAATATCGATCAAGTTGGAACACGTACGTGATCGATAGCAATTTAACAAGGTATCTAAAATAAATCGTTTTGCGAAAAGATTTTACGCTGATCAATGTTATTTGAAAGATAAAATGTTTTTGTAAACCAGAGAATAGTACACAGATCGGATGCACCTATGTATGCGAAATGTTGAATTTGCTAATTAATCTAATTAATTAGGAGGAACGATTGTTCATCGTTATTTAATTAACTAATCAATTCCAGTAGTGCTCTGACTGAATCGGGAAACCATAATGATGCTATAACCAAACTCGCCAAAGGTACAATTATTATGTGTATTCAACAATAATAGTTACTGTATTATTTTGAAACCAATCGCGTCGATTCGAGGGCAAAGGCAGAGGCGACCATCCGCTGGCGAAACGTCTTTGCAAAATAACAAAATATTCCACCCAGCAATCCTGATTTATACGCGCGTTATCAACACCTGTTACGTCCACGCGTGCTCACCCTTTTTCGTGGAAGCCGCGAGATAATCGTCCGCAGCTTTGAGGTACACGCGCGCGAGTAGCTTCGCCCGCGAAAGTTAGACTTTTGTTAAGATATAAACGCTCTTTCCCGGTGGCAAGTGCGCTGGAAATGATTTTCCGAATTGGCGAGGCTCCAGAATTGGTAAGCCGGCAATAGGCATCCTCTCAGGATCTACTAGTGAATTCGCAGCTCCGCGCCGGCAATATATTACGGTCTTATCGGCGTAAATTGCAATGATCGATTCTGTTTTTGGTGGCCGGGAACGATTAAAACGATTCCGCGGTGACGATCGGCTAGCGTGTGCTGGCTCGTCAGAAACAACTGGGGTGAAACAAAAAACGGGGAAAAAAAAGAAAGAAAGAACAAAAAAAAAAAAAAAAGAGAAAAAAAGCTATGTCGGGAAATGTACCGCGATGAGAATGCATTGCGCGTACGAGGGCGGATCGAGGCTCCGTGGCGCAGTTTAGCGGCCACCGGAAATGGAACAGTCGATCGTGCCCGTCCGCGGCATTCCACCCGGACAGCGCGTCGACTCCGGATCAATCTCATAATTTTGGCGACAAAGTCGTGCGGGCACGGCGAAGGAGATACAAGGAAGCGCGCGACGGCGACGGAGGCGGGACGAGAGAAAGAGCTGATAGGGTAGATACATCGCGGGATAACGGCGACTATCGAGGAGAGCATAGCGTATTTCCACCCGTTCCCCTCCTCCCCCTCGTCCGGCGGCTGCGGGCGAGGAGAGAGAGGGTTCGGGGGTTCCATCGGTTTGTCTCATTTCCGGGATCCAATCTCTCGGCTCGGTGCCGGGCCAACCTGCAGCCTCGCCATCCACGAACCGCTCGCTCGTGCAATCCTATACCCCCGCTGTTCCCGCCACCCTCAGACCCTTTCCCTCCGATAGCGAGCGGGGGCTGCCGGCACGCCGCCACCCAACGGCACTTTAGAACTGCTCCCTAACCCTCTCTCTTTCCCCGTGTGTATAGGTATTCTCTCGAGATACGTTCTATCCTTTACCCTAAGCCTAATGTGCGCGCCGGAATCGGGCGAAAGGGAGACAGAGAAATGCCGGCGAGACGACGGTGAATGAGAGAGCACGGCTGAGGGAGAGAGAAGTGACTTTATCTCGTGGCGCCCAACAAGGCGACTCTCGCGTTTCAGGACGAGCGCCAAGTGTATCGCCGCAAGTTTATGCGAACCGAACTGCAGCGGGTCGAGCTGGATCTGTGCGAAGGACGGAGGACGAGTTGGAAAGGAAGAATGGGTGCGAGTGTATATGAGAGCAAAAGAGAGAGAGAGAGAGAGAGAGAGAGAAGAGGGTGGAGGGTGAATCGAGTCGATCCAAGTCGACTAGAGTCGAGTCGAGTCGAGTCGAGTCGAGTCAGGCCCCATCCCAGTTGTCGTGCGAGGGAAACTTTGTCCATTTTCATCCCGTGGGGATCCGTCCACCGGTGCTATCTCCGCCGGCGTTGGAGGAATTTTGCGCGCGATCGTGACGAAGACAACGACGTCGAAGGATAATTCCACGTCGTAAAGAACCGCGGCACCGGCGCTCGGCGCCGTCGTCGCCAGAAAGCCCTCGAAATAATGAACGCGCCGGCCAAATAGACGAAATGGCCGAGAAGAACTCGGAAGAGTAAAAGAGAAAGAGAGAAAGTATCAAGATATAATAGATTCCTCGAGACCCCAGGACCGAGAGATTATAAATAGAGATAGCCGCGCCGAAAGATGAAGATTGGCTAACGATCGCCCGGCTAACGTTAATGCCCGTGGATTCTTGCGGCTCCACGAATTTAAAATCGTGATTTAAAATAATTACGCCTGACAGCCGAACGGCCGCGTGTAACTGCATGTTCTAAGACCGGCGTGAATTAATGAACGGGTTCTAATTGAATGGTAAATCACGCTGGGATGCGCGACCTGTCAGCGATAATTATGATAACGACGATTCTGAACGGTAACGCAATTTTAACGTGCCGAAAAGCCCGCAGTCGTTATTTCGATGTTTCTTTTAAAAGCATTGACGGTGATATGACGTAATAATAATTTGCAACAATAAGTCTGCAAATAATATCCGCGTCGGAATATATCCCCCTTTTTTGTTTGTTTTTTTTTTTTTTTTTTTGCGCAAGTTTTTGTGAGCTCGTCACGATACGCGGGTGTCAGCAGGCAAGTAGCGGATTCAATGGACCGGCAGCTCCGTTAAAATCGATGAATTACGAGACAGCGCATTAGTGCAGTCCGCACGATACTAATCAGCGAAATTTCCGTGCGATAAATAAACGAATGAAAACGCGTAACCAGATACGCGCGCGGTAATGTCGATGCGATGGAAACGCCGGCCCTCGTAAATCGACAGATTTTTCAGCGAAACGAGGGGGGAAAAACAAATAAATGAACAAAGAACGAAAATCAAAACCTGGGACACACCGGTAACGATTGCGCCGGGGATATGTATATGAGGCCAGCGGCTTATTGGTGGTTTCGAGGTGCATTCGCTCGTAAATATGTATGTGTAATATTGATTCGACATAGACGCATAAAGATAGACTAAAGTGGATTTGAGCATGGAACCGTAATTTCTGCAAATATTATGTTTGCATACGGACGCTGCGCGCACCGGCCGCGTCCGGTAAAAATCATTTTTTAATCCGCATCGGAATTTCATAATAATTTCGCAGAACACGTGTTCGATAATTTTTCCGCGATATTCATTCGGCGTTTCGTCATCTCGCCCGACGAGGAGACCGTAAATAAGACACGCATTTCCAATTGCTATTCTATTTAAATTGCACACGTCATGGCGCCGGACACGCGAGACGAAAGGTACATTAAATAAGATGCCGGAGCTGATCGAAGGGTCCGACAACGAAAAGTAATTAGAAATAAATTTGACAATCGCGAGGAATCGAAACTCCTTTTCTTAACAGACGTAATTTGTAATTGATGACTAGGAAGATGCTGACACATGCAACGGGGGCATCGCGAGATCAACATCCTGGGAGACCCGAGTAGACAAAGATTTATCGCCCAGAAATGAGAGGAAGGGATAAGATCCGGCGAGTAAATGAAGAGTCGCGGGTCGTCACTTTGAGGGCCTCGCGCGCCGCTGTTTCTGAAATATCAACCGCGGCTGATAGCCGGGGATAGGTCCCGAGTAATGAAGACGCAAATGTGATCACGGTGGGAGATTTTCGTGGGGTCGGACGGCCCGAAGGATCAAGTGACGAAGTAACGGGTGAGATACAAGGAGGTCGTCACCCAGCTGGCACGCCGAATGTAATGTAACGAGGCGCGCTGCCCTTATCTCTTTGCTATTATCTCCGCTCGTTTTCATCGCTCTCCGGCCGCGGCGTCTCCCAGCCAGATATACAAAAAGTATTACGTGGGGCACTTACGGTATCACGCGGCGGGACGGGCGCGCAACAATACCAGCCGGAATACGTCCCGTCATCCCGTTCGCGGCGCGAGAACCGCTCGTGCGTGACCACCGAGCTCTCGAGCAGGGATCGGGTCGCACGACTGTCCGTCTTTCCTCCGTCTCTTCCGTGTCTCTCGCGCGTTTCGTGACTTCGCCCGGTGACGCGGCTCGGGTCCCGGCGCGGATATATGACGAATGCGAAAAGAACTTATTGTCCCCGGGCCGACCCGGCGCTGTCCGTCGTGCCGGCCACGCGAGCACGTCAGGGAAAGATGCACGTCGGTTCCGGGAGCGACACGAACCACCCGCGCGACATGCCGTGGCAGGTCTTCCGCGGTACCTTCCACATGACGGGCGTACGCGAATAGTTTCGCGATAGGAGGATTCCGGGTATTCATTGCGGTTGTACCTAATCGATGGGAGAGAACGCGAGGGTGAGACCGACGGTTTCGCGGAAGCAATTATGATTTCACTCCGCGAGCTATTACGCGTTTATTATCTCTTCTACTCCGGCTACACGTTCCTCTTATCTGTTCGCCTGAATCTCCCGATCGTACAGAATCCGGCCTTCTCTTCGTGTTCGTCAATAAATTCGAAACGGCGGTCTTCGCAAATTAATTTTATTAAATTATACTTTCAATATATACGGCAGATGTTTTACTAAATATATTTTCATAGGTACGAGGAGAAAAAAGGATAGAAGAATTCGATTTAAAATATAATACGACGTCTTAATCGTTCGAACAAAGTTATTTCAGGGATTACTCATCTCCGATTTCCCACCATTTGCCAGAAAAGAACCTATTTGCTATTCCTGCAACGTTATTGCCGCGGAGTGACGGGTCACCTACGGTCTTTCGATTGTTCTCCGAAATGAAACGTATTGATTACCCCGGCTCAATGAGCGGCGGGCAGCTCTCCTATCGGCCGGACGCATCTGCCTCACTTGGTTCCTTTCTTCGCCCGATGACGACGATGACTCGCCGCCTTCCACCGAAGGGGGGAAAAAACAGGGGGTGGGACGAGGGACCGCGGCGCGAGGGGAGAGAATGATATCCTCGCTTCGGACGAGGCCCGTCCGCCCTTGATGTCGCCGCAGACGAACGGGCTACGGATCGACGGGGAATAATCATGCGCCGATGATCTTGAATGCCCGGCCGATGACAATGAGGCGTCGACCCGACTCGATCACAACTCGTTTACGTCTCGCATTATCGGTTTCAGAAAGGTCGACAAAAGATTCTTAATTATGATATCGCAGATACGCGCCGTAAACATCGTGGCTATCGCAGTCGCGCCATCGGCGCTAGGTAATTGCGAGAATGGACAAGTCGCGGAAAGATAAGACGGTTGAATTCCCTCCCTAAGATTCTTGTAATAAATATACACCGCGAAATATTTTTTTAAGGCATCGGACGATAGTCGAGATTGCCGACTACGACGGAAGAAGTCCAGAAAGACGAAACTTATTTCTATTTTCTAACACTACACTACGTTTCAAACTACGTACTACGGGCAACGAATCTATACGAATTGTAATGTACATTTTAAATGCGTTGCCTCGGTAAAAAAACGTAAAAGTAATGTTTAGTATTAAAAAGAAAGAAAATTATTTTTCTTGGAGCATTAATAGTTTTCAGATTAAGCGCGAAATTGTCATTTAGAAAGTAGTAGAAAAAGAAAAAAAAGTAATTAATGACGCGAGTGTGTTTAATCGAGATCTTTATAGCGGCGAACAGGTGGACGAGCGAAAGAGAGTTAATTCGTCAGGCACTTCGTATTTTAACGGAATGCGGCAACTGGATCGAATAGACGAATCGCGGTGGGCTATTAGATCGTCTGCCGTGAGGACGGGCTGAGGGATTGCTTCGACAGAGCGATTACAGTGGTCGACGTGTTCGAATGGAAAAAAAGAGGGGTAGAAAGAAAGGGAAAAAAAATCAGCGATACCAAACAACGGGTCGAGGTCTACGTGGAGAGGCTGACGGTGGGGTCGCGTTTTTCCGGGGTGAACTAATAGACTCTGCCGCCCGCTCGCTGAACTCCGCGCTCACCCTCTCGCCCGCTCCTCCTCACCCTTCCCTCTGTCTCTCTTTCTCTCTTTTTCTCTCGTTCCTCCTCGCTCTTTCTACCTCCCTCGCTCTCGCGCTCTCAAATAAAAGTTTGCCGTGACCCACCACCACGACACCTGTTGAACCGTTGGCCAGAGCTGGTTTTCCGGCCAAAAAAATCGGCAATTAGCGTATGAAGCCTGTCCATCAAGGCCGGCTGAAAAAGAGTTACGGCGACGAAGGGAGGAAAAGGGCGGAAGCGCGACAAGAGCGAGAAGGGAAGGAGCGTCGGAAGGACGAGGCACGAGACCGAGTGCCGTCCATCGGGATCCGATTGCTCGCTCACGTTCACGCCTGGACCCATAATTCAAAAAAAAAAAAAAAATATTTGACGACGCGGCGGGTCGTACATATAAATTTGCCCTGCGCGATGTTTACGCGCTATCCGTTTATGCGCGAATGAGGGATGACATTACGAGCTTGATAACTCATCGGAACCGACTGTAATCCTTAATGCCGCAGTGCGGAATGCACGCTTGTACATCGCGAACACCAAAAAAAAAGAATAAAAAATAAAAAAAATAAAAAATAAAAAACTGAACAGTAATCGAAATACGTAAATAAAATATAAAACTCGGTGAATAAATCGCTGAAGAAGAATCAAAATGATCGAGGGCGATATCGAAGGTGATACGACCGATAAAAGTCGCAGGAGAGATTATCGCGGGCGAAATAAAACCTGCGCTTCGTAAGGGCTTAAATAAATTACGGTTAAACAGGCTGCGCGCATTCGGGATAGATAACAGCCGGGCGGTTTGCGAGGCTGCAACGACGCATCGGACGAGCAGTAAATTCGCGTGCGTCCGCAATTTGGCGCGATCTATAGACAGCGGTATCTGCATAAGGGACACCGCAGTCTGATTATGCATTCGGGCGCGTAAGAGCGAGTGGAAGGGACGAGGCGACGGTGATTGACGGCTGACGGGGATTGACTGACGGGCAGACGCGACCCAAAGGGTTGACGAATGGCTCTCGGTGGCCGGGCGAGTTTTCTAGCCGCAGCTCGGTCCAGCGGTCCGCAGGAAATGCATCACGATCCGCGTCAGGTGCACGTCGATCTCCCATTGTACACACCGGCCGTGTCGTTATCTGTTTATCGCAAGTGTCCACGCTGGATCACGCAATTCCCAACCATTTCGCGTTTACCCGCAACGCGTGGAGGCCGCGCAACGCTTGTACCGCGTTTATTTTACTGAACGATTGCGCGGTAACGAAAACAACGGCGCGCGGAACACAATAAAACGATCTATCGAACGAACCGATCGACCGGCGTGAAAAAATACCCGAAAAATACGTGGACGTTACGCGTGCGCGCGGAAATTTTTCGATCCCGATAAGGATCTTCCTCCAGCATGAAAACAGTGGACCACGTTTAATTCCCGAGTGAATTATTCAGCTAGATTAATCTCGCGAAACTTCGGGCGCGATTAAAAATGCTTACGGCTCGTCAGTTGGGGAAATAAATTTATTTCAGATACGTGAGAGAAACGGAAGTGTTCCGCGAAATTTTATTTTTTCCGCGACAGCAACCTCTTCCGTGACGACGCCAATTTTTACTTCGCGCGCGATACTCGGGACGATTATACGTGCCGGAATCACAAGCGGTATCGATCTCCCGGGTCGAATGGTCTTCGACGTACGAATATCTATTCGCCGGGCAACGTGAGAGAAGCAATCGTCGTACATTCGCGGCCTCGACGGCGATTCGCCAAGAACGGAGGTCGAAATGGAAATTTACGAGGCAGATTCCAGGATAAATGCTGCAGCGTACCGAACAGCTTTTAGGGCAATGGGTCGTGCGTTCTTTCGGAGTGGGAATCGCTCGTGCCCGCATTTTACGATTAACGCGGTGTTCTTTCGGCTTCTTCGATGCGTTCCTACTCGTGGACACGACAATCGTCGGGTTAACGTATCGCGGAAAATAAGTACATATATATATGTATATATAATGTATATAAGGGTATATATATATATACCCTTCGTTTCTCCACTGCGCGGTATCAGAGCGTTCGCTGCAAAGGTCAAATGTCGCGCGTGATCGATGGAAAGAGCCGTTTAGCGAAATGCCATATTATTTCGTCATGTCGGCGGGCAGAAGCTTCCGTATATCATTCTGCGATCGCGTCGTAACTTTGCTTGTTTTCCAGTTAAACCATCGACACCGTTACACGCTGCGAGATAAATGCTCGATCTAAATCAGTAACCGAAATGCGGGACCACGCGTCATATTTAATGCATCGCGCGCGGCAAATGTTCCATTAGGCGAGCCTTACATTTTGGTAAAAATATAAATTTTTGTTCAGAATATATCACACAATAATTCCTAGCCGCAAAAACTAAAAGACTGGAAATATGAATTTAATTATAAATAATTTTCTCAAACGCGAGAAACAAAAGGCCTTGCGCTGCGTTTTAAAATTATCAAATTAAATCGATAGAAAGACAGTTCGACGATGCAATTTCACAATTCGGCAAGTACGCTCTCGGCATTTGATTCCCGAGTCGTTATCCTGTGTCCTCTCACGCGCCGCGAAAGGCTCTTCGAAGTTTCATAAGACGCTTCCTCGCGAGGGCTCGCCCTAAGAAACGGCGCGTTCACGTCTCGCGTACGTGTTTACCCGTGCGTGTGCACAACGAGCGACAGCAAAGGATCCATCCACCCCTTCCGCGATCCTCCCGTATTTCCCGGTTTCCACCCCCAGGACCTGCGGCGCGCCGGAAGACGAGGAGCGCCGCGGGGCCGCGCGGGGCGGTATGTTTATTGCTCGAAGCTATCTCTTCTGGCGAGGGTGGCTGCCGCGTCACACGGGGTCATTTTCATAATTCGGCCGTTCGTATTCTCCGCGGCCGCGCGGCCCGAATCGAACAACAGCGCGCGGCGGAGGCCGCGAGAACGCTTCTCGTTCTCAAAGTTTCGCTCTCTCTCTCTCTCTTTCTTTTTCTCTCGCTTCGCTCTCTCCCTCTCCCATCGCCCGTCTTCCTTTTATCCTTCTTCTACAATCATCTCTTTACCCTTCGTCTCCACTTTCCAGACCCTCGCCGCCTCTCTCTCGCTGGTTGACTGCCTATCTTTTCCCCCGCTCTCGCCCTTCAGCACCTACGAGCCTCCCTGTCGTTATCTAGTGCCGTCTTGATGCAACACCTTTCTTCTTCTTCTTCTTAACGCTTTGTCCTTTTTCCGTGCGCCTTCGCCGCCCGGCCTGCGCTTCTCCTATCTTCTGCTTGAATTCTTTCCCTCTCCCGTATCACTGCAATTGTCCCCGGTCTCTCTGCGTAGCGGCTATAATACCGCGTCCCGGTATATGGCCTCGTATTGATGCGACACCTTTCTTCCGCGCTGCAGTTTCTCCCCCTCTCTGAATTCGCGAAACATCACGCTTCTGCTCTCCCCTTCGTCCCCCTTTTCTTAACCTATTCGTACTTCGATACCGCGGTCGCGAGTTCGGCTTTTCGATACGCAATCGGGTTCGCCGGGGTTCTCTCTCTTTTTTTTTTTTTTTTTTCTGGAAAAAAAGGTCTGGACCTTCCAGTTCGTTTGCGCGACCGGCCACAAAGTGGGAGAGATGAGAACTGGCTCTCAGCATGGCGTCAGTGTCTCCGCTGATCTATTACTCCCTGTATATTGGATCGATGCGGACCAATCAACCGCCACCGGTCGACCATGTCGCTTACGATGACCGGAAGAAGAAACGCCTCTTCGGTTTCTCGAGAGTTTGTCTTTCGGATCCTACGATATTTGACGCTCCCGCGACGCGACTCGTTTCACATTTTACGACACAAGTTCGATGATTTATGCCGCCGCCGTCTATGTTTCGGCCGCTGTCTCGCCCGCTTCCGTCGATACGGCGGATAACAGGAAGGGATTAAGCGCGGCATGCAATAAGTCCGAACTTTCGAGGACGTATACGTTAGAAATATCTGCCGTACTTAGGAAGTTTCTTTGTTTTCGTGCCCCGGCGGAAAACCTGTTTGGAATTCGATACAGCGGCCGAATACTTTATGCCTTGCGAGCGATGCCTTAACCCGCGGTTGTATCACGTCATGAATTCTCTCCCGTGAAGGGACTTCATAAAATTCTGAGGAATCCGTTTAACCGGGCGTCTCTTGTCCCGACGGAATATTTATAATTTTATTACAAACGGCATTAATGTAAAAGAGTATCGCTTCTGAAATATACATATCGATTTCTATTATTCCAATAGGAATTTAGAGGCGCATATTTTTAGCCTGCGCGCGCTCGGTCTCGAGATCGGAGGATAATATGGAATTCCGTCGCGTTTCGAGATAATGACGTAAGTAATGGAGATTGTTCCAAAACTAATTGAGATATGCAGTTTGGCGCGGTTTTGATCAAAGTCCTCGCAGCAGTTCGCGATCGGAGAAGTACGTTCTTCAACGAGATAGCGATCGTTATAAATATTGTAAAATGATTTGAGCAAGAGGCTCGCGTAAAAAGCGCGGCACGCGGTCGCTTGTCGCTAACTCGATAAACAGTGTCGGCGGTAATCTCGAGACTTTCCCTCAACTCGGAGGGAGTCCGAGGCGCCCGTGAGTCATACACGCGGCGAGATTATCCGTTCGCACCCTCCACATGACGTTCCGGCGATATTTAGCAGGTGCGACGCTAAGATACGACGGTGTGGTAAGTAACGAGCGGACTCGCGCCGAGGAGAAGTTAACGGTCGCGCGAGCCGCACCGGCCGACCTTCGTCAGCGATCTCCCAAGAGACGCGAGTTCGCCAAGAAGAAATCCTAAGCGCTTCGAATAGTAACGTGCAAATCACCTTTTGTATTCGTCGAAGTAAAAAAAAATTAATTTGTCATTCAGACAATAATTCATGTCAAAAGTTAAAAAAAAAAAAAAAAAATGTTTAAGAAGACCGTCAAATCGAGTTTCAATCAAGAAGAAATTGATTTCTTTACCATGACTTATCTTTATTTATTTCAGAGAGTAAAAGAGATTGCATATTTTGCAGGCCGGTAATTAATGTGTATTAAAAACGACGTTCGATACAAATGACGCAGACGGCCGAAGTTGCAGGAGTTCGCGACTTGAGAGGGAGGAAGGAGGATAAAGAGAAGAGAACAGAGACGGGACGAGAAGAGCGCAAAGGGCCCCAGCGCTATATTAACCCTAATGGCTCGCGTGGATATAAAGCACATCCCGCGCATATACTAACTCGTTATTATTGCCGCATAAATAACGCGATAATCCTGCCGTGGCGATGGAAGCGCGAGGGTTCGGCTGGAGCTGCCACGGAAGCTGCCTTCGCAACAACCCCCTGTCAGCGAGAGCCAGCCGGTAAGACCGAAAGATTCCGCGGAATGATACTCGACTCTCTTTCGCTCGAAAGAGCCGACTAGCTTAACGAACTACACCGTTACACGCTACGATCTTCACCTGCGCACTAAGCTGTATGCGTTAAACGCACCTTTAACACGATTCTCTTGCGTGGGGATAAAGTGACGCAATAATCATCACGTTATTCTCTCAATTAACCATGCTAATTAAAAAAAAAAAAATTATTAAGCTGTTGACGATATAAAGCATTTTAGTTCCTTTTTAAAATATTAATACATAAATAAATTATAAATTTTCTGCTCGAAGAAACGTGAGCAATAGATAATTGACGCGCAACGTGACCAGTGTTTCGCTTCGCCGGGATAATTATTGCAACAAAATTCGTCGTCGCACGTCGGAGAGAGAGTCGGGTCGCGCTTTAAGCTTTCGCGGCGTTTTCTTGATATCGTCACAATAAAAGGCAAGTCGGACGTCGGGGCAAAGACAGGGGGCAAATGGGAGAGAAGCAGGTAGGGAAAAGGAAGGAAACGAGACGCGAAGAGAAGCAGATAGAGAGAGAGAGATATATATATATAAAACGTGCGCGAAGGGAAGAGAGTAAGAGGGACTTCCGTCGAGGGATGCTGGAGGGTTTGTTGGAGGCTCTCTGCCTTAGCTGGCAGGGCGTGCGTCAATAAGCGTCCATCAGCCGTAATGGCAGTGAGCGCCACCTCGGATGCATTTAGATGGCTGTTTAGCCCCGGTTGTCTCGGTGTGGCCTGAAATCTCCTCCCCCGCGATTCCCCCGCCGCCTGCCAGTCGGGTCCTCGACTGTTGTACAACCCCGTAAGATCCGGCGTCGTCGCCACCACTCAGCCACCATCTTTTGTAGCCGGAGCTACCGGGCGCGCCCGAGTAATTAGACAGTCCGGTACCATTTCACTGGTCCTTTTAATTAATTTGTATAAATTCTCGAGAGACACCCATCCCTGCGCCCCGGCCTACCTGCGCCCTCGCGCGAGATCCTCTCGCTTTTGACGCCGAGGAAAGCGCTTCGGACTTTCCAGATTTACGAAACGAGCCTGTCATAGTTTTCGTCGTACAATTGTAATAAAGAAACGGCGAGACTGTCCTGATATGATATCACGTTCTTTAAAATTGAATTTGGAAACGTCGCTCAATACAAATAACTGCGACAAAATCATCCTCACAAAACTACGTCGAGAAAATATTTATTACGCGGGTTCATAATTCGGAATTTTAAATATTCTAAGCGCGTTAGAGCCCGCACGAGCTAAAAGTTTATGACTCGCGGCGTCTGAATTTGTATGCCATTCGCGCGCTTATTTGGCACCTTCCCGATACCTTTTTTTTTTTTTTTTTTCCTTTCTTGCCTCTATTTACAGCCCGCGGTTTTATGCGGCGATCATTCCATCCGCCTCCGTAATCTAGCATCGTTCCAAGTACGACAAATACGACAATCTACGCTCGCCTGCCGCGGGAAACGGACTCGGGGCCTGCTATCTGGTCTTCGCATATACCGGCGTGTTTTGAATGGTTCTCTTTTTCGTTCATATGTCAACGTGCTGTATATCGTCGGGCTCGATGGAACGTCCGGGCCGCCGCAATCGTCTTCCCTGCCTACACTCGCAATCAGAATGGTCGTAAAGTAGATATCGCGAGCCGGCGAAAAACCGTCCGAAAGCGAGAATTCGGGGCCCCGCCCGCCCCCGCTCTTGCGCACGCGGTATATGCAAAAAAAGCCGGTCGGAGAGGGCTGCAGGATCGCCGCCGAGCCCGGGGATTAAGGACATTATTAACGGGCGTACCGTGGACCGACATACTTACGTCCGCCCGGAATGCCTCGCGATAAATACAGCGGTGGCTGCCGGGGCGACGGGCGAGGGGATCGGGGCGGCGCGGTGGGGTCCGGACGGGGGTTGGCGTTTAAATAAAATCAGCATTTTATGTTACGAGGGCCGTTCTTCGATCGAGGCGGAGAGCAAGCACGCCCGCGTATACACGGCTACGCGCCAGCCGCAACAACGGCCGTCCGTCTGTCCGAGCCAGACGACGGCGGCGCTTAATGGTAATGATCCCTAGTCCGGACCTAATGGTATTTACATTTACTAGAAGTCAACGGCCGATTTGGTGGGCAGATGAAAACACAATTATAAATCACGCCGTGCGGAGGCACCCGCGGGGTCGCGAGGTAGAAGCCGGAGACGAGAGACGTCCTTATTCCCGCTCTTCCTTTTATCTCGCCCTGTCCCTCCGCCCGGCTCACTCTTTGGACGAGGAGGCAGGAGGACGTGCCTCGCGATAAGGGCCCGAGCTAATGAATGCTGACGCGCTGCACCAATCCCGCGGTCACCAAAAAGAAGTTCGCGCGACGCGTTCGGCCCGAGATGTAACTCGAGGTAAAAGCGAGCCGTAACGTATGCCGTTGACGGGGCCGCCCTGCCGGACGGCCGAACCGACATTAAACAATCCGATGGACCGCGATATTCTGCCACCGGCGCGTCATCGGGACGAATACACCGCGCGAAAGTTTGCCCCGCTAGAAGACTGAGTCGTGTTCGCAGATTAGCGCGCGTTTGATATTTTTAGAGCCCGTCGGCCGGCCGACGATTAAATAGGAACTTAACTAGCGGTGTAAACAAGTCCTCGGGTTTGACAGCCGTTAAACGAACAGTCGCGATAACGGGTGCGGGGCGAGATAGTGTCGCGGCGAAGTCGAGTGAGCACCGGCGAGCCGATTCGGAATTGCCGCGACGCATACGTTTCTAACGCGGGGAATTTTTCTAGTTTTCTTCGCCGTCGAGCCTCGGAAGGAGACGCGGTAAAATTTTCATCCTCCAACCTCGATATCGGTGCTTGAAATATACAGGGCGTGTGTAGCCGACCACGCCGTAGCTACGAAATATTAGACAAGAGGTCCGCGGCCTGGGAAGGTATCGGATGGGCAGTGCCCGGGCTGGATACAACAAAGTTGCGGCTACGGCGATGATTTAGTCCCGGCCTTAATGGAGCTATAAATACTAGCTTTTCGATAGCGGAGGGATGAGAATACCCGGGCCTCCGTCCTGTATGATACTCGGCACGACCGTAGGTCTGGATGCTGCGTCGCGGTTACTTCGCAGATTAGGAAGCAGCCCAACAGCGACCTCGAAATTCGCGGACGATTATCTGTAACGCGAGGAGCTGCGCGGGCACGCTGTATCTCCGAACTATTTGTTATTTGGCGAACGTCCGGCGATCGTTGTACAAAAATTGCCAATATTATCACGGTGCTCTCGCCCTCGTTAAGTTTCGCACGAGACTTTAAATTTTATAACAATTGTTTTAAATCTGAATAAGCGATAAATGTAATATTTGATTAAAAAGATCAACGTAGAAAAGAAACGTGGAGAGTACACGTGAAGCGAACACTTCGCACGTAATACTTTTCATTACTTGTAACGTGGCAGTTTTAGTTCTTTATCCCTAGCCACGATCAAGTGCGAGCCATATGACGAGACAATTATTACTACCTAATAACAAGCTAGAAAAACTATACATCTAAACGTTTTTCAAGCAATAAAAATAATTAACGGTATAATAAAAAATTCTGACTGCGTTATTTAAAATGTAATAAATTCTAATTTTGGTAATTAACAAAAAATAAGAAGCTAATCCTATTGAAAGTTTGTCAAAGCAGATTGCGATACGATAGAACATTTTTTATCGTAAATGGCGTTTGCAACCATTTGAAAAGATCCTGCAAGCGAAGCTCGGCTGCCTCGTCAAGCGCAAACATTTTGCACTTATCTCGGCGGCCGTAAATATTGCTCATAGAATATTACGGGGCCATAGATCTCACCCTGTGTCATCCTCACCCTCACCCGGTGGCGGTATTCGAGCCTTTATCGAATAAACGACCTGCATAATCACCATCCCTTCTTTCTCGCAATCGCTCTTCTTCTCATCGATCTCCTTCCCGCGCTCTTCTCTTCATTTATTCGCAATATCGCGCGCACGCAGACTCCCGATGGAAATCCGAATATTAATATTCTATCGTCGAGGATCTAAAATCTCGTGAAATTTCCAAACTACATTACGTACCCGCGTTCCGTCGATGCGAGAAGCGTGGCGTTGTCGTAGATTTCTATAATCGCAACGAAATTACGGATTTCGCGTTTATCGGACGTCTGAAATCTTTAGATACAAGATGAATCTCGTCGCAGCGAGAGAAGGTACGAGCGGTGGAGGGTAAGGGCGCGCGCATACACGCGCAGGAGCAATTAATGGAAAGATTAAAAAGTCGGGGAGGCTGAGTACCGGAGTCATCGGGTACACGACGCCCAGATAATCGTATCCGCGTCCGTGTGCGTTGCGCGCGTGTGCGTGCGCGCGTCTCCACGGGAGAGTAAAGGCGAGGAAAGATGCTGCACGGTAATTAATGGCGGAGCGAGTTTGTCACAAATCACGCGGCTCGTCCTATAACTCACCGAGCTGACGTACATTTAAATAGAGCCCGATAGACCGAGGCTGCGCCTTCGTAATGCCGCGGAGTAACGCGCCCATTCCAACGACATCAAAAACGACACGTTTGATGAACAGCGGGATTCGACCTTACATCGACTTTATATAACCCTTGCGCAAGCTTTCTGGCGCTGTTACAAGAGGAAAATAATCACGTTTCCACGTCGCCTCTCACGAACGAAGTATAGTTCCCTCATAGTATTTTATTTTACAAAAGCACAACTTTTTCGTTGCACTTGTAATTACAAAATAAAACCGCCATCGCTTGTTAAAAAAAAAAGGAAAAAAAAAAATAAAGAAATATTTGAATCAAAGCAGAAATCTTTCGTTTTTATTTTTATTTCTTAGTCCACTTCGTATACCTGCGTCGGGATAAATTGATTCCGACGTGGGGAAAAGAAAAAAAAAAAGAAAAAACATAACAGTGCTGCAGCTTGGCACTTTTTTAAGTTTATCTGTCTTTAATGCATTGCCGTGTAGAACCGCGCCGGGAATAAAAGCTTTAATATACGGTAAAACGCGGAATTCCGCCCGCGGACGGCTAACGACAAAATTCCTCATCGACAGTTCAGCAATTCCGAAGTCGGCGGTAAATAATCGCCGGCCATACGAGCGCGTAACATGCCGATATCCGCCTCCGGGGCCCGGTCCGTGAATTTACAATAATGGAAATTACACGGTCGAGTACTTTGCATAAATTTCCCCGCGGAGCCGCGGGGTTACTTTTGACAATGTAAGATATTGGCCGCGATAAGTACGACTTATCTCGTGATTGCGGCGCACTGTGAGGCAACGCGACATGAAACGTCCCTGATTACGAACTAAGGACCACCGAGACACTTCATATTTTAGAACCGCGCGGTACGTTCGCGCGCTGTTTAGATACGGGCTTCGCCCATCGCGCCTCACGATAACGCGCTGCATTGATATTGAATATATTTCGCGAGGTTAGATACCACTACGATATTGGTGTTTATTGCTACCGGTGTCCGCGGAAACCTGCTCGGTCCTTTTACCGCGCGGCGTCCGCGAGTTAACTATCCGCGCGGCGAAAAGAACGATCCTAAACGACGGCGACGTGGGCTTGCAAGGCGATCGATTAAAACGACGTGTTTACGGCGCGAGAGATGTCTGCGCTTAGCGTACCGCGAATAACGATGAACCCTGTGAAAACAGAGGCTCGATACGCGACATTCGATAATCACCTGGGCAAGCATTCGCGGGATTGTTGGTCATTTAAACAATGACGCGACGCCAAGTGCGCACTGAGTGCAGGCTTCAAAGAGCTGCAAGCGTTGCAGGAATTTGATTCACTTCGTATAAACGTAACCTGACGGTACGCGATCCGATTCAATGACGAATTGAGTTACCATCGAGTTACCATGCTTTGCACAGGAAAAAAAAAAAAAAAAAAAAAAAAAAGAAAAAAAGAAGGCAACGGTAGGTATGACTGCTCTCAGCTACTTGTCGCTCGCGCCATTGTGGCCGGACTGCATAATACAGCCGTACCATTGCGATAAATTGACTAGACACGAAGTGATTGTAATAGAACTTACAGGAAACAGCTGTTACAATGCACGTCGTTAGGTAGTACCGTCGCTTTACGATCGCTGCGAGTTAAGTAGTTTGTTATTCCCGACCCGCGAGCCGCAGCAATAAACAACGGCGATAATTGTGATAAAATCTACTTTATCGCTCGCATTAAAGGTACACGGTAATACCGCGATTACAACTTACACACACGCGGCTATCTCTGATCTGGGACTGAATCATTTAAGACGGCCGGGGATGTGGATCTACGACTCGAGTCCGAGGCGACGGGACGGATTTCCGAACGATCGGCGACGCGATTAAGCCTCTTCGAATCTCAAGCTCGTCGGAATAAAAAAAAAATCACCCTTCTTATTTTCCATATCTGCAACCTTTAGACCTTTAATTACGCAACGCCGGTGTCGTGCCGAGAAATTATGCAGTCGCTACGTCAACGTTATTCAATTGAGATATCGAATTGTGGGGCCAAATTTAATTTTCATCGCAATCGGCGATGTCAGGTCGCGCTGCGAGGTGCCCGCGATAAGCCCGGGTTCCTGCATTTCCGCGCGGCTCTTCGTGCTCGATGAGGCGTTCGCGAGCGCATATTTTCGGCGCCAGGCATGATAACCCCTATAGACAATAGAGGGATAAGTCGGGCGCGAAGGAGAAAGAGAAAGAGAAAGAGAGATCGCTCCGTAGGCGGGCGAACGGCAGATAACGCGGTACCGCCCGACACACATCCATCTCGCGCAGTCTGTAATTATCCATGTCCAAGCGAAATAATATACGAGAAAGAGAGAGAGAGGGAGATAGAGAGGGAGAGAAAGAGAGAGAGAGCGTGTGGGCACTATATGTACGCGCGAGAATTGCGCCACAAAGTTTTATACTTCGGGTGAGGCGCGACGAGGTGAAGGTGCTCGCTATGATCCTCCCTACGACGGAGAATCGCATAAATCTAGAGGCGGTAGCCTTCTTCTACTTCGACCTCTTCCTATTATCCCTGCCGTGGAAACATTGTAGCCCATCGCGATCTCTCTCCGATTCGAAGATGTTAGGGTAATCGCCCCGGGCAAACTCCGCGCGGTTGGAAAGCTCTACACGGCTCGTTTAATTAGAAAAAAAAAAAATCAAGCACCGTGCTTCTTTAAAGTTTACGGAGCAATCGGAATTCGTCGATCGCCGTTTCCAATTATTTTGCTCGCTAGGGTAAATCGAATCTTACCGACTTGCCACTTTTCTCGTCATGTTAATCAAGTGGGCGCGATAATGTTTCAAAAATAATCCGGGGAGGGTAAATAATTAATTTAATTCATAGTCGCTTTGTAACGGGCAAGAAATCGATTAAAAATATATCTATATTAAATCGGGACACGCCGTAGTAATGAATACTCTTTGACGTCGCGGCAATTAGCATCCGTTCGATCACTCTAGTCACCTCATCGTGGATGCGCTCGTTGTATCGGGCCGAGTAAAGCCGCGGTAATTCCGGCAATTACGGATTTTCCTGATGATTGTAATTGTTAATTTCCCAACGGCGCGTTATCATTTTATCGGCCGGCGGTGCGGCAAGGGCCGGGACTAACGCAACCGGAGGGTCCTTAAAAATCGCGGAGGAGATCCCGCGGGAGGGACGGGCCTCGATCAGCGATCAATCGTGAGGCAGCCGCGATTATTTCACGTCGGTTTAATTAGCACGCGGCGCCGGCGCGGCCGATAAAACTCAGTGGAGAGGAGCAGCCTAGGCGCACTTATCTCACGGGAATCTGATTTATGGCGAGTGACCGTCGTGCGCACACGCGAAGCGCGTACACGCGCGTGCATCTACGTGAACGTGACAACGAAGCGAGTGTTAGGCTCGATCGTAGGGGAAGGGGAGGGTCATCGCATTATAAACGGAGGACGAGGAGGTCGGGGGAGCAGCCGAAGAACGAGGGGAACGGGAAAGACAGTGTCTCGATCGTGAACACAGCTTCGCCGATCGAAGGGTAGCACGGAGGGAAAGGGAGAGACCAGGTCGCTGACCTGTCACCTCGTCTGCGTCATCGGGACGTTAGGGACGTATTTTCAAAATGTTCGCGCTCGGCCGACAAAAGCATCGCTACAGTTCGAACGCCATGAGTTCGCGGGTTGGATAATAAGGGAACGATCGACAAAGAAAGGCGCTCGCGAGGCTCGCGGCGATCGAGGCCGCTCGTGAGCATTGACGGCGCGCGGCTCTCTCGCGGTTGAAAGAATGATCACCGCCGACGTCCGTGGATAAAGAGCCTCTCAGAAATAAGTAATCTTGATCGCCAGTCTGTCATTTATCAATGCGACGTCGCGCAACAAAGGCCGCAACTTGCCTCGCGATTACGTTTCTAAACCGAACTTGTCGCCGGCTCTCCGCGAGGCGGAGAGAGAAAGGCCTCGCAATAGTGTCTCGCAGTTATTCGTAACAAACGTCCGGTCGTGATAATCGCGCGAGTCTTTAAATGGCACAGTGTACATAAATCATTTAAATATTAGTTAAAAGAAAATAATTAAATATTATTTTAAAAAATTATAAAACATCGTAACGCAAAATGTATTATATTTAAGAACAATTATTCTACTTAGGCAACTTTAACGATAATTATTCGTTTGCTATCTCGCGCAGCACGCGAACTCGCAATTTCAAAATTTCGCGTTGTCGCACCATCTTCCTGCTCATGCCATCTCTTAGGCTGCCTGCAAACTAAAGGGATCCTTGGTAGCGCAAAAAGACGCGATGCGGGAAAGAAATATTTTTCTCCGCGAACCCGCGGAATGACTCTTTCGATCAATCGCCGTTCAGGCCCGAAGGACGTGCGGTCCGTCACGTCACCGGTTCTTGATCGTCAGGAAGCAATAAACAAGAGTTACGCATTATCGCGCGAGACCCGTTCGCAGCTCGAGAGTCGCGAGATGATTTATATCATTTCGTCATTAGCTGTCACATCCTGGGAAACTGATCGGAGCTTCACGGTCGGTTCTCCCGTCGCCGTGCAGATGCAGGCGCGATATCTCGTTACAGTCGGCGCAAACCGCGCGCGCGAGCGATTAAATTAGCATGCGACAGCCCGGCGTTGCTCAATAAATGATTAATTCGCCGGCGTGATACCGCCTCTCGCGCTCTCCTCGCCGTCTTAAGCACTTCCTAGATCTCGCTCGCTCTCTGGGCCGTCGATGCGGCGCGATCGAGGCTGCGTTTCGATATCGCGCGACAAACTGGTTCTCGCGACCGAACCGACGAGCTCCCGCGAGCCTCCGCTTGGCAAAGCGATTGTTTGTACTCGATTTCCGCGCCGCATAATAGCCGCAGTCCACCGGGGTCCCGACCTCGTCCACTTACTCTATTGTAATGCACAAACGCGCGGGTCGCGATCTCGGGGGGAGGGGAAGGGGCCCGCGTACCGTTCCCTACAGGTTCTTCGAGGAATTAAGGTCAGCGATCACCCACTTGTTGCCCGTAATTTTTATTTTTTTATTTTTATTTTTTCTCTTAGTCTCGCAACTAGGCCTGTTACTCGCGCGTGACTGCCCTAGCCTTTTACAATTTATCTCATAAATAGAAGAAACCTTGCGCGCGCCACGCGCACGCTATTTTTTAATAGGCTTCAATCACAAATTACGAAAAGAAAAAAATAATGCGACTCACCGATCTGCATGAGCATCAGCGGAGTTGTTGATTTCTGCCGGTGACTGTAACATAAAAAGGAAAAAAATTAATATACACATGCCAGTAAATTAATAAGATTAATAAAAAAAAAGGTAAAAATTTTTAATTTTCTAAAAAAGAAAAAATTTATATTTACCTATAAGTTGCTCCGCCGATGCAGGATGCCCCCCGGGCCTGCTCCTCCACTCAGATGGGACGTGACGAGCCATCCTTCCGCGCACTGGAAACTCGCGAACGCGTCCGGGTGAAGTTAAAATCCCGAAAATTACTTAATAAATTTTTCGGCACTCCCGTATTAAAAAGAATCGTAAAAAAAACGCCCGGTAACTATCGGCAGCCCCGAACGACCGACGAACCGGCTGCAGTTCGTATAATTTCGAATCGGCGTGCGGCACTGAGCGATGCGACGCAGCGGAGTTTCTCTTGACCTGAAACAAAAAAATAAAACAATTATTTAGTAGATATAAAATTTAATTAAATGAAAAAATTAAAAAACGTTATTAAAAATCCAAAGAAAAAAATTGATATATACCCATGGGTTGCTCCGCCGGGGCAGGATACCCTTCCTGGGCCTCCTCCTCCTCTCAGGATGTCCGCGGGATGTCGGGTTGATCCTCCTCGAATGGTTGAATATTATCTGAAACAGAAAGATTTAAGTTAATATGCTGTTCTATTCAAGGTCTTGTTGAGCGCGTATTGTTTATCGTACCGCGCACGTGTTTTGGTTGCGGGTGACCGGACGCAAATTCCAGCGCTAGCACGCTAGCGCGCACCGTCTCCCCCCTGCTCCCCGCGCTCCCGCGCCTACACCCGTTGACTCCCGAACCTACGCAATGCGAAACGAGCCGGCTGACCGCCGCTGGCAAGCACCCGTCCCCTTTCCCCGTGCTCCTTGAGATTGCTCCGCCGATACCTTATTTAAACGCAACGAGAATTTCGACCGCGACGGAGAAGACGGGCAAGGTATCGCACGATCGCGAATATTGCAGTTTCGATGCTCACGTATCGTCACCCGACCGCAAATACACTGAGTTATCGTTGGGGAATAAAGAACGAGGTTGCGATAAAGAACGACGACTCACCTACCTTTAATTGCTCGGCCACATGTCGTGAATGAACAACGGCGGTGTCCTGTGCAAAGACACTGCGGTACATAAGGCCTCTAGAGCAACGCGGGACACAAGAACACGACGTTAAACCGCGAGAGAACATACGCAGAAGCCTCGATATCCGTCGCGAAAACCGATGATCTACACGTGGCAGGCGTATATCCTCAACTGCGCGATGAGTCACATAGGCCTCTATCGATCAGGCGATCGATGAAGCGCTGTGATTGGTCGGCGCGCCTAGAGTCACCCATCTCTTCCCCGACCGTCATTTTCTGCTTAACCCGATTTCGATTACTGGCGGTCGCGGGTGAGGGGCGGAAAAAATCGCGAAGACCATCTTTACCATGACATATTAATTAAATATTAGGTATTATCGTCTGTTTTATAAGTCTGTTATCACGTCATTACGCTCATTAAAGACTGGTTTATTCCTGCCGTATTTTTTCAACGCCTTCATTAGCCGCCTCCGTAGAATTTCACTCGCTGACCCGTCAATTTAATTTAATTACACGTTATTACCGCGCCGCGCTTTTCCAACGCCGCCCAATAATTTTCACTCGTGTTCCCGGCTTAGCCGCTCGCGCGGAAATTTTTTCTGTTAGTCTAATGCAACGTCAGTCTGCCTGACGTAATAAAGTGATCTATCCAGCTCGATCCCCCCGGGGGATGAAACGACCACCGTGGAAGAAGATCGAGGAAGATCGTGCCGGGCCACGTACCCGGCTCTCTCCTCCCTTCGCCCTCCCGTTCTTTCTCGCTGACTGAGATGTCAACCCCACCCTCCGACCTCTCGGCACGTAACCTTCCTACCTACTGCAGCATCTACCCGCCTAACCGAACTACCGATCCTCCAGAAAGAAGAGAGAAGGCAATTTGTCGGCCGGGACGATGCGTATCTTACGCAGCGCCTCCGTCTATGGTCTACGTAATGTGCTCTCATCTTTCACCCTCGTACGCCTTTTCAGTCGAACGGTGAATGAAAATAATCGCGCGTCGTGCCGGCCGACTCCCGTCGGCAGCGGGGAGGGGGGACAGCGGGGGCTCGCCTGTACCTCGAAGGTGCTTGAATCTGTCTTGTCATCTTACGGCGCGTCTCGATGTCTATCGCGACGCGAAAGAGTAACGAAGTTCGCGCGTGAAATATCACCCGAACAGTCAAAGCCGCTAAAAAATGTGATTTAAGAAAAGCCTAAATATTTTAATTTAATGCTCCAAATGAGAAGAAAATTATAAATATAATTACAAAAATTAATGATATAATATATATCGTTGTTCTCGCTTGATTTTTAAATTAAAGCGTTACTTCGCGATAACGGAAGGGCTCGAACGAAATCATCGACGGGGACGTCTTCCTCGTCTTGACCAGAGATCGCAGATAATCTACGTCTACGAATCGCGACGCCGGTACCAATAGCCATGACCGCGAAGATAGAGATCGAGCGCGGTCGTTCTTCGCGCGTTAATCCTCGACCATCCGCGGCACGACGTAGCCGGACACTCGGAAAGATCTCTTCGAGTGAAGCCTCTCTCCATTGAGCGATCTCGGTGCAACGCGACGTCTCGAAGTTCGCGCCGAGGGGCCTTGAATCCGCCGACGGTGATTTGCCAAAAAGGAAGAGAGGCCTTCTCGGCGCACGGGGACTCCGGCGGGCGGGAAAAAGGGACGAAGACGAGCAGGGAGGAGAAAACGACGCTTGTCAAACGCGACCGCGGACACCGGTGCGCCGCGGATATAATAAAGATGGCGATATAGGAGTCATAATGTAGTGGTGTGCTTGCGATGCACCGGTGCACCGTCGCGCATTCCGACGCTCCCACGAGACGAAAGGGGGGAGGGGGAAGGGAAGAGGCGAGAGCGGCGAGAACGGGACGAGACGGAGGGCGAGCGGCGAGGCGGTGTTCGGTGGAGGCAGCGTCGTCCTCGTCAGCCTCTCACTCACGCGCTCGGGGCCTCGAGACAAGCCCTTACTAATGGAGGAAATAAATTTCGGATTAAATCGTAGCCCGGCTACTTTATAAGGCTGCCCGCGCGCTCTCGGCCTGGACGGCGAGGTGAGGTGCACGTGTGACGCCATGGGCCCCTCCTGACATCCATGGACGGTCCACCATGTTCGTCGAACGATCCCCTCCTCCGCGGTACCTCTATTTTCTTCCTTACTCTTCTTTTCACCCTGCCTCGTCGCGTCGCGGCCGCGGCCACCGCGTCTCCGCGTCTCCGCGTCTCGCCTTTCTCTCTTTCGCGTCCGTGCCCTTCGTCCAGCGATCGTCCCCCCTGCGCGACGATGCGCACATAGATGAACGATCAACGTCCATGTGAAATGGAATACTCGCGTGTTGCTCCCGAACACGTGTACGTGCGCGATAATACGAAAGAGAGTGCGGCGAAAAAAGGAAGACGTGGTAGAAGAAGAAGAGAAGCTGGAAGAGGCGCGGGAGGAAGGGGAGGAGATGCAAGAAGGTGGCTAGTGGGAGAGAATTGCGGGACGCGGAGAGCAGGGCGTAGAGGGGCGGAAGGGACCACGCTGCGCTGTCCTCCATAAATCTATCAGCCGCGGTTGTATAAATACGACTCAATGAGGCGGCCGTGAATCACCCTGACGTGCTTCATAAGTCCCGGGAGTTTATTAAACCGGCGGGCATTTCTCATGTCGAGGGATAAGATCAATACGGCCGCGCGCGGCCACGGTTGCCCCTAACCCTCCGCGGGGTCCCCCCGCATCCCCCGACGTCCTCCCCGGGGTTGTCCGGCCTCACGGACCTAAATAATAAGGTAAATAATAGGAAATAATCGCCGGCTATCGCGTGAGCACGCCGCGGGACTCTGCCTCCCCGACGCGGTAACGTTCACTTTATTCCGAGACGCGAAGGGGGCACACGTTTCTCACAGCCAGCGGGAGAAAAGCTGCTCCGCGCATTCCTCTGCATTACCGCGTCGCGATTGCATTAAATTCGCGGCAGCGCGCGCTGCCGCGCGATCGTTTCGAGAGCACTGCCGAGCTTTAAAGTCGCATTTTGAAGCTGACGGCCGAGGAATTCGGTTCTCGTGACAGCGCGCGGGGCGAACGGACGCGGAGGGCCTGAAAACGAGTCGCGCAATTCCAAACGCATAAATCCCAATTGACGCGTGCCTCGGTAACGAGGATATAACGTACGGGCGTTCTCCGAAAGACGGTCCAGACACTCCTGGCTTGTGCGACTCTCCGCCACTTCTCACGTTA
Source organism: Cardiocondyla obscurior (assembly GCF_019399895.1). Taxonomy (NCBI): domain Eukaryota; kingdom Metazoa; phylum Arthropoda; class Insecta; order Hymenoptera; family Formicidae; genus Cardiocondyla; species Cardiocondyla obscurior. The sequence goes on along the minus strand of NC_091879.1, from coordinate 2,658,793 downwards.
CGAGTTATAAGAAAATGCAAAGGTAAACTTTTTGCAAATTTTTTTTCTTTTTTTTTTTTAGGGGGGAAGGAGACTACTTTATTTCGATCTACATATCTGATTTCCGTAAAGCATTCATCGATTATTTATTCACGATGTACTAGCGGTACGATTCTATTTTTGCGCGACTCGCGATGCACAGATATTTCTAATTGCTACGTGGCGTTTTAGCGAGACCAAGCGGCTCGAGGCGGACTGCATGGAGAGAGAAAGAGAGACAAATGGCCGGCGGAAGACTTGAGAAAACAAGAGGCGGCTACGTAGGTGATGGCGCGGGTTGGGAACTATATTCCTTACCCGGAATTGAGGGTTTAATTCGAATCGCTGCACGGAATCGCGCCCTCCTTTCGATGGTAACGCGGTCTTTAATTAGAGACCGATAAATTCTGACTCGGTAACCTCCCCTTTCCTCGAGATGTCAGCCTCCATTTCGCTCTTATTATTTTTTTTTTTTTCGTTTTCTAAGACGCGAGTGTCCGGCCGCCTCGCTGGATCGCGAGTCGTGAGATTTTCGCGAGTCCTCCGTTCTCGATTTTCCGATCGTACTGTTTTTCGCGATAATTCGCATTGCGAAACGACGAAAACGCGCGCGCTTTGCGGCCCCGCTCGGCATAATATAGATGCGCCCGTAGTGGGCGTCGGCGGTGCACGTTCCCGCTCGTATACAGTTGTTTCGGCGTCCGATTATCTACTCGGCAGCATCGGCAAAGTTGTGATTTAGTATTTTCCACGCCGTTAATTTATTGCCAAGCCTACCACGTTACGGTTAAACATAGTTCATTACCGCGAGCTGTAATTAAAGCATATAATAACGAGTCGTAACCCTCGAGGCCTCCACTCTTGTAAATCTTGCGGCCGACAACCCCGCTCGCTCGCCAGCCCTCACCTCGAGCGCCCTACTTTGAGATCCGCGAGGAAGGTGGGAAGACGAAGTCAGGTTTAACGAAAGAGAGAGAGAGAGAGAGATAGGAAAGACAGAAAGACGGGGCGAGACGAGAGGTAACGAAGAAAGGGAAGAATCGCGAAAGAACTCGGGCAAAAAGCGCGCGAAGGAGGAAGTCAGCCAGCTCGTTGAAAGCGAGGAAATAAATTAATGAACTCCTAATCAAAACGGTCGTCTCCGTTTCCTTTGTCCCTTTACTTACACGCGACGGGGCTGCCGAACATCGAATAACCGCGAGCGCTGCCGCGCGTCGTTCACTTTAACGCCGTCTTAAAAAAACAAATTAATTTCACATGAACTGTGAAATTAACCGAGAGAGACCTCAGCGTGCGCTTTACCCGTTTAAATTTTCACTAGATTTTATATAAATTGTCTTGCCTTCTAACAAAAAAAAAAAAAAAAATTTTAATTGTTTTCCTTAATGACTAAATGTGGTATCTTTGTCAAGACTTCGCGTCTGTCTACAGCAAAGGGTGAGTTTATGCCGCTCGCATAAGCGGAGGTTGTGCAAAAGTGCCGCCGGTCCCATAACGCGGAGATGCAGAAAATCGCCGGTTGGCGATTTACCTTCGTCCTCTAGGGCTTTAACGCGATTCGTGCTATCCATGGATGAACACGCTCTGCGACGTGTTGGCACGAAAGGCGAGGGATGTCTGGGATGGTGGCCGGGTTCGGAAGGAGGATGAGGAGTAGATGGAGGTTGAATGTTTCTTCTAGGAGCCCGCCGCGCGATTTATGGAGCGAAGTGACGGGAGGTGTTTATTGTGCAGCATCTGTTACGTTACTCTGGCTCTGCAGGCCCCCCTCGCGCCTTCCTCCCTCGGCCCTACTCTCCCTCGCGCTGCCACTCTTTCTCGCTCTCCTACCCTTCCGCCGCCGGCCTTCTTTCTCTTTCCGCCGCCGCTCGCTCGCTCGTTCGTTCGTTCGTTCGTTCGTTCGTTCTCCAAGCTCTCGCAGGTTCACGCCAGCCCGCCGTCATACATACAACAGACGCCCTCGATTTATAGTTTTGAATTAGATGGAAGTAAAGGAAAGGTCGCTGGTTGCCGTTGCGTAAATTTCAACAGCGCCGAGCTTTCGACCTCTCGTCTCCGCTTCCCTCCCGCAGGTTCCGCCGCTCAGCTCGCCCTCCTCGTTCCGGATTCCCGCGCTTTCGATCCGCCGCGCGACAATCGAAAAAACTAATTGTCCTCGCTTAATTAAAATCCAGTCGTTATCTCGCGGGCGCGCTTAATCACGCGTATCGCGGCGCGTGAAAATTTCGCGCGCGGCTTTGCAGATGCGGCCTCGATAAAACAATAATTATGGAAACGCAGGGGGGAAGGAGAGAGAAACGTGCGCGCGCGACATGTCCGCGGAACCGCCGTCTTCCGACGGCGGAGGCCCCGCCGTGAGGTAAAGGCGTAAATCTGCCCGGAGTAGCGACGTAGGAAAACAAGTTGTCACCGCCGGCTTCCACCTCCTTTATCTCGACAGCGGGCGAGTTTTTACAGTGGACCCCGCGCGCGAATGTGTCGCCGCATCGAGATTAGCGGGGACGTTGCTGGGTGGGAAGATCTCGGATTTCTCAGCTACTTGGACCTTCGATACATCAAACTCGTCTCCGTACCCCGCGCGTCGAATAAACGGCGCGCGAAACTTCTGTTTGTCTGTCTTAGACTTCAAAAAAAAAAATAAAATAAAATAAATAATAAAAAAAAAATCTAACAAAAACATTTCCCCCCAAAGATTGTAATTAAAAAAAATTATTGAATGCTGAGTCAATCGCGTGTTTGCACAGATGGAATTATTGCGAACGTGACACAGTAGTCACCGACGCCGTATGCAAAATTTGTTTGACCGACAAAGAGGAAAAAGAGGCCGAACTGGGGATACATAAAAATATTTTAGCGCGGCAACCGTTTCGATGGCGCGTGATACGCGCCACTTGACACGAGCACTACATTGTTCCATTACAGTTTTATCATGCCGCTATACCATCCATTTACGTTAACACTTAGAGCTATAAAAATTAATAATATCAACGTTATAGTCGATTGCCTATTGAGAGCGCGCTCGAGGGCCATATCGCGCCTACAAATGCGCGGTTCATTTCGATCGATGTTAACAGTCACGCGCGTCGTGCCGAAAAACGTTATTCGCCGAGCGGCAGAACTGGCGATTTTTTGCCGATAATTAGCCGATCAGTCGAGAATACTGAAGTAGAGGTGAACCACCTGGCGATGATCTCGTCGCCCGCGTCGCGCTTTTGCTAATTGGTCGTCAAGACGCGAGAGAACGTTTCGAAAAGACGCGCGAGACGATCGGTTTCGTCCGCCCTTCGTTAACGTGAGAAAAGGTAATGCGGATTGACATCCGAGACGCATGCCGGTGCCATAAACGCATCGTCGGGGTGCACTCAAGGCGCGGACTGGCATCTCCTCGGCCTACGGGCCTCAGCGGAAATAACATCCCGTCGTCGTACCACCGATCCCGAATATGAATTTCGCGTTTGATCGCAGCGTCTCCGACAGACGTAACCGCCGACGACGTCACGTTGATAATTCTCGTTTACAACGATATAAAACGAGATCATCTATTTAGATCTTGAACAATCGCGCGCAGAATTTATAGCTCTCGCGCGTGGATCCTCGAGAAAGAGAAGCATTCGATCCAAAAGACGCTAATTTAAATCGAATAAGGTTCTGAAAATAATTCGATAATTATGTCAATTAAATTCTTATCATTTGCGCGAGACTTTTGGCGTTCTTTCGCGATTACCAGCAGAATTTGCATATCTCGGCTCGACGATTGTTAGACGTTACTCCGCTGCATCGGTCGACGGCGTCAAAGTTCACTCGGAAATGCCGAGGTAAACGTGCGGGATGCCGGATCGCCGCCGCGATCGCGTCCGAATTGGCGGGCGACACTTCAGAATCGGAAGCAGTGAGATCGAGGCTCGGGGTCCTCTTTGCAGCCTCGCGGCGGCGTCAAGTGCAGGCGGCGGCATGACGTCAGCCGCGCGACATTCAACAAAGACCGACGCGAGAACTACCGTGTCGAGAGTGGCGGCGTCGGAGGGGCGGGAGAGCGGGCGATCTCGTCGAAGTCCACGCGTGTACACGCGCGAGGGGGATCGGATAGAGGCTGGTCGGGAGGGGGGGAGGGAGCGAGGGGCCGACTTGCCAGGGAGAGACGTGTCACTCACTCACTCCGTGTCACTTACACAAACAGACGTACATCACGGGCAGGCAGGCAGCTAGCTACGTGTTCCCTTTTATGTTCCCACACGCGCGCTCGCATAAACCTGTCAGTCTCGTGTCACGTGCAGCGCAGTCATTCACTGTCGCCGGCAGCGCACCGGCACTCACGACCGTCCTGTTGCCGGCGGTTGAGAGCAAACTCACCCCCTTGTCCCCCCCTTAACCCCGCTGGCCCCAAGCTCCGGCAAATAAGAGTGCGGCATAAGGAGCGCGTTCCTAGGAATCCTCGAGCTTAAACTAAACTTGCGGCCGGTTCAAGCGCGACGGGAATCGTGAGCCGACAGGCGAGATCTCGCAGAGCGAAGTACGAATCGCGTTAATTAGCCTCGTTGATTAACTTCTGATAATTCTGGCCTGATTACGTCGCCGTATCGGCGCGTAGTGCGATCGAGCACTTACGGATGACGTACGACAAGTGATGGTACAAATCCATTTGAACGACAAGTCGCGTCGCCAGCGGCGAACCGAACGAAAGTATGCGCTGGAACGTTAGCGTATTAAAACGGTAATTCGAACAGATTAATATTATAAGTTTAATGTTGAAACGAAAGGCGCGGTGGAAAAGTAATGCCTATCTTAATCTCGAATTCAGGTTTTCTCCCGTTAGGCGAAACTAGTTCTAATATGATGTTTACAGGGAGTCGGCCGCGGGCGGCTATAAATTCGCATTGAATCCAGTTTAACTGGTTGACAGACGTACGTAATCGTGTCGTTTAAATCTGGCCGTGTATTTATTAGCGATATTACAATTCCCACGGCAACGTCGTATAAGTCAGAATCGGTATCAGCGTAATTTACTGCATCTGCAAATGACAATTTAACATTCTTTTCGAATTGCCCGTGTAACACCCGGCGATTATTTGCGAACGTTATTAACCGCGCCCACGACGGATTGCGCAATTTTCTTTCAGCGCCGACAGCTCTGCGGCCCTGTCCGTGTAAATCATGTTCACCAGCGAAGACGTAAAGTCAGGTGACGTAAACTTCTCGCGGATAGAGATTCAAAAACAAAACGTCGTGCGTTTCTCATTCGCAAATAAATAATATATTAAAAATTAATATATAAAGTAATGTAAAAAATAATTTAAAAAAATAAAATATATTAAATTAATAATTGTGATTAACGCGTGAAAGACAGGAGCAGCGATGGAGCTATCGGGACGATGACGAAGAGTTCGGGGAGCTCCGATAATTTCGCCACGTAAGTCAGATCGCGGATTACACGTATATCAAGCTCGTCCGCGCGCGAGCGCGGCGCCCTCGAGGTTTTATGAGATATGAAAATGAGGACGGCCGTAATAAAAGTGATGTAGGAGGCTCCTCAGAGTCGTTCCTGAAGGCGCCACGAGTCACTCGTCAGGTTTATGCGGAGACGTCCATCATCCCCGTGACGTACTTCATTGCCTCCTGGGCAAACTCGGGCTCGCCGGTTCCGCGCCCCGCGTCACCTCTCGCCGCCACCCTGCCGCCCTTCCGCGAGGATCTTCCTCCTTCTCCCCTGGACTTTTCTCTTTTTGATAGATTCTAGCTCCGTTTTATGCGAGCTCCCTCTCGCCTTCGTGACCTCCCTTCGCGAGATCTACGACTCCGCGCCCGCCAGAAGCGCGCCGCAACGTCTCCGCGTTGCGTCATCGCCGGGAGACGTAAAAGGGCTTTCCTACCGTACTCGCGCAAATACTCGGAGTTAATAAATGAATAAGCAAAACGCGTTCTCCGCCTGCGTCGGAAGTGGCGAAACGCGTAGGATCGCGTCCTCAAGGCTTCCCTAGAACGCGTCCACCCTCGGCAAAGTCCATGGCCGAATCCCCGGTGATGTACGATTTTATTCGCCGGTATACCATTCGGCCTTATCTTGAGGTGGGAACCTTTTTTACGCCATCGGTCCGGGCCACCTTGAACGACGGGATCTCGATGGTATCCGGCCGCGAGAGTCGGCCGTCGTAAATACACGTTATCGACGACGGGTTATGAACGTATCTTCGACCACGAAGAGCGAGAAAGGGGGAACAAGGGGGGAGCCCCCGCGACGTCAGCGGTTACGTACGATCGCGCGGCGCCGATAAACCAAAAGTGAAACGAGTCCGCGGCAACAAATTAACGGTCCGCCGCGGATGTTGATTCGCGGCCCCCGAATGACTCACGGCCGACTATAATTACGCGGATACCTGGCGGCCGCGGGCCGCCGCATTAATCGTAAATTCGCGCGACTTACGAGCGTTTGACGGGCGCGCCGATCGAGCCGTTTCTCCTCTCTCCCGGGGCGTAGGTGGGAAATGTATTTTTACGAGCTCCTCGCGGGCGCCCCGTCCGGAGAAATGTCGCCTCGAAACTAACCGAGGCGATTCGACGGCCGTAATTCAGCATCGAACTGTGACATTTTGCAAATCTGCATCGATAGGCTGGCGGCTGTTTGTCGTGTCCGCGCACTAAGTTACGACTTTATTCGGCTGAGAACGACGACGACGACTCAAGGAATCCGTATCCGCGCCGGAGCGAGGTCGTCGTACTTTATGGATCGCACGTTCACGGATACCCGGGGATCGACGCGACATCAGCCGCGATTTCGCCGACTGACGGCTATAATTCTGACTGATCTACGCTCTCGACCGCGACACGCATCAAGGACTCTGGCCGGGGCGTTCGTCTCCGCTTCTCTTTTTATTTTACGATCACGAGCGTCGGTAATTTGAATACAGTATCGCACGGCGAGATCGGTGACGACACAATCCTCGAGGCCCGGACGGCGTGAAATTAGCATTTACGAACATCGGGCGAGCGAATGCTCGAAGTTTAATGAATTGTCGTAGCTCTCGGATTGACGTCCGTATTACCGGGCGCCCAAAAATCAGACAAAAATAAACGGCGGGAGAAAGCAGTTGTTCACGATACGTATTTCATTTTGCTTGATTGAGAATTTATCATCGTTGTCTGGCCGGATCCGCGAAAACAAATAAATTTTTATGCTTCCCGCGAAAACACGAGTCAAGTTTTCGTCAAACGTGTTTAGAACAGATACACGAATAGATCGACGGTTCAATTTATAATAAAAATTCATAAGCCTAGCAGTAATTCATTTAGCAGGCAGAAATAAAAAATTGCGAGACTCAGATCTCGCACAAAAAATTCGTTAATATAAAGTAAACGACGTTCGTCACGTTCAATTGCTGTTTCTTCATCTTGTTCTTCGTTAATGGGACGTACCGTTTTTTAAGCCCACGGATTCGACTCTCGCGAGGCCAAAGATCGAATTTTTACGCGCTGACGTTCCTTCCCCGGCGCGAAAAAGCGACCCTTTGTTTTTCCCGCCGCGGCGACATGGAAAAGTGAAATATTCTCGTAGAAGACACGATCCTCGAACGTACGCGAGGGGAAAGCGGCGAAGACGAGTTTAAGGCGACGCGGGAGGGAAAGAGCGTGTCGAAGACAAACTCGGTTACGAAGAGGATTCTCGGCCACGGCGAGGAAGGCGGCGAAGAAGTTGGGGAAGAAACGTGGGCGTAGATAAATCGGTTTTGCCGGCGTGAGAGGCGGCTCGTGCGAACGTGTCTCCATCAAGGCGACCGGAACTCGCGGTGATCTCTCGCCGAGGGCCTCGGAGTGAACGAGCCCTTAACCGCACCGGGAAAGAGCGAAACTGCTCGCAAGACGCGCGCGAGGTAACCGTTTGATGAACAGAGCCGAGGCAGTGACCCGAGGAAGTTCTTGCCCGCCTGATTTTTTCGTTCCCCGCGTTCTATTCTTCGTGACATCTTTGCGTCCTGTCTTTTTTCCACGAATTCATTACACAGCCGTTTCAAACGTGCTTGTTTTAAAGCTCCAAGCAAAAATATCGAGACGTATTCCTCTCAAATTTATTCGTCAGTAAAAATTTCTTTTTTTTCTTTAATTATTAAATCGTTGCCTTTTTGTGTTATTTTTGATTTGTCGCAAAAATACGTTTCATAAATTTTCGACACGCGAGATTGCTTCCGCGTTTTTCGGACTGTTACCTAACCAACGACTTGTAGAAAAAAAAACAGATGTGATGGCAATTAGATTCAATGGTCCTCGTGGCCGTCTGTGGATGATGCGCGGTGAGAGGAGCGTCGCCGCCGCTGAATGTCGTCACGTGTTGTACTTAGCGGACCCGCGTCCTCCGATACGGTGGCCCCCGAGATCTCCGCATGGAGACGTTCACTGACAGAAGCGAAGGACGCGCGAAGGGAGAAGAGAAACGAGAAGCAAAGAGAAACGGGCGCGCTATTTTTGCACGGGCGTTAAGAAGTCATCCCTCTCGACCGTCCTCTCCCCCCCTACCCTCTTCTTCTCTCCGGGTGCTGTCGCGTTACTTCTTCGCGAGGAGCGAAACCCGTTGCTCCTCGACAGGTGACAGCCCGAAATACGACAGTTCGATGTGGTCACTTGTCTCTCAGTCGTGTCGCGTCGTGAAATAAAATGTTTCTGCGGCAGTGGGAGGAGGAGGAGGAGGAAGAGAACGAGGACCAGGCGGGAGGGAAGGCGAAGAGGGCTCGCAGCGGGATGCCACGAATGCTCCTCGCATCGACTACCTTCCCGCGCTTCATCGTATCGGAGTCTGCTTCCCGCCCGGCCCTTCCACCCTCCCTTCGCCCCTCGCTCGCCACGGCGCATTCCCTCTTCTTTATCTCCCTTTACGGACTTATTCCGTCTTTCCCTCGCCGCGCCCGATATATTTACCGCCTCGTGTCGCCGAGTGGATCTTGTTTGTATCACACCGCTACTTCTCCGGGCCCGCTCGGCGTTCGCCCTCCAAAACTGTCTCGCCGCCACGATTTATGTTTCCTCCGACCCGGGCGGCGGATTGATCCCTTTTTGTTGTCGGATGTATACGTGTGCGGCGGCGCCTTCTTCTCTCTCCCGGACCCCCTCGCGCAGTCGACGGCCCCCGCGCGCCCGAGTCCCTTCTGCCGAGACTTCTTTTCAGCGGTTCTGTCACTCGCTCTCCCGCCCTTTTCTTCCTCTGACGGGCGCTTTATAGACTCGTGACTTCCGTATCGCGTGCGAGAGATTTACGCGCGAGCGCTCCTGGACGGACGATTGAGCACCGCGACTTCTCGGTGCCCTGGAAGCTTTTACATCGACGACCGTGACGGACAAGTAATTTACAAGTCAACTTTTACACGTGACCTATTTTCTCCTCTCTTTTTCTCGGGAGGAATAAGTGATTCGATTGTTGATGCGCTTATTCGGCATCCGTCTCGATCAGAATCGAGAACCAAAAATATTGAATAAAAAAAATATTTTTTTTTTTATTAATTACACGCGACGGTTCGTACTTTCAATTATCGCGTTTTTCCAGGAACCGCGCAATTTTCACGGTCGTGTAGCTGAAGGGTGCGCGCGGATCCCTAAACCTATTCTTTTCCCTCGGCTCACGTCACGCGACGGAGACGAGGAGCCAACAACGGCGAAAGCATCTTGAGGCGAGCGGAGGAGAAGACGAAGGGCGACGAGCGGAGGAAGCGAGAGAACGAGAGGCGCATTTGTAAATGCGGCACGTTCGGCTTTTAAACCTATCTGCATGACACGCAGGCAGGCCTGCACTTTCGAGTTACGATCTCGCGCGCGCGCAGGATTTCGATAAATGCTAAACGCGAACACGTGAGCTTTCTCGTCGGGGGCCTCGCACTTTATTACCCAGCGACTCTTCCCTCGCAAACAACCACCGACACCGCAGCCCACCATCGCCGTCGTCGTCGCGCATAAAATGCACGGGTGTGCGTTCACCGACGGGCGTGCAAAGGGTCGGTGTGTCCTTCTCTCGCGCGCGCGGAGGCACACCGGCCTAAAAAATTTTTTGAGCTGACTGACGAGGCGAGATCCTCGTTATTCGAGTGCCATTGTAAGGTTCAAGGCACATACGCGCCCTTCCGCGAGCCCACGTCCGCGCCGGCACACACGTGCAACGCGCCGCGCATCGTCGGCGCTGCACCTGCAGCATCCGCGCCCACGTACCGCGCTTCGTTTTGATCTACGTCGACGAGCCGCGTTTTTCTCCAGCATCCACGTCTATATTCATATTCGATCTCCTCGCGTCGAGAGTAACGTTCCCGCGAATCTAAATCTGCCACACTATTCGCGCTACTTTTTAATTTTAATTTTTTTATTTTTACTTTTTTTTTTTTTAGTTGACTTGAAACATTAGTCGACCCGATAACTTGGGCTCAGTCTTTGCAAAGAAACGCTGATACTTTATTTTTATCGTGACGCGAGTATCACTTGTAACAAGAAATTTTTTTTTTAATTAATTTTGAGTATGACACCGCCAGATTGAAAAGATAAATAATGCGCCAGGATGTCGTGCGCTTTCGCGGCACGTTGTCGTTCCGATTTCAGCGTCGTGATAAATAAAGGCTTCTCGATTACCGCTCGTACCTCTGTCATCGCGAACGCGAACCGCCTCCGCTCGGGGCTTCCGTCCCTTTGCCGTACCTTGACAGAATTACCGTTGTGTAACGTCATAAATGTCGAGGGGTCTCGGAACAAGACGCGTTTGCGGGTACGTGAAAAAGACGACGGGACGAAGGGGAAGGGGCGAAGAGACCGAGTGACGATAACTGTCCGAGGGCCCGCCTCGGAGGCCATTTGCAAACATCGTGAACGACGTAAATCAATCGCGGGAAAGCAGTTGTCACGAGCTTTCGTGCGCCCGCGGGCAGATTAATCCCCGCTTTGATACGCAACCTCTCGCAGAAAGACGAACGCCGGCTCTCCGAAACACTCTCGGATCCCGTCCGCTTTTGACCGCGCAGCTCGTAAATTAATTCAGCCTGCCGTCGGAGATGCAGCCTCCGATTGTATGCTCCATCCGTCGTACGAGATAAATATACGAACGTTTATATATATCTCTTTAGCGGAATAAAACTCGTAACAAATTTTTATCACGCGAGTTAGTGGAAAGACCATATCTCAACTATATATCGATTGATTTATTCGAGTTTTGAGATACAAAAATAAAAGATAATTTTCTATTCGCTTCTACTATTAATCCGTTCGAAATAAAAGTCTGCGGCTCCGCGCAAGAGAAATATATTCGCTCGAGCATTAAATTTGAGGCACGAATAGATGCCTCAAGATAAAGACAGATTTCCCCGTTATAAAACGATACGGGATATTCCCCGTTGCACGGAGTACCGTCGGCAACATAATCGAGTATTCCGGCCAGGGCGAGCTACGTTGACGAGTCGACTTGACGCGAGTCGAAAGGGAGCAAGTGAATCCGATCGGAAAACGATTCGCGAGGGGCGGGCCTGCCGGTAAGATAAAGAAGGGACTTAATTTTCTTGGAGAGCATATCGATTCGGTCTTCGTCGGGACCAACGACCTTGGGCATCGCCGGTACAGGTCCGCAGCTTCTTCCGGCGAGAGAGAAAGAGAGAGAGAGAGAGAGGCATCGGGAGGGAGCTTTATTATAGTACGCGCTATTCCGTTTCGCGGGCATTCCGTCGCTGACGTGTACGACCCGATGGCGATCCAATTTATGATAATGAACCCCGGAATTTACGGCCGTCTTATAATAGAGATATACGCGACGGCGCGAGATGGTGCCCGGCGTAAATTTAGAGCCTTGCCTCTCCGCGTGCCTGTGGTCCATCCGTCCATCCGCGCGTCCATTAAGCGCTCGCTCCTCTCCTTCGACGGATGGGTGCAACGCCACCGGGCTGACGTCAGCGTGCAGCTCGCCCGCGACAAATTTGCGTGCCGCCGTACAAGGTCGCCTGCGTCGAAGAGCCGCGCAAGACGATCGTAAAAGCGTCCGATACCTCGATATATCTCGTCCCGGTGGAATATTAATAAAACGCCCCGCGGATCCGCGCGAAAACTTTTCGGCTGTCAATAAAGGCGCGATTTATCCCGCGTCGCGAATCAAGCGTCCTCGTTAAGCTCCCCGGTCCCGCGTCCCCGCGTTAATTCGGCCCCGCAATTTACGCCGTGATTTACGACGTGGCAATAATAGCTTTGAGATGGGAGATTTTATTTAGATTGAACGGACAGCAAAAACAATTGGCGGATCGCTCGCGACGCGGCATATTTGTCCGCCCGAAGAGCGAAACCGCAAACTTCCGCGCGGCAGACACGTAACGTTTAAATGTTAATAAGCGTGACTCATTCGCGCTGATTATAATCAAAAGTGTTAAATAAAAAAAAAAATTTTTTTTATCGCTTCTTTTTAATATTTAAACTTTTCCTTCGATCGAAAACGGAAGCAAAGAGGGAGGTATTAATTCTGAACGACAGCACGTCCGACGCGGTTGAAAAACTTCGCGAGTGGGTACACGTTCAGGCGTTGCCCAGGTATTTCCTCTACGTGATCGACGCCGGCGATGCCGCCGCTATAAAAGGCGACCAACGCCGACGTTCTCTTTCGGATCGTTCACGCCGGGCCATCGATATTTAGAGGACGCTCCCGCGGCGGCCTCTTTATCCGATAGCAGTAAAATCGTATTCCAAACCGACCGTAAAGCTGGAGGACATCGTCGAGTTCGAGAATGCGGGAGGGGGGGAGGGGGCAAGCGGATAGTACGTGGGAGCAGGGTAGACGACGTACACTTGGTTTGCAAGACACGTCGCAGGGTTGACCCAACCCCTTCTTCACCTCCGTCGGTCAGCTCTCTCTCTTTCTCTCTCTCCGTCATCCTCACTTTCTCTTTCTCTCTCGGCTCTCTATCTAGTCCTACTGCCGTTCCGTCTCCTTCTTTCTCGCGCGATTTCCCTTTACTTCTCCCTCATCCTCTCTGCAGCGGCGACCCCTCAGGGCTGCCCGTTACTTTAGCATCAACAACAATCTCCACCGGCGAGCGCCGTTATTCCGTTAGTGTCTTAGTGGCAGCGGAACCGGCGGCACCAATACACCGGTAGACGGGGTTGTCAGTGGTGTGCGCGCGGAGTTCGAGTGGACTCTCTCGCCCTCCGTCCCCTTCGCCTACGCCGTCGTCCATCCCGCCGGTTTCTCCGTCCCTCTTTTCCCGTGGGCGCTCGTTCGCCACTCGTCTTCCTCCTCTTTGTCGCTCACCCCCTGCACCCCCCGTCGCCTTCCCAGCAGCGGCCGGCCTTTCTGTCTTGCTCGGCCACGGTCCACTCTCCGGCCAGTAATTAAACAGCCACGAGGCGGGCAAATTGAATCAGTCGAAGAGACAAGGGAGCGTCGACGCAGAGGTGACGGCCAACTAGCCGCAACTATGGTGTCTATAGTGAAGGGGCCATCGCGGCGTTCTCGCGTAGAGGTATAGGTGCGAGGCCGAAGCCTGGGCCGAACGAGGGACAAAATGCGGGGGGGCGGGCAAGACGGGGAGCAGAGGGGGGAATCGCCCCGGTTTACGGGCGCTAGGTGGACGGATACATCCTGGTCTAGAAGCCACCCACCCCACTGAGAGCCCGGGGAGAGTTCGGGCTATGGACCGCCGCCCATCGCGTCGTCCTTCCACCGACGTCGTTGCCTGACGACGTTGCATTAACTCCCCGTCCTCTCTAAGTGCTAAGTTTACCCCAAGATTGCATAATGCCCGGGCCGAGCGTGTCGGCGATATCCACGAGTGAGAAAGCGTCCGATTTACGAACGCGTGTGCGTAAAACGTGGCACGCCGTCGGTCCGTTTGATAGGCTCGCGCGTCAAAATGATACGGCGCAAAATGATGAATCGTTATTGATAACGGCCGACCCTTCCCGGGGGAGATAAGTTTCTCGCTCCGGAGGACGCGAAACGTGCCTCGCGACCGTGGCAATAAAACGGGGGCAAAATTTAAGTTAAAAGCTGCAGACACGATATTTTTCTACTTTTTTTTTCTTTTTTTTTTAACCAAGAAATGTAATAACATTACACGAAACGTAATTTTTTTTAAATTGCCTCTAATTAATTGACTACTGGTAAGAACTATTTACGAATCGATATCGCCGATGCTACTTATAAAAAGCTGTCAATCTTGCGCGAATAAATACGACATTTTGCGGAGTACGGGTGCGATGCGCGCAACATTGAAAAAAGCTTAATCGGAGTCTTAAACGGAAGTTAAGTCATACTAAAGTTTTACTTCCAGAAAAATGGTACGCGCAAGGAAGAATCTAAATACCGGGCGAGCCCCATAACCGCAGCGAGGCGCCATTCTCCCAGGATTCATCGAAGGCACCCTTCGTTACGACCACGGCGGTATAATGAAAATATAACAGTTCCTATGCCGCGGAGTTCGTCTGGCAGCCTTCTGGCGCATCAACCTGACACATAAACTCTTATTATGCTATACGTTACTGGGCGGGGGCGCTAATGGAGCCACAAGTCAGCCGGGTATCGCGGCGAGCACCTTGCCGCTGCGCCCGTCTACTTATTTTATATTTAAGCGCCGTAAAGAAGGAGCTACTTACCGGACGAAAGGGATATTTAATAATAAATTCTCTCGCGCCGCCGACTCCGGCCATCATAAGCGCCGAGCGTTTACTGACGACGGACGACGACCTTGATCCTAATTTTCAGAAACTCGCGTCCGCGCGAAGGGAAATAATCGAGGGTGGCCGTGCAGTGGACGAAAGTCGTCGCGACTCAAGTTCTTCAGCTACGAGCGAGCGAGCGATTACGCGCGATACCTGCGGTAACGGTATAAATATTTCAACGCCGCTCTCTCTGGTGTTCGGAAAATAAGCGTCGCGCACATTCGTAACCCGCGGCAGACCTTCTGAAGAGGAGAACGCGACGGTTCCGTCGTCGCTCGACAATCGGTGGCCGTCGACGATTTAATCGCGTCGTCTCGCTCGCGCGCGAAATCGATAATCGCGAACGAAAACGTATCCATAAATTCCGCGACATGGCCCGTGTACGGCTGTATGAAAATTACAAAGCTATTAATTATGACCGCGATAAATTAAGCAGCCGTGGGGCCATTATAGAGCGCGAGCCCCGGTGAATTGTTGGTAAACTTGGTCCAAGTACGCAACACGGGCGCTGGTAGTGCTCTCTCGGCCCAACGCGGCTCACCAGGCATATAATAATGGTTGGTTAGAATGCTAATATATGTCCGGACGGCGGTGGCACCGGGGGACCTTGCATCATCGGAGGACCCAACTGGGCACTCGCCCGCTCCTGGCCGGACACCGTATAATCTACACCCCGAGACGTTATTACTCCCCGAGACACTAAAACCACGTCGATGGAGCGGGGGTAACGCCACCGCCGCCGCCGCCGCCGCCGGCGAGCCTCGGTCGCTGTCGAAGGACCTGGCTCTTTCCGACCACCTTGGTACCGACCGCGTCTTCTAGCTACTCTCCAAGTCCCGTGAGGCTAATTGCTGGGAACCCGAATCCGACTACCTCATAGATTCGCTCTCCCCCCTCCCCGCGCTCGCGCTCGCCGAACGACCGCACTTGAGAGAAATCGCACCGGCGAATTTATGGCGGATATAACACGAGAGCGGACGCTCACGCGCGAGCTTTTTCCCTGATTGTTGGCGCACGGTAACCGACGGCCAGCAGTCGCGTTTCAAAGAGCGGCCCTTAAATCCCGGCCCCTTGATCCGTGGATCCGTCGTGGATACGTGTTCCTGAACTTGATCGCCCCGAGGTCGAAACTTACTTGGCGAGCAGCGGCGGCGGACACTGGACAGACATTTGGAGCTGGCATGAGACTCGGCCGGTGGATACGACGAACGGAAGGTTGTAGAGGGTAGAGACGGGGAGGAATGACGGGTCTCGAGCAAGAAGGAGATTTCCTTGCTGTCCCGTCCACATGCTCGATTCAGTTCACCGTCGAGTGGCGAAGTAAGGAAGTGTAGGTTGCGGTGGTGGTCGAGAGGGCCGACACAATGCCCACCCTGCCGGGGGCCACGTCAACTCGAGAGCACTGACCAGGACTCTGGCTTTGTACCCGAAGATGTTCTAAGAAGGACTCGCAAACAACCGTCATCTCGTCGGGCTTCTTCCCCGCATACACGCGATTCACGGTCCTCGTAATAACCGTTATCAAATTGCAAGAATTAATTAATCCGTATACTCACATGCGTATAAAAAATAAATTTCTTTTTTTTTTAATTTAAATTCCTTTGAATTAATTATTTATCGTGCTCTGTAAAATAATTTCGCGTCACTCGTGATTTATTTTATCGCGCCAATTCCACTCTGCATTCATATCTACGGCGCTCGGGTGCGAGATAGGCCTATCGTTCGAGGCTCGACTTTGCGCCGGATCGGGCGAGACGCTCGACCAAAATACATGTTGCGTGCAGGGGCGAGACGGTGCCAGGCATACCGGCTTTACACGGGGGACGACAGGACGCATAATATAACGGACGTGCATAAATCCACGTGCCAGTCAACAATGTACATAAATACTAGCCCCTTGTAACGTGGTCTCTGCGGGTGGACGGCCGGAGGGCGGGCGGAGGAGAAGAGAGGGCCTCGGTGCCAGGGGTGGCCGCCGGCTCGCCGGAGGGACGGTTTAGGGGAGAGTTGAGGTCGCGGCGGAGACTCGTGCAACAACTATGTGGTGTCGCAGTTCCTCACTCCGGGGGGACAGGCCCTGTGGTTATGCTCGTCAGTGCGCTCGCCGTTGCCAGGAGATACCTCGAAGCGCTCGCCTCAGCCGGCCCGGGGTGTATCGAATGAAATTTCGAGTAGGTCGATCGAGAGGCGACTCGCAACGCCGACTCCTCATGGGACATATAAACTTCGATAATTCTCAGCGCGACGCTGTTATCCCGGACTCGTTGCGAAGTAATAACGACCAAGGTTTCGCGGTACTTTCCAAAGAAGCAATAAGGGCAGGACCGTTTAAGTAACAGGGAAACCAAGGGAGCGAGAGGGATCGCGGAAAGGGCGGCAAGAAAAGCAAAGAGCAAAAAGTAAAACAGAGGGACAGGAAGAGAGGGAAAAATTCCGAGGATCTTGTCGTACTCGCCGAAGGTGCGCTCGCGTTCGTAAATACATATATACGTTTCAATCTCCGGCGTAATCCCGGACGGGGCGACGGTATTAGAAAAGTTTTTCCTGCTACTACATCACAACGCTTGCTTAGCCGGCTTACGCGTGCCCGCTGCGCTCTGTTACGTTCCTCCGCCGCGCGTTACTCGAAGTGAAACGAGGCGGGCCACCGGTCCACCGATCGCCGACGAAAAATCAGGAACTACGGCCAATGTCGATACGTAACTCCGGATTTTTCGTATACGGATGCTCCCGCGGTCGGGCAACGCTATCTTCCCCTCCCCGGCGGCGAGAAGGTAAAGGGCACCAGGGACCGAGGACCACCAGTTTCGCAATCTTATCCGGCCAACGCTGTCCCGTTATCCCGCCGTGTTGTACACTGGCTAGAGCAGATACGCGGTAACCTACCCTTTCCCGTCTACGTTCCCTCCCGCTATCTCTCGCCGCTACCTTCGTCAAGCATCCTCCTCTCCCTCGCTCTCGCTCTCGCGTCAACTCTTTTCCGTGGGATTCGTCCTCGCCGGCTTCTCCGCCCTCGCGAACACCGTCCTCGTAAATACTTGAGCCGATACCCGAGGATATCGGCTAATATTCTAAGAGACGTCGTAGCCGCCACTCGCCCCCGCCGCGAGGCTGGACGAGCTCTCACCCCGCGCGTCTCGACCCCTCCGTCCGGTCGGATCGACCGCCATCGCGCCGACGACTGTACAATATTTATATTATCCCAACAGGACACTCTCGGGTAACACGGACATGATTGCAATCCCGTTCATATATCTTCAGCTATACGGTCGCGCGCGACTCTACACCACGCTGGGGACATATCAAAACCGGCGGCCACCTTGCAACGGGAGCACGGACGACGCCATCATAATATTTTCAGATAAACCTACGATTCCGTCTCTCCTCTATCCCTCTCGTTTTCGCGGCCGTCCACGGCCGGCACCAATACGCCGCTACGTTTCACTCCTGGACGACGCGTAATGTCTTCCGAGCAAATTGATTGAGCACTGCTTGAAGCTTCTCCCCGGGAATTTCCCGTTCCGCCCTATATCGCGTCGCCTCCAATACAAACAGGAAGAAACGGTCGAGCAATATTTATACCTGACGTAATATTGCAAACGGAAGTAGAAGTTGCGCGACGTTGATGTAAAAAGAAAAGAAAAAAAAAAAAGAGAGAGAATTAAAAATCTGTCCACGCGTATAAAGATTTATATAAATTTTCTTCGGTGAATAAAGACGTGATTAATATCGCAGTGATCAAAATACGAAATGGAGAAAAGTGTATAGAAAATAAAACTTGTAAAGTGCGACGTGTAAAAGAGCGAAAAAAAAAAAAAGGAATCTCGATATTTAGGGAACCCGCAGGAGCGCAGAGCTAATCCAACGTGAACGCTTCAAGAATCGGTATCAATGAGAAAGCGGGGGACTGGTTTTCAATTGATGGGAGGCCAGGTCGACAACGAAGAATACCTCCGCGTTAGCGAGATCTCGCCATGGGGGGAAAGGGGTGAGAGATCGCAGAAGAGGGGTGGTAAATGAGGCGGAGCCAATCGTTTCATTGCATCAATAGTCGTAGCGAAGTTATACCAACTTTCTTGATAAATCCCGCTTACTTTGCGCCATAACATAACTTTACAGAATCGGAACCACGGCCATGGAAGAATTGCGATTTGTAACTTTAGATGAGGTCCCCCGCCGCCGCGCGACCCCCTGTTCCCCGCCTCCGTCCCGGCTGTATTACCCCGTTCCGCTCGTATCGGCGTGCTATCCTGGTACAGGAATTTTCCTACGAGCGCTCCTTCCGCCGGATCTCAACGGAAAGTCCTCCGGAATCTCTCCTGGTTACGATCGTCTTAACTCCTCGATCCCCCCGAGCCGCCTAACGGGTTCATAGCCCGTAGACAAATGCGAGAAGAATACACGCGCGCGAGGAGAGGGAGTCGAGGGCGACATAAACTTCTGGAGCACGGGAGCATGTCCCTCTGACGATTGTATAGATGATTTGCATACAATGCGCCCTGAATCGATACCGAGCTGTACAGGTATTTCGCGGAGGGACATCTTTAAGCTTCACTCGCACCACTGAATATCGAAGCGCGCATTTTTTTTTCACGCGAAGCCTTATCCCGCGACCGGTCTTCGCGAGACGCAAACGGCGAAAAATTTAATTCAGCTTCGTGGCTTCTTCGTTTCGACGAAAATTTATATTTGACAGCTAAATATTCCGCGTATTCTATTTATGTAAATTTATTTGTATTTTAGAAATATGAGTTTCAATTTTTTTTTTTTTTTTAATGCAGCATAACGCGAGAGCGGTAAATCGCCGTCGAATCGCTCGAGTTTATAAAAGAACGCTCGTATCTCAGATAATGTTAAGTCAGATTAAAAGCAATTCCATGGAGCGAGATGTCCCTTTGCCGACAGGCGCGCGCACGCTGGCCAGTCGGACAGGCCGATCTTTCTGGAATTCCGTTTTACGAATTTCCGTTCCGTGACGTTCGGCTACCGCGAAGAGAGCTTTCGGCAAATTGGCATTCTTCTTTCGACCGGGACGACGGTGGATGCGACCCGGGCGGGTTTGACGTTCGCCAGTTCCTTTGAACGCGAGATCGGGGGTATCCGAGTGAAGTGATCTCTGGCTGCCACGGTCGGTTCTGCCCCTCGTCTGTCTCGTTCCTTCCCGCGCTCGCACCCTGCGCCGCTCTCCTTCTCCCTTTCGTCTCGCTCGGCCGGGCTCTTCTAGCGGCGTTCACGGTGGCATTGTACGCGACTAATTAGTCGAAGCGCGAGATCGAGGAGTGAACGGC
The DNA here is from genome assembly GCF_019399895.1 of Cardiocondyla obscurior. Taxonomy (NCBI): domain Eukaryota; kingdom Metazoa; phylum Arthropoda; class Insecta; order Hymenoptera; family Formicidae; genus Cardiocondyla; species Cardiocondyla obscurior. The sequence continues at coordinate 2,638,841 of NC_091879.1, read as the reverse complement.
TTTAATTAACATTCCTGGCTCGCTCACCGCCGCCACCTTCTCGGAAGGGCAAATTGAAGGCTGTAAATGTCGGGAGAATCGCTCGAACCGAGGCGATGGCCCTCCGCACCCTACGCTCACCCCGAAATTAGACTTTCCGTCCCCGGATTTGAGCGCGGACTCTAATTTTTCGTTTGATAGTTAAACCGAGAGTAAGAGCGAAAGGGAGATCTTTCTCGCGAAGTTGCCGAGACACCGCATCGCCCTTCAAACCGCTTCCAGCAGCAATCGCGTTATCGTTTAACGCCGTACGTTTAAGAGAACAACTTTAAGTTGCTCCGGTAGCAAAATTGTTTTCCCGACGTAAGCTCTTAATTCATAGCCGAAGTCAAATATAAGTATCATGATAATTTAACGAAAACATTAGTGACGTGCGAATTTATATTCTCTTGTAAAAATTTTATGTGCACAGGAGCTCGCGGAAATAACGCGAGTTCCGGATTAGATCGCGAGGTAAATGTCGGACGTGCGCTTAGATCATATTTAACGTCGGCGGGAGTTATGTTATCGAGGTGGTTCGCGCGCGTTGTGCAATTTCGATCATTAATCGCCGTCGACGGATCGCGTCGAATGCGGAAGGTTAATTTTCCGCGAATAATTGGGATCTGGTTGATCGATCTAGCCTCCGGCGGGTAGGTGGTGAAACGGCGTCTAAGTCATCCCATTCGTCTTCGGTAAGATACTCGGCGGAGGAGATCATCGATTCCGGTGGCGGGGCTAAGGAAAATTAAATGATGCAGACCCCCGTTGAAGGAGAGTTATTTGTCACGGTCGTTGAGGGAGCCCTCCCGCGTCCCTCTGCCGGTCGGAGGGTGGCGGCAGGTCTCGCCCTCACCTTCGCTCCGCGCGTCCCTTTTCCTCGCCCGCGCCGGGAATCCCGCTGTTTAACCTAACCGAACCGCTATTTGTAACGAGTCTATTACATTGAATGCGAAACGAGAGCGCGAACTTCGACCGGAATTCGTCGCAGAGTTACCGAACAAGTCGGGACGAGTCTTTTATTTGCCTGTGTCGGGAGAGGACTCCGGCGGTTCTCGAATTAATCTCTCGCGTCTCAATCGCGCGTTTTAACGGCATCATAACGTCGCCTAGCTAAGCAAGTGTCTAAGCTGCCGTTATTAAAAAAAAAATATATATATATATATGCGTATTAATCATTCATTACCGCGACACGAATAAATAGCAATAATTTCCAGAAATTAAAATGTAGTTGAGAGTTTTCAGAGAACGATTAAAAAAATTCTTTATCCTTTCTGCATTTTTACGACCGACAAGTGTTTCCATTTTTTCCCTTTTTTTTTTTTTTTTAATTAAATCAAACGATTGATATTTCAAAATTACAAATTTATTTTGACGTAACGTTAAACGTTTATATGTCCGATTTTTTTTCAATAGCCGACTCTTTGAAAGTTCTACAATCGATGTTTCTCAAATGTGACAATACAGCGGTCGAGTGCGATACGCGGCCGTGCGCCGGAAAATTCGGCAATAAAAATCCCGCGAGAACGAATGCGGAATCAAGCGCGGTTTTACGATAATGTCGATGTCGCGGGGTGACGATCGAGAGGGGCAGCTGTGGATGCGCAAAAGTAGAGCGCCCGACGTGGCAGCACACCGATAAACAACGTTGCATCGAGTGAGGATAACCCCTGCGCTCTTCTCTCCTGCCCGGTCCCTTTCCCCGCCCGTCCCCTTTCTATCTGACGCGAATATAAATTCACAACACTTGCAAATAACTGCCGCGCGTTGCGGGATCGACGCGACGATCCCCTCCGAGCGGGGCGGCTATCTTCTCCTCTTTCCGCTTTATGTTCGCACGGCCAGACATCGAGTGGCCTTTTATTAGCAGTGTTCAGTTTCAGATCAACGAATGTTAATTTCATTACGAATTACTTGTACGCACTACGACTGCCTATATTTATTTTGCTTCCGCGGGACGCTCTAATTGCGTAATAATGCAAATGTATTTAAATTGCGCTTGATAAAATAAATTATAGTTAATATTTTATCTAGAACTAAATTACCTGCGAACTAATAACAAAGATTCTGTAGTTACTGGATGTGCCATAAAAAAAAAAAATGAGTATTCTACTTTGCACGAATAAAAGGGTTGCTCGTATAAATGCAGTACGCAGTCAGCTCCGTCAAAGTGTATCGGTATTTGTTTTCTGCGCGGCGCGGCGCCAATGAATCTCGCAAGTATCATCAAGCGCTGGAAGAATTATTAACCATGGGGCGCTCTTCATTCTGCGACGTTACGACATTAACAGTTTTCGTTCTCCCGGCTTTCCACCCTCTCTTGCACAACATCATACTCCTCGCCCCGGCATTCTGCCCCTATATTTCCTTTCTCTTTCTCTGTAGGGGGCACGAAGTGGCGAGTCGAAACCGGGGCGCTGGAAAGGGGCGAGGAAGAGAAAGAGGGGGAGGGCGGACTTGGCCGTCCCGACCCCCGCGCGATAACTTTTTCCTTCTCCGCTTGTACCGTGCTCGAATTTATGCCGGACGGAGAATTAATGCGTGACAGATTTGTAGTTATTACGAGGAGGAGGCGGAGGCGAGATGGAAAGAGTAGGAAGACGAGTGGCCCCGGCCTCACTCAGCCCGAGGGAACGGAGCGGCAGCGAGCGAGACGGAGAAACAAGAAGCCGGGGACGGAAAGGGACGACGATAAGGGATGGTGGCCGAGGGAGAACGGCCGGAGGGGGCGAAGGGGGAGCGCGAAGGGGCCGACGGGTAGAGATGCGGAGAGAGAGACGGACAAAGAGGGCGGCGGAGGCGCACGAAGGTTTCGCAGGGCATCGAGAGGCACGGCCGGGCAAAGGCAGTGAGGCATTCGGGCAGCGATGGCGGCGGAAGTGAGCCCATTACTTATTATAACTGCCTGGCGAGCGAACGAAGCGAGCGGAGGAGCGCCTGTCAAACATCCATCATCGCGACGAATGGCCCCGCTGCCAATAACATCCGCCGTCATCGCCAACTTTTCGCGGCCTTGCCTCGCGCTGCCGCTGCTTGCCACCCCCAAGCCCATCGCTTCTACCCTCTTCATGGTCGCCGCCTCCGCCGCCGTCGCCACTTGTTTGTATTAATTTCCTTACGGAAGTAACATTGAGCGAGCGAGAACTTCTGAGAGCGATCTCCGTCTATTTCCGCGAGGCTTTCTTAATGGAAAAGCCGGCGTGATCGATGTTAATCACACGCGACGCGAATGCAATACGTTTCTGTTACGCGCTCCATTCAATTATGATTTCTCGACGGGTGCTTAAAGCAGACTCTGACTCCACCTCCCTCTAATTTCCGAATATAATTTATTAAATAATTAGTACAATTAAAAATTCTAACAAACATCTGCTATTTAATTAATCTAAAAACAAAGTAACAAAAAAAAAAGAAATCTAACGCGTACCAGCTACGTAAATTATTTCCCAGTCTCGAATGCAATGAATTAAGATGTTTAATTTCACAGAGGTAAGTTCCGTTTAATTAATCCCTACATAAAACGGGAACGAAGAAAGAATGTCGATCATAATCCTTATCAGCCAGCTGCGAAGCGGAATCGCGAGGAAACGGCGATACGTATACTGGAAACAATACGTTGGCTGCGCTTCGCTCCGAAGAAATAATTCAAAGGACGATCGCGATTAAGAGGATAAGGGGCGCACGCAACGATCCTCGCCTCGCAATCGATGGTCTTAAACGAGCAGCGGCTATCGCGCGACTCGTCTTTGATACGCGGCGGCGTAACGAGTGCCGGCCTTCGGCGCTTCGCGAAGTAATGTAGGTATCGAGTGTTATGAGCGGAGGTATACGTAACACGTAAAGTAATACCTTTATCCCGGGCAGACTCGCGCGCGCGTCCGTGTGCGCCGTTGCGTGCGTGTGTATTGTGCGCCACGTAGTATAGGAAGTCGCTTTATGTCAGAGATCGATACTCATAAAATGTTTCGGCACGGTTAGGTGCTCCTTCTTGCCCTTCCCGGTCCTCTCGCCCCCCCGCGGCCGGTTCCCCTCTTTCTCCTACTCGGTTTCACTGTCTCTATCTATTCATCTACCTTCCCCTTTTCCTATCCTTTCGGTATCTTCAACGAGAGAGGGCCGTATCGCCGACGTATTTACGATCGTCGTAAGCCTCGATCGTAAGGTTCGCCGTGGATGTCGATATCGAGCCCGCTCTTTCTCCGTCTTTCCTCGCGCCTCCTTTCTTCGTCGCGCACCTTTCCGCCCGCCCTTCTCCATTCTTTCCGTACTATCGCGGTCGTTTCTGATCGCTGCGCGCAGAGAGAATCCAAAGCCGCGCGATAATTCCCGGTTTTCAGATATTTGTCACGATTGTTTCTTCACCCGTGCGTTTATGGCTCCTTTCTTACGTCGCGCATGTAATTTCTACGTAATTTATACAAAAAAAAATAATAATAAAATATAAAAAAAAATAGTCGTGCCTTTAACTTTATTCAAATATTGCTTGGAAAAATTCATTCGCGTGACTGCACGAATATATCACTTTAAAAAGTAATTTTGTAGGGACCGCGACGTTTTCAACGATCGTGCGAAATCCGTTAAATATAATATTCCACGCGGTCCTCGGCACGGTCCATTGCAATGTGTTTTAGGGGAGCCGGAGGAGCACGAATGATCCGGCAGCGCATATCCACCGCTGGTCAGTTAGGCCGGGCATATGGCAGGTCGTATCTATGTAGCCAGGCGGACAGCTGGAGTGACTCATGGCGGATTACAGTGATTGCTTGTTTATGGTCATTAACATCCTCGTGGTCCCATAACTACCCCGCATAGCGTCCCGTCCCATCAGCAGGCCCCACCGTACGTGCTAGACTATATGCTTACGTATGTGTTCGTTGCAGGTACGTCGGATGCAGCCTACACATCGGCACGCGTGCATATACGTTCGGTCGACGGAGAGAGGAAGGCCGAGGGAGAGACAGAGACAGGGAGAACGTAGATCGACGTCTGAAGTAATTTGTATAATAAATAAGCGTCTACATCCGCGGAAATCACTAAGGGATTAATTACTATCGCGCTTCGAAATTGGAGAGCTCTCTTGTCTCACTTATATCGAACAATATAATAATTCTCTACGTACTGCCATTCAACATTATATTGCATTTTACAAAGCGGCGAACAAATCGCGCGAAGGGGTAACGCGGTTGCTGAGAAACGTTTCGTTGATGGACGCAAATAAATTCCGTTAATTAAACGTTGATCGCGTCCGTGTCTTGAAAAAAAAAAAAAAAAAAAAAAAGGAAGAAAAAAAGGGGAATAAAAAGCGGTGAGCGAACGACTCGTTCCGCGGCGAACCGGAAAAAGCGATATTTCGACGCCTCGCGGAGCGAGAGTAGCCCGCAGGCCGGCGGCAATTCGCCGCGAGACATAGATCGTGCGCGCGCGAACCGCATCCGGGGACAATTGCGATCGGCCGGCGAGTCGTGTGCGATTCCGCGGGCGCGCGTTCAACGCGGAGAGGGCTGATTGATGGAAACGGGTCCTCCTAGAGCAACTGCTGCCCACCAACGGCAATTATACCCGCTACACGCGCTGTATCGTTCCCGACACATAGATCGCCCATGCTCGTTCGGCCCGGCTCGGTGGCCAGCGACACTAATACGACCCTGGGACGCGTAACTCGCGCCACCCCGCAACACCGACATCGGCCATCGATACCGTCAACCGACGCCCGCCGCCGCCACCGCCGCCGCCACCCCTTGATTGCCTCATTGGATCGCATTATGTCGGCGCCATTATCATAATTCAGGGATTTTTCACGAACGTCCCGCAGAGCACGGGCTTTGGCTCGAAGCCCGATTGCCCGCAGAGAGACACGCATCGATCGATCGGGGCTCGCCGAACCGATATGCTATCTAGGAACTCTTGCTTCCTCAAGACGGTTCGATCAACGGACTTGGCGCAGCTCTGTAATTAATATAACTGCACGGAATGAAGCTGCGAGCACCTGGATGAAAACGAGAACCGGAAGACGCGGAATAATCTGTCCGGCGATACGGGAAGGAACAACAGAACGTCGACATGATAAGCTTCATAAATCGTGTTAAAATCCGATAAAACGGGATGCTCCTCGGGTACGTCCGATAGGAGACGCCGTGGCAAAAACGCGCGCGGGAGAGGGCACGTCGTAAAATGAGGGGCGCGGCGAATAAGGGGGTCTCTAATAAAACATAACTGTCAAGGAGTCGCGGGGCCGTTACGACGTTATGGATCGGGACGTCGACCTCGGTACTCCGCGACGTCAACCGTAGTTAGACACACACGGGCGCATACGCGCGCGTGCACACTCGCGCGGAGGGGTAACGCAGTATAATATGATAATAACGCCCACCGCGCGGGTAGATAGGTATAATTGTCGAGCATAACTCAGGGCGGAGCGACCTGGACGTCGGTGATGTACGCCTTGGTAAAGCGGCTCCGGGAGTACGGCGCACACCGGACTCCCATGGGCTGCGACGAAGGGGGAGAAGGAAGGCCCGGGAGGGAAATGAGGGCTGCCCGCGCGCTACGGCGGGGGTGGGTGTTGTAGCTTTCCTTAATTTATTGATATAATCAGCTCAGCTTTGTTAAACACGCATAATAAGTCTGCCAGGGTGGCGTGAATAATCCCAGCGACGCTCGATGAAAGTAATCTTAATTGGTCCACGAACGCGCGTGTCACGCGGAGCCACGACTACGTCTAAGCCACCGGCGAGGATCCGGAGGAGACAGCCCGGAGCTTTGCTTTTAACTTGAATTAAACACCACGCCAATTACGCTCGGTTTGCGCTAACGATACCCGGCGCCGCGCCGCGCTACGCCGTTTGCATCGGATAGATTTGGAGTACGCGATTTTCCGCGTCGCGGAGCCCGCCACTCGATTCCGTAATGCGGCCGGTAAACTCGCGCCGTAAAGACGAGGAGCGTTGTCGCGCTGGAACAATCCATTGTCGCTGCCGCATTATGCAACTCGATACGCGCGCTGATCCGTGAAACGTACTATTAGCGTTTGAACTAAAATAATCACCGCAAGATTACCACGTTCGCAACGTGCGAATAAAATGCTCTAGTGAAGATAGTCTCTGATAAACAATTCGATATTAATTAATAATCGATCGTTTGATTATTTAACGCTGTCGCTGAGAAGCATCTTAATTTTCCATCGACTCTTAATTCGCGTCACCGGGGCAGCGTGGATATTGTCGCCGCGTCTACGTTTATCATCGCGCAGCGGAATTATTAGACGGTATCGTAAAGGCGATTTATAGCTTTTCGGGCGAGAGAGCGAAACTCACCGGATATTGCCCGGCGGTGCGAGACAAACGACGGGAGCAACGACGGGCCAAAAACCGAAATAACGGACGGGCTTGTCGAAGTGCGCGGGACGACGCGGGGGGCGTTGAGTGTCGCGGCATCAATCTCGCGGTACTTTTTTCGGGAGATGACGCGCGGTGACAGGCCGCAGAGGTTTAGGAAACGATCGCGGACGTCGAGCGACGCGTCGGGGCGCGACGCCGATGGCATTGCCAGGGGTGCGCACGTGGGGTAGAAGGTAATCACTTGGTGATGTAGTTCCTGCGACGGCGAGGACGGGGTGGGAAGGGCCAGGGGGGAGGCTGGAAACGGCCTGCATCGCTGGTGCACACGGCCGCCGGTATACACGGCGGCCGCAGCCAAGCGCGAGTATTAGAGCGATTGACTGCCGGACGTAACCCGTACGTGCCGGCCGGTAACACGTGTAACATACTGCCGCCCATGTATCTCCCTCCACCGTTCGCGTGTTTATGTGGAATCGGGGTCGGTCGCCATCGCGGCGCGTTCACACATCCAAAAGACGAGCTCCCGCATTTTTGCCCTCCACAAATCGTCGCCGACGCTATTGCGAACCTCGAGGGCGAAAGTGAAACTGCAATACTTTCGCGCGCCGCTCGTTACACCGCCAACGCGCCGGAAGACCGTTTCAGTTAAATCGAGGAACTTTATGCAGGTTGTTAGGAAAAATTGTAATAATTGATAATAATCTCTTTGAATCAGGGCCTTTCATTTTTTGGATCTGAAGCACTTTTATTGTGCCGGAATATTTTTATTTTTGCGAATATCTTTGTAATGTTATGCAACGTGATACTACGCTCAATTTTTTTTTTATGCAGGAACAATGATATAGTGACGAACGCCGGTGACGACCCGCGCGGCTTACCGATAATTTAAGGTCCAGATAATAAAGCGCCGGGCCATTAAAAAGTAACTACCCCCGAAACATGGCGCGCGCGGTCACATTTTTCGCAATGGAAATCGCTCGCGGGCGGCCGAAACAACGAATCAACCCGCGCGACCTCCGCGAAATCGCGCGCGTTACGAAACAAAGCTCGCTCGATCATGAAATACTGCTCGTGCCCCGGTCGCGTCCGGAGCGCCGGTGGCAGCGGGCGGGCGGGGGAGCAGTCGGGAGACGGGGTAGTTTAACGTAGGTAGGTAGGTGGTTTATAGTGATGCGACAAAAATGTAAATGCGATATCGTCCAGGATTCTGCGGTATAAATCTCGCGTTAATGTGTGGGGCGAACGACGTGGCGCTGACTACAGAAACGAGTTGGAGAGAAAGAGCGCGCAGAGTCAACGTGATAAAAAGTGGAAGAGAGAAAGAAGGGAGAGCGAGAGAGAGAGAGAAAGAAAGAAAGAGAGAGAAAGGAAGAAAGAGAGAGAGATAGCAGGAGAGCGCGAGACGGAAGACAGAAGAAACGCGGTGGAGAGAGTGAGAGATTCCGTCGTAGCGTTCATTAGGAAATCCCTCTGTCTCCCTCAACGCCACCCTCATGTACCGAATCGGAGCGGCGGCAGAAGCGAGAGGTCCGGAGTCAACGGAGGGCGGGGGGAGGGGGCCGGAGAGGAAGAGCGAAAAGAGCTCGGTGACAGAGTGAGAAGGAGAGGGTGGAAGAGCGAGGGTGCCGCGATAGATCACGCGGGCGGCAGCGCTCCTTCGAAAAACATCCATAAAACGCAGTAGGGCGGACTCAGCGACAATAAACTCTACATATAAATCTTGTCCTCTGACGCCGTGATACGCTGATGGCGAGCACGATAATCTCCGAGAATGCGGGTCCCTCTTCTTCCCCCCTTCCCCTGCCACCTTCCGCTCCGTCTTCTTTCTCCTTCCCGTTCCGTCCACTCTTCGCTCCCTCGCAGCGCCACCGACTCTGCCGCAGTCTTTCACCTCGGACGTTTCTTCGTCGCGTACGCACCACCGTATGGGCGAATTGCATTTGCATTGCCAAAAGGGTTGCCGAGTCTCGTCCGTGCGCGTCGCTGCGCGCCTCGACCCAACGTACAAGCCCGTATCGAAGTCGCGCAAATGTACGCTCGAGAGAGATACGCAATTAAAAGGCGAACGAAATTACGCGGCGACCAAACGTTCGCGGCTCGAGATTGTATACCGCCGTGCCGATCGCGCGCCGTAACCCGTGAAAGGAACAAAAGGGACGCGATTAATCTCGTTTCGCCGCGTGGAGTCGAAATCGAAGTCGTTTAGGCCGAAGAAGCGTGGCTCCGTTACCCCGTGGATGTAGCCTGGAATTAAAGTCTCAGCCCCGACCGCCCTTCTCTATCGCTTTCCCCTGTCCCCCGCCGCCGCCGCCGTCGCCGATCCATGGCATCCCTTCGCCTCCACGCCACGTCTCGCCGTATCTTCGACCGTAATTCACAGCCCCGTGCCTGCCTGCCGCTCCCTAAATGCTTCTAACTCCTATTCCTTCGGCGGGATCGAACAATGGCGCGTGAAATTTCAACTTTGAGCCTGCACCCCTCGGCCCCCCTCGCCACCTGGCCTCGGCGGCCCCGGGGCCGCCTCCTCCTCTTACTGCAGGCAGTCGCGCGATCTCTCGCTCGCGTAATTTAATTATTCACTCGAGAGCCGAACTCGCCGGATCTTGGCCGACTACCGTTCGTTCCCTGGCTTTTCTTGCGTTCTCCGGCGGCGTTAACTCGTCTGCAGAATCCCGATCCCGCGCGTTCACCATCTCTCGCGAAGCCGGTTCAGGGGGGAGACGAGAACGGTGGGAAAACGGGGAGGTAAGGGATACCGAAAAAGTGCACGGAGAAACGAGCCAGACACTTCCCTCCCCGTGTCTGATATCTTCTCTCCTCCGGCACCGCGTCACGTAAATCTTTCCCGCCGCGCCCCGCTGCTGTTTAGCTGCAAGAACGATTCCTCCGCCAACGCCAGAAACAGATAAACCGACGAGCGTAGCGCGAAATGAATCATTACTTTTTATCGGGTCGGCGCGAGGCGTTGTTACACCGACGGTAATTAGCAAGCTCGCCCGGTGACGCTGAAACTCGCGTCGAATCGCCGGCGACGCGCTCCCGTGCCCTCCTTCACGGTAAAAGAATGTGACGAGGGTGGTCCGGGAGATATCGCAAGGAGTCGCGAGGGGATGCGCCGCAAATATCTTTTACATTGGCTACTTTCCATAGAAACGTTGTAAATTCACCGACTTCGGCGACTCACCCTCGACGGAATTTTTGGCCGCGTTAACGATCGGGCTCGCGTGCCTTTATTACTCCGACGTTCGACATACGACTTAGGAGTCACGCAAAGTACGCGGGAGATTAAGCCACCTCGAATCGAGACGTCCAGTCGTTTTATCAGACTTTCGACGCATTGCCAGTTCGTTTACATTCACATAAATTACAAGCGTACAAACGCTCTCGTCTCGAATTAATTGCCGGTGTTTTAAAAAAGTAAAAATTCTTTTAAATAAATTAGAATAAATTTAAACGTATAGAAACCTTTGACACGCAGGCGAGCGAGCGCCGCTTTACACGTTAATCTCGCGCCGCGACCGTTTTGAGAACCCGTCGATAATCGACTCGGCGTCGGCGGTTAAGACAAGATGGATTTGTCACGCATCGCCGTCGTTTAGTCGATAAAGTGACGAGAGTCAGCCGGCGGTACAAGGTGCTAACTAGACAGAGCGGCACTCAATTATTACCGTCAGACCTCGTGTAGTTTAACTCATCCACCCCGTGCCGGCGGTGCCCTCCGCCCCACCTGCCCTCAACTAAACACTTTACGAGCAGCTTGCCTGCACGTCGCGCGCGATCAGTGTCGTCCTCGCGGCGCCTCTTATCGAAAATGGCAGCCCGTTAACGGCGTACACGTAGTCAGGTACCTCTCTCTCTCTCTATCTCTCTCTCTCTTTCTCTCTCGCTCTCTCACCGCGTGTGCATAGGTGCTCGACTAAGGCATCGCTTCCACGACGCGTCGTCGCGGGGATGTGGTATCGACCATGGGCGACGGACCGGCGATTAACGCGCGAAATGCGCCGGGGACTCACCTCCGAAGAACGGTTACCGATTCCGCTTGGTCGACGGAACAAAAGAACGTAATAAAAAAGAACGATTTCTCCGCCGCGTACTATCGATTACGCCTACAAATGCATTTCTGTGAACACGAAATATCTGAGAGAGAGAAAGAGGGGTTTTTTTCAATTTTTATCCGTTTCTTATTTTATCGTACACGTATCGTGATTAGAAGCATGGATTGCGCGACCGCGTTGTCAGCAAAGAAATTTCTTGGAGCGGTGAGAATCTGTCGAACTACTTGCTAGTCATTCTCTTCGGTGGTATATCCCGCTCTTCCCTCGACAAGCACGCGCGGGGACGCGAATGTATCTCGGGCATTTCTCGCGTGGTAGGTGGCACAATGCGAAACAAATTTGTTGCCAGCGCGCCGGATGATGTAACGCCGCGAAGATTTCTCCGAGGAATTCGCGGCGATGCTTGCATTCGTCGATTCGTATGGGGCGAAGAGTCTCCCTCTCTCTCTTTATCGCGGAAGTCTCCCGGTACGCGCCGTTCATCGCGGGATCATGCAAGGAAAATTGGATGTGGAACTCCCGTCGAGATCGGTTCGAACCTTCCGCCGGAATTTCATCGGCTATACAGGAAGATTCCCGTAACTCACGCTTTTTATCGCAAGTTTAACCCGATAAGCTAATGGAAACTCTATCGGCGCTTTAAGAAAATATGACGAATAACAGATCGAAAAATGCGAACCGTATAATCTAAACGCGCGATTTATCTTTCGCACCTCTCAGTCTTCGCGTTACTTCTTTAAGTCAATAAATTAAGAATTACGCTGATATACAAAATATATAACTATTGTTTTACCAAGTCCTCGAACGAATTGTAGAAGGGAATTAACGAATTATCTAACATAATCTCGTACAAACGTATGCGAACGCTGCTAAAAGATTGCTTATTTACCTAGACTCTAAATATAATTTATAGCAAAGTCTTTCACGTACTTTTTGTGCATGTGCTTTCAATCATTGCGTTACTGAAATATTAATTAAGAAGTCGCGGCATTTTTTATTTTTAAAATTATCTTGTTAATTAATACTTTTCGCGAAGTATGCCATTTACGCAAATTATTATTTATTTTTAAATATTCTTCCGTGTGCAGTATGATTTTCCCACCCAAAGTTTATACATTGTAAGAAAAATTAAACTTTTATTTTTAAATATTTTATAAAAAAAGAAAGACTTACAGAAAGATGCGCAGCGGCGGACATGTCGATAATCTGTAACAAATAAATATCAAATTTAAATTGTAGACATATTGAAAATTATTTATTGACTTAAAAAATTTTTACAAGTTTCTAAGAATTTTTCTTTAATAAAAAAATATAATAAATTTCTTTTTATTGTGAATAAAGCATAGGTATTAATTTTATATAAAAGAAAGTATTGCTTACCCTGGGGTTGGTCCGCCGAAGCATGAAGCCTCTCCAAGGCCTGCTCCTCCTCTCAGTGGGGTCAGTCAGATGGACACTCGCGAAGCAACACTAACACAACACTAATGAACGGCCGGCTTTCAATCTAAACAGAAAAAGAAGTAATGATTAGATACATATTTTTGAAAAAATAACTAAAATAATGTAGAGATCATTTAACACGATTATTTTTACATAAAGAGAAAGTAATGCTTACCCTGGGATTGATCCGGCGATGCATAGTACCTCTCTCAGTGAGGTCAGGCAGTTTGGCACCCATGAAATGAAACCAACGAGTCGGCTTTCAATCTAAACAGAAAAAGAAATGATTAGATATACATTTTTGAAAAACATACTAATATAATGTAAAGATTATTTAACACGTGTCGCGTTAAAATACTTTACACGCACAGAGAAATAATGGGAGATGTTAATTTGCGAGAACAGATATCTTTAATTATTTTATGCAATTACATTTTTGCGAGAATAGCAAGAGCTCCGTTCGCTGCGTGGTACATGGTGCGTAGTCCGTAATGCTCGACTTTCGCTTGAGGAATGCTGCGCCTACACCTCGCTCGCCCCACTCGCTCGACCGCCAAACAACTCTTGTGTACATACAATGCTTACTTCGCACGGGCCTCGAAGCAATGCTGTAAAAGTATTTCAGGCTCATTATTCTGGCAAATATTATTACCTACATTATTTCCATATCTCGCGAGCTTTGACTGTCGACATTTTGAAAGTGCAAAGTAATGCTTACTCTTGTGGTTGCTCATTATCGAGGCTCACGCATAATGAACGGATCGCGGTACAATTTGGGTGGAAGATCTTTCTCCTGTCCATCCTCTTCGCACATGAAGCACCCGAGATCATCTTACTTTCCCGTGAAGTCATATATTCCAAGATGAATAATGTTCCGTTCTCCGAGTCGACCGCGTAACCGTTGAATTAGTCGCGAATGATCTAGTCTACCTAGATGGCAAGACGTGCGAACAAAACTCGGGCGCTTTCGTTCGTGCTCGGTTGAGATCGGTCGTATGACTCGAGCAGTTCGTCACGTAGGCTGCAGATCCGCCTCACCTCATTCTGCCGTCTGCGGTTGCCGAGGAAGGATCTGCGCAAGATAGGCTCACGCGTAACAGACAGAATGCAGTACAACTTGGGCGAAAGGTCTTTCTCCCGTCCATTCTCTTCGTACATGAAGCACCCGAGATCATTTTTCTTTCCCGTGAAGTGAGTTTATTCCTCGATTAATAATATTCTGTTCTCCGAGTCGGTCACATAACCCACGAATTTTTCGCGAACGTGTTAACCTACCTAGAGAGCGAGATGTGCGAAGAAAACTCGGACGCCTTCGTGCGCGCTCGGCCGGGATCGGTCGTCACGTAGGCTGCTGATCCGCCTTACCTCATTCTGTTCCCTGCGGTTGTCGGCGTAGGATCTCTGCAAGATTGGCTCACGCATAACGGACGGATTGCGGTATAATTTCGGCGAAAGATCCTTCTCCTGTCCATCCTCTTCGTACGTGGAGCACCCGAGATCATCTCACTTTCTCGTGAAGTAAGTTTATGCCTCGATTAATTACTTCTTGCTTTCCGAGTCGGTCTCGTAACCCACGGATTTCTCGCGAACGCGTTAACAAATCTAGAGTGAGATGCGCGAACAAAACTCTGTCAGAATCGGTCGTACGACTCAGAGCTCGGTACGTAGGTACGTCCTCATCCGCAGACGGCCGTCCCCGCCGGCCAGGGAGCAGCCGAGATAGCAATTCTCCGAAAGTAGATTAGGTCAGCTGACGCGCTGATGACCTACTTTCCTTCTCTCTCGTTTTTACCGGCAGCTGACTTGCGACCAGATGACGCCGTACAGACCCACGCAACCGCGCGATCTTTGCAACAAACTTCTCGATACGTGTATTTCGCGCGTACGGTCAGACCATTGCCGTGCATAAAATGGCTGCCGTGACTTAATTAACGTGACGTAACAGATCTCAAAACGCGCCAATTAATCGTCACACGGAGAGTGCGTACAAATATATATATTATAGTATACTGATATGTATACTGGATTAACCGAGAACATTTTTTGTTTATTTCAGATAATCATCGAGATTAGAAGCGAGTGTGACGAATATCTCGTGTACAAAAGAAGATCCGGCCAGATATCTTGAGAGAAAGAAAAAGAAAGAGAGACTTCAGAGAAGCATTATACATCGACAGAGCAATCTCAAGAGTAAGCATTAATTTGTACTTTTAAAATGTCGACAGTCAAATCTAGTGAGATATGGAAATAATATAGGTAATAATATTTGCCAGAATAATGAGCCTGAAATACTTTTACAGCATTGCTTCGAGGCCCGTGCGAAGTGAGCATTGTATGTACACAAGAGTCAATTGGCGGACGAGCGAGCAGGGCGAGCGAGGTGTAGGCCCAGCATTCCTCAAGCAAGAGTCGAGCATTATGGACTACGCACCATGTACCACGCAGCGAACGGAGCTCTTGCTATTCTCGCAAAAATGTAATTGCATAAAATAATTAAAGATATCTGTTCTCGCAAATTAACATCTCCCATTATTTCTCTGTGCGTGTAAAGTATTTTAACGCGACACGTGTTAAATAATCTTTACATTATATTAGTATGTTTTTCAAAAATGTATATCTAATCATTTCTTTTTCTGTTTAGATTGAAAGCCGACTCGTTGGTTTCATTTCATGGGTGCCAAACTGCCTGACCTCACTGAGAGAGGTACTATGCATCGCCGGATCAATCCCAGGGTAAGCATTACTTTCTCTTTATGTAAAAATAATCGTGTTAAATGATCTCTACATTATTTTAGTTATTTTTTCAAAAATATGTATCTAATCATTACTTCTTTTTCTGTTTAGATTGAAAGCCGGCCGTTCATTAGTGTTGTGTTAGTGTTGCTTCGCGAGTGTCCATCTGACTGACCCCACTGAGAGGAGGAGCAGGCCTTGGAGAGGCTTCATGCTTCGGCGGACCAACCCCAGGGTAAGCAATACTTTCTTTTATATAAAATTAATATCTATGCTTTATTCACAATAAAAAGAAATTTATTATATTTTTTTTATTAAAGAAAAAATTCTTAGAAACTTGTAAAAAATTTTTTTAAGTCAATAAATAATTTTCAATATGTCTACAATTTAAATTTGATATTTATTTGTTACAGATTATCGACATGTCCGCCGCTGCGCATCTTTCTGTAAGTCTTTCTTTTTTTATAAAATATTTAAAAATAAAAGTTTAATTTTTCTTACAATGTATAAACTTTGGGTGGGAATATTATATCGCACACGGAAGAATATTTAAAAAAGAATAATAATTTGCGTAAATGGCGTACTTTGCGAAAAATATTAATTATCAAGATAAATTCAAAAATAAAACATGCCGCGACTTCTCAATTAATATTTTAGAAACGCAAGGATTTAAAGCACGTGCACAAAAAATACGTGAAAGACCTTACTATGAATTATATTTAGAGTCTTGGTAAATAAGTGATCTTTTAGCAGCGTTCGCATACGTTTTTACGAGATTATGTTTGATAATACGTTAATGCCTCTCGACAATTCGCGCGAGGACTCGGCAAAACGCGAGCGATTCCTGAGTTGCGATATTTACGACTGGGATATCCTTTAGCCCCCCGGCTCTATACATTTAAATTTAATCCCTTCTGAAATTTAATTCTTCGAAAACACGCGCGCAACGTACATTCTGTTACGCCTCTTCGCTCGGTGGCAATTACCGCCAGCCGTGCTTTCGGCCCTACGACGTACGTTGCCGGTTGCCTCGAGACAACGAGACAATCAATAAACAACACGTGTAGATAACAATCGTGGGATAGAGACCCTCTATTTTCCGGGATGGCCACTGTAATTGCCGTACGTGTTTCGGCGAGCTTCACCTCGACCGTGCCTCCCCGGTTCACGTGAGACAGGATATGCGGAAAGTGTATGCGAATATTACGAATCGGCAACTTTTCCGGTCCAGAAAATATTGTTATATTTTATTAGAATTTATTACGCAAAAAAGTCGATAAAAAAAAAAAAAAAAAAAAAAAAAAAAAAAAAAGAAATCTAGTAGTATTAATTTTTTTTTTAAGTAAAAGATGGGTGGGCAATAAAAAATGTTCTTTAGTACGTTCAGTGCGTCGGGAAGAATTTCTTCTAACAGTTAGATAGCAACTCCAATCGAGTTAACGTATATTAACATAATCAAAATTGAAGATGATTTGTTACTCACCGATGCGTATCGAAGTCGCATGGCCACGTTAGCCTGTAACACAAACACGTACATACAAATCAATGCTCCGAACAATTGATATTTCAAAGGTAAATGTTGCATGCACAAAATGATCGTAAACAGGTTTAGTTTTGCCGGTGACAAATGTAAAATAACAAATAGATTATTCGTAAAAAATACAATCCCGCTTGCGATCTCTCTTCCCACAAACAAATCTGATTTATAAATGGTAAACATTCAAATACGATATTGATGACAATCTGCTTTTAAAATATAAAAAAAAATAAATAAAAACTTGAGGTGTTACAAAAAAGGTCTCTTTCGATTAAAAAAAAAAAAAAAAAATAGTGCATTGCCAACGACGGTATTCTAACTGTTCGGTAGAGCACCGAGAAACGCGCACACGGTCCTCCGCGACGAGGGCAAGAGATTTCTTCTCCAATGGAGATCGAGGGGGGTAGGGCGGGAGGACGAGAGGGCAGGACGGAGGGAACAAGAGCGAAGCCCGAGAATAAAGAGTGCGCGGATTAAGAATGCTTCCTCGGAGACGAGTTATAGTCGCTTCCTTCCCGTAGTTGGAATTAATCGGCCATTCCGGAGGCGATGCATTAACAGAGACAGAGGGCGCGCTACCTTTCTCCGGCCGACCCTCGTCCTCACCGCCGCCGCCCCTCCGGGAGTCGAATGACTCCTTTTATTCCGGGCTCATTCACTTCGATACCCCGCGATCGTTGACAATAAAACTTCCATCCTGGCGTACGGGCGCCTCGATTGTCGAGGAGGTTTGCTGAGTCGTTATTTATTCATCGACACGCTCGGGTTGTAACGCTCGCTACGTATATACCGGCGCCTGGGGATTAAATCTAAATTCGCGCGGACGCCATCGACGTCTCAGCCGGCAGAATTGAAGTTTTGAAAGTCCGCGCTGATTCCACATCAGCTGGCGCGATCGATGGCCCAGGCTCTTTTTCAGAAAGAAAAACCATTCCTATTTACCGTAACACTTATTCGCGTTATAATCCCTCTAGCTGTTTTATATTATAAATTTGCAAAGGTGCAATATTTAAATGTTAAATAAATACACGAGCGGTTCAGGCGCATAATATTACGTACGCAAATTAATAAAAAGAAAAAAAAAAAGAAACGTTTTCTCAAGCACGATTGCGAGGGCTTAAAAGATACTTTCGCGCGAGCTCGACCTGCGAGAGTTCTTCAAAGTTAATATCAAAAAGCGCATAAAGGCGCAGGACGCGTTCGTCCGTTAAGGCGCGCTAAGGGAGGGCGGATTGCCGGCGGATGCCTCGGTATTGCGATACGAAATTTTGATACGTGCCGCGCATTCCGCCTCTATCTCACGCGCCCTCATTGCGCCGACGAAATCGCGTAAACGCGCGCTGTCTGTAGGCGGTTAGCGTAGAGACGTAGCCCGGGGACGAAGAGCAAGGGTGGCGCGAGGGACGAGGAGCGTATCGCATGCAAATATACCGGAGAAACCTCGAAACTTAGCGCCGGCTAATTACAATCTTGACTTCACCCCTGAGCTTCATAACGGGTTACGGCGCCCGCCATGCCTGCCTTACCAACTTTTTGGCTTATTGTCCTTACGTACTGGCCACGGGGGATACCTAATCCACTCGCGCACCACCCCCCAAACTCCCCCCCGGCGAGGGCCGCGATCCTAAACTAGCGACTTTTGTTCGGCTAGCTACTTTCCGCCTCGTGTATAATTCGTAATTCGCACGACGAGACTTCTCTATCTCTCCCGCCTTCGCTAATCCCGCCTCGGCAACAAAGCGAAATTCACTGTAGATGCCTGACTAATTTTAAATTCGCCGCTATCTTGCAGCCCGCCTCGAAGGTACCGTGACTTTACGGCGCTACTTGCGTTCGCGAGAACTCCTTTTTAATCCGGTTTCGCGAATACCTGCGGCTTGAAAAGCGAGCGCGTTAAAAAAAAAATTGTAGCTCGATTTAATTCCTAATTTAATCGCGCGAAAGAAAGATTCAACGCAGTTGTATTTTAATTTTTTTTTTATTTATCGAATGAATAAATACAAAGCAAGTCGCGTACGTTATTTCGTTCCTTCCGAAAGGGACACGCGCTGCTCCGCAAAGCGGCCTTTCTTGGTCGAGTCGGATTCGGGATTTTCGCGAAATCCATGGAAGAAGTTTCTACGGTGGCGCTTGCGCGACTTCGAGTAGCTTCTGTCCAAGAGAAGACGAGACAGGAGGCTGACGGAACAGGCGGTCCACTTAAAATCGATACCGGAGTGCAGCCGTCTCCGTGGGGTGCAATTCCCATGCAAATGAATTGCACCGACACTGGCTCTGCGCAGCGAGAGGGATTGATTTTTCCAAAGTCTCGTGGCACTGCGTCTCGCGAACCCCGTCCGGTAAATAAGACTCCGGTAGACCAGAAATGGATATATCGAGTCCCAGAAATGATAGGATGCTGCGAGACCGCTAGCTTCTAGCTCGAAGAATTTTACGCGCGTAGCATAATCGGGAAATCATAATTCGCATCTCAAACATTACGAGATAATACGAAGAATTAGTCTAAAAATAATTAAACTTACCTAAAATTTGTTACACAATTGCATTAAGTTTAATACTTGAAAAAAAAAATTTTTTTAATCAATTGAGACATATATTTTGTTTTACTTTGAATTTTTTTTATTACTATTGCATATATTTAATGCAATTATATGCAATTATATACCGAAACTAACTTGAAATAAAACTGAATTTTTAATTCGTTAACGTATCGCAATAAATTAATTTTCGCAATAAAAAAAAAGAACATATTTACGAAGACAGATTATTTCGCGTTTCACGAGCCAGATAACTGAATATATTTGTTAACGGATACGTTAACGAGTAGATAAACCATCTTAAAAGAAAAAAAATCCAAGCGGAAGAGATGTAGAATTAATCTTATATCAGAATTAATCACAGCGACGCACGGTTAGAAGAGAGTGCGTTGTCCAATTAAGTATCGCTCATTAACATTAGTTAGACTCGAGATTTCTAATCGGTGCACATCGTGCACGGCGGATGCACGAAACTCGTCTTCTCGCGTCATTATTTGAGCGGTATCATGGCTACACGCTCTCAAGGCAATTAATATATCCGACAAAGTGTAAATATCTTGAAACTCGATATCTGAATACGAATTGCATCGCTATTAATAAGCAAGCATATCTCAAGTAACCAACGTGTAATACAAATATAAAGATGCGCACGTTCAGTCTACTTTAAACATTTACGATTTTCTCAATTAAAAAAATAGCACAAGTAAATTATTTAACAAATTTAAATGCAATGCATTATTTTTTTTTTTTTTACAAAGTCCATAAAAGGTCGTTCATAAAATTTGTTAAAAATGCACAAACCAAAATCCGTCACGCACGAAGGCGACGAAAGTGTAGGGTCAATCCGCGCGACGCGTCAGCGGTGATCATTCGGTGAACAAATAGTGCAAGGCGCCAGTAATAATTAACCGGCGCATCACGAGCGGGTCGTATGTGTGCATAAGCGCCACACGTGAACTCGCTGCGGCGACGAGGGTCGCTTATGGTGCCCGCCGCGTCGTTTCGCACCTCTCGGCGTGTCAAGAGGGAAGAGAGGCGGATCGCCATTATTATTCCGAGTGATGATTATACGCGCAACCACGGCTGTACTAATTATCCGGGTCGTGATGGATCGCTTCCGTACGGAAGGCATGCACCCGAACAATACTTAGTTATTTCCATTAAGGGCCGCGGGCGCGGGAGAAGGGAGGGAGAGATCGCAACGCCGGCGCGTAACAATAATTAATCACTCGCGTATTAGCGGCCAAGGTTCGTTTAAGCCGGGACAAGCGTTTCGAGATTAGGCGAGCGCGACCGACGCCCGCCACGGAACCGGACTTCCGGCTCTCGACACTTCGCCCACCGCGCGATTACTCGGCCGCTGTCCCCGGGAAAAGGATAAAAACTCGCCCGCCGACGTCACCCGAACACGCGGGACGGACACCTCGTCGCGCTAAAAATTAATCATTGACAGGGTCGTTGATTCTGTCCCCGTTGATCGTATCTCGTTAATTTTTCAAGCGACCGTTAATTCATTCAAAATAATAAATTAGACTTGGCATGTGAACTTTTAAAAATGTGTAATGCAGAGAGCACCGCGGCCGTCGGGCGCGTTAAAGAATGATTATGCAATCACCGCGGACGCGGCAAAGAGTGAAGTAACGCGTTCTCCGTAATTTGCCATGCGACGCCGGCGTGTAATGCGTAATAAAATCTTGATTTACCGGCGAAAAATCCATATATCTCTTAATCGAGTTTGCCGCGCCGAGCGCTCCTGAAAAATACACGCGATAGAAAATACGAACATTTACCCCGGGACGGGGGCTCGCGCGTGGGACATAATATAATTCCATTATGTAATTTCGCATGTTGCATTATTCCTACCGCATGCACGACGTTAACTGAATGTTCCGTGTCAATGTGTTTACAATGCCCGCGGCTATAGTTACAATGTAAATGCTCTGTCCAGAATGTATACCGTTTCGCGATTCACATTCGAGAACATCTCGCCGGGCGAAACGCGCCCTTCCGACCGAATCACGTTTGCCGTTAATTACTGCATTTATAGCGAATGTGTAATTTATATTATGGCGCGCGTCCGATAAATCTTCGGGCGTCATCTTGCCAAAACTGCGCCCCGCTGAAAAAAATTAAGGTGAAATAAAAATCCGTCGTATCCTAATAACGAAACGCGCGTGGTAATTAACGGGTCGAGATAAGGTGGGGCTGCCACGAAGTGAAAACTCGAATAAAAGTCTGAGCATATTATCAGCTCAGCTTGCGCGGTCCGAATGCATTTAGCCGCCAGGAATCTTGTACTTGCATTTGCTAATACGATCCATTTACCTGGACTGCCGAATAAAAGCGGCGTTATTTCCGCGAAATAAAATAGAGTCCGTTTCCTCTTGAAGGAATTCGAAGCGCAAGTTGCACTTAGTACAAATGCATAATGCACGCACATATTGTTTGAATAAACCCCGTGCGCCGGAGTGCATATATTAATTACGGGAACTCGCAAGAAGTTAAGTGCGCGAACGATTCTGTACCGAAATGTGTTTGTCACATTTTTGTAACGCGGGCGCTGCTCCTTGCTCGAAGTAGCGAGTGCAATTCCGCGTTGTTCCGGTAATATATAAATAGTCTGGCGTTCGTAATTGGCGCGCGAAATCAATCAAATTTCTAATTTCCGTCTAATTGCGGCCGTCGATGGACGATCAATACGACGCGGTCGCGGGGAGATTCCATCGCCGGCGCGTAATCTCGCGCGATTTAGTTCAACGTTTCCCCAGGAAAATAGAGAAACGCGATCCCACGTCCGCAGTAGAAAATTATGACCGCGTTATTGTTATTTCTCCCGGTGGCAGGGGGAAGGGGTGGAGGGGGACGCCGAGATCAAGGCGCGT
The DNA here is from genome assembly GCF_019399895.1 of Cardiocondyla obscurior. Taxonomy (NCBI): domain Eukaryota; kingdom Metazoa; phylum Arthropoda; class Insecta; order Hymenoptera; family Formicidae; genus Cardiocondyla; species Cardiocondyla obscurior. The sequence continues at coordinate 2,616,302 of NC_091879.1, read as the reverse complement.
AAATCAGTCACCGCGACATCGTGGAGCAAGACACATGTCGCGCGCTAATGCGAGATAGCTTAGCCAAGTAAACACCGCGAAATTCTAAGAAGAACGCGGTTACGTCAGCGTAATGCCCTCCGCTATTATCTCCGCGAATTATTTCCATCACTGCGGTAACGCGCATGGCGGAAGGGATTCGAAATATTAATAACGCGCACGTGGCACCGAGAATCGGCATCGCCGATCGAACATTATTGGCGTAATTATAGAAGTAATCAGACCTAGAAACTGCATAAGCTAATGTCATTTAACACGGCCCGAATCAACCACTAGATCAGATCGCGCTAAGCCGACCCGGGAAATATATTCATTCGGCGATAACGTGCAATTAAAACGATCGGAGCCGCGATTAGTTTTTCGGGCCCAGGTTTATCCCCGAAGCAGCACCGGCCGAAGTTCCGGCTTATAATCATTCGCGGCCGGGGAAAAAAAAAAAAGGATTCGTATATCTTTCGATCTTCGCGGTCCTCCTAATTTATAGACGGACCAGTTCTCGGATCCATAAATCGAACGGCGGGGCTCGTACGTGTGGGACGGCCGGGAGGAGCGAGGGAAGATGAGGACGGGGGGGACGGGCGGAAACGACGTTTTTACGACGAGAACCCGGCCGCGTAAACGAGCAAATCGAACTTCTTCTCCTCGCCTCCGCGCTTTGATCTGTCATCCTCGTCGTCGCGCGACGAGACGAGCTCCGCCGTCAGCATCAACCGGCCCCGACGTGCGGGCCAATTTATGATAATGAATCCGGAGATTTATCGCTCGGCTTCTCGCTACGGCGAGATATTAAGCGGGCCCGGGCGCAAAATTAGAATTGGCGCAGGCGAATCACGTCGCCGCCTCGCCCGCTCGTATTCTGTGGCGTCGTCGCCTCCGCGACGACATCTTCGTTACATTCGCCGAATATTCATCAAAAGGCTCGCGGGGACACGATTAGCCCGAATCAGTCTCGCGATACGCGCCAAATAGCTCGCGTAGCAATACGTTACGAAACCCACGTATTTCGAAAGCAGAGAAATTGAGACGACGGTAATCCTCCGCGAATATTTGTATCCTATCTGTAAAAAATTTGTGTGACGCCTGAATTAGCTAATAATTTTATTGTCGCCGTTTATTAATATATATATATTTAATTGTAATTAGGGTCTCTTAAAAATTAGCGCGCGCATGGTTTTTTCTGGGCAAATAAAAAACCCTATTGAAATCCTAAAAAGGCACGCGAGTTCAGTTTTTAATTAAGAGAATTGTTTGCCTGTTTTAATTAAAAATAATTTAACGTAGACGCCAAGTCGATTGTCATCGGCTAAAAAAAAAAAAAAAATGAAACTTCTCCGCGTCCCGTTGTTTTTAATCCACAGCCGCGATCAATCGGGCGGTCAATATTTTTTCACGCCTCTGCGTGCGTGCGGTAATTGAAAGTCTTAATGAACCGGCCGAAGCAGCCGCACGCGGCAACGAGCCGGGACAAGTCGTTGAACGTAAATGAAGAAGCGGTAAGAAGCGAAGGTGCGCGCGTGATCACGCGAGTCGCGGCCGAAATTTTCTTGCGCAAGCGGGAAGGAAGCTGCGCGACGGCAATGCATTAACCGAGCCGTCGTGCCGCGAGTTCGGCTCTACGCTAATGAAACGTAGCAGAAATATCTCGGTCGTTTAATTAGAAGCAATAAACGGAAGGAGTTCAATTGCCTGGTGTATCCGTACAAGCTCACCATTCCCGAGTCGTTCCGCTCGTCTCTCGAGCGAATACTACCCGGCTTCCCGGTTCGACCTTCCTCACGATTCACCCTCCGTAAGGTGCCTCACACCATTACCGCCGTAAGACCACCTCGGTACTCCTTCTCTCTCCGCCTATGCATTTTCTACCGTTTCTTCCTCCCGCCGGCCCCGCGCGCGCCTCATCTTCCTCTTTCGCCACGACTTTTGAGCGCGCTCGCACACGCAAACTCCTCTATAATTCCAATACCGGTTCCAATATTTAATGCCCGGTTTCTTCCTTTGCCGCGAAACACCTCGGCGAGGGTGACTGGTCCCCGAGAGCGAGGGATCGGTCGGCAAAGGGCGCGGAATGAGCTCTAGGCACCGGCGACGTTCGATAAGTACGCGCTGCCGCGATTAAGCTTTCATGAGTGTCGGCCGAGATCGTGGAGAGCGCCGTTCATTTGATATGCACAGACAACTGTGTGACGAGACTCCGTTACGGGACCCCAAAGACCCGCCGCCGCCCGTTTCGCTCGTGAGGGGAAAACGCGGGGTCTCGCCGCGCGTCAGACGACCGCAGAATCCGAATATCCTGTCGACGCGCGGTCCTCGCCGACTCTCGAGCGCCATCGGAGATGAATTATCGCGCGTGGGAATATTATCTCGCCGAGCGACGCAGTTGTCGCCTCCTTGATACGGCGAGCGACAGATCCGCGGTGGAAAATCGTGAAAAGTAACACGAAAGATAATATCTTATAATAAGAATGTATCAAACGTATAACTCAAACTCGCACGAAACAAATTTCGCTCATTCTTGCGTCGATTCTTAAAAATTAATTCAAAATTTAATATCGTTTAATTCGGTAAATGATAGAAAATTGAATTTAAAAAGAAAGAAAAAAAAGAATTTTTTGCGGTTTACCGCGATACCCTCTAGGACGCGTAATGCGACGCGAAATAGAAGCTTTCCTACATTTTTCTAGGATTAATAATTGGCGGGCTGCGTCTTTCTCGCGCGGGCACGCGAGACCAGGGACCGTTCCTCGGTCAGACATGTCCTCTCGCCCGTTTTTGCGCGCGTCGGTTTTTAGCTCGCGCCGCGAAGACGGCGGAATGGCGTAACGGCGATAGTCTGGCCGGTACATTAGCAACGGGTTTAATTACAAGGCTGAAGTGGCGGCAGCTTGGAACTGAGTGCTCGCGAATATTTGCCCCAGTGCTATATTGATTCCCGAGATTATCTGTTCGCGGCGGGATAGAGGCGAAGGTGGCCTATCTCGACCATACGAGCTTGACGTGCAACCCAGGGTTTGGCTCGCGAGATACGTTTATTGTCTTTGTTCCTCGCGGTCACCCTCCCGCTTACTCCCCGCGATCGCCAGCTACGTGACGTTCCGTTGTTGGACAGCGGCCGCAGATCGGTGCCAAGCGGCGAGTCAAAGAGCGAGCTAAATGACGGAGAATTAAAAAATCGAGAGCCGCATCGCTGCCGCGTCATTCGAAAAATTATTACTCGGATAATTGAACCACGTCTTTATACGCGTCCGTATTAATTAATGCTAAATAAAAAAAAATTAATTTTTGCACATTAATTATTTGTTTACACGGACGCCTTCACTTATACGTAAAGCTTATCAAGTTCGGATGCAGATATCATCCGGTAGCGAGGTAGGTCGACGCACCGCGTGCTTCGCAACTCCTTCCACGCATCCACTTGTCCTCTTTGCGCCCTACCGATCCTTCCGCGCGCCTTTCCTCTCGGTCGAAAAATAAATCGCGGCGGCCGATGTAACGGGGAACTTACGAGCGTAGATTCGGAGCGGAAAGACAAGACGCATCCTATGAATAATGGATCGCCGGTGGCTCATTATACGGGTGAAGGGTCAAGGGCAGTTTTATACGTGAAAACACGGGACGGCCGAGTGGCCGGCGGGGCCGCCGTTCGTTCCGCGCCGCAAAAGCTCCTCAAGTTCCGCGAAGGGGAGAGACACCGGCATCCGTAGTGCTCTCGGCCTCTCTTGTCAGGCTCGTAAATATCTACCGATACGCGCCCGATGCTAATCCGAATACAGATGTGCCTTCGTTTTATCCGTCGCCGATTAGTATATACGAGGGATGTTAAACAAAAACTGCCTTCCCGTAGCGCCGCTTAGGCCATTTTTCACGGGGAACGGCAATATTTTTCTTCCTCTTCAAAAATAAATCGCGCAGCGGTGTCTTTTTCTCCGAAAGTAAATCAGAAGGATTTCGATGATTTCCCGTTGACTATAAAGGCTTTTAAAAATTGCAATTATTAATTTAGAATAAAGTTCTTGGAAAGAGAAATAACGCTGAAAAAATACGGGGCAAATTAAACGTTACAGTTCTTCTCGCTCCGTCTAAATTATGTCCCTTATCGCGTATTGCGCGACGTTTCCCGATGTTATTTCATCCTCGAGTGCACCACAAAGAACGCGGAGATCGACGCGCCGGTCCGACTTAAGGGCTGCTCCATCGACCTCGTCACGCCGCGGAATCAGCCGGGCTCGGGTTTCGTGGAAAGGTGGCGGGTGTTTCCTCGCGCGACACGAGAAAAAGACGGGGAGGAATGATGGTAGGAAGCGGCGTCATGAGCCAGTATAATTAAGGTGGAAGAGATCCGAGCGAGAGGCAGGGGTCTAAGGGTAGCTAGGTTAGCTAGGTAGGAGAAAGAGATAGCGGGAGACGAAGAGAAACAGAGGGAGAGAGAGGGAGAGAGAAGTGCCCTAGATCACCGGACGTCTAGCAGCGGAGCTGTGAGCGCAGATAAGGACCGCCACGGCGACGGCCAAGATGGACGGCCGACCGGTCTCAGCACTAGCCGAGCTCTCTCCGCTCCGCTACCACGTCGCTACCAAGCGAGCATCTCCTCCGCCTGCCGGTCCTCCCTCTCCCCGTTCCCCAGAAGCTTCCTGGGGATCCTTATTTATACGCCGTCGGCCCAGACTAACGCCCATTGTCCCATTTCACCCCCGAGGTAATCTGCCGGACGCAAATCTAAGGCCCTGATCCTGCGGGCTACCACGAAAATCTATGACGCCTTTAATTTACACGCACACCGCACCCCCGACCGCCGCTCTCCGGTCGGGAGCCGCGACAAGTGGGGCCCGGGCTGGTCCCTTATGTGCGGTATCGAAGACTAACGAAGACACACTCGAGAGAGCGCGCGAGTCCTTGACCGACCGGCCGCAGTCGCCATTAAGCTTCGTTTTAGTCAGTAGGGAGAGCTTCAATGCGCCGTTTTAGAAACCCGTGGCAACGATAGATCTTCGAAATAAAATAAACGCGTATGCAATTAGAGTACTTTCTCTGTGAGCAAGCTTATAAATTATAGGTATCTCATAAATTATCAGAAAAAAAATTTAAAAACTAGCTAGTAACTAATTTAAAAATGTAAAGAATGTAATAAATGATGCTAGAGGGGAAGAGAGATTTTCGCGGCAAATTACATTAAAGCCATTTAATAACCGGTGTAGCGCTCGTCACGTCTAATCGTTCGAACGATTTTAAAGCGGCCCTTCGTGTCCTTTGCGCCAGCCGCAAATATTAAACTTCCCTAAGCACACGGGCAGACACAACGACGACGCGATTCGCAGAGACAAGCGTGATGGAAGATCGGGTTATGGCTGTGTGCGTGCGAGCGCGCGCGGGGGATCGTTCCTTCCGAAATCGAGGTGGCGGCGGCCCCGGGTTCAAATATTAACGTCGGGCCCGATAATTGCGAAGTAGATTGTAGGAAGGGCTGGCTTCGCAGCCGCGCGATCGGGCGAGCCCGGAGTCCTCGTGGCTGATAGCATCTCGCCCTCTCCATAAATATGTCGCAGTGAGCTTAACCCCCTTGCCTATCTGCGAGGCACGAAGTAGGGGAGGCATTAATGTCAAACCGAGACGCGAGTTATGGCTCCCCCGTCAATTCCCAATGAATTCAGCGTTTTCGGCAGGGAATCGATGCGCGCCGACGAGCAGCGACGGCGGCTGGCCCTCGCCCGCCAAATCGCCCGCCATTTTTTCCTCTTTTTTTCTCTTTTTTTATTTTTTTTTTTATGGTTTTCGCTGGTTCGCAAAATGCGCGGCGCGTTGCCACCCCTCTGTTGTCGAATGATCGATTTCGCCCGGTGAAAAGCCCGTCGTTTCGTGACAACGGTAAAAACTGTATTACGCGGATGATACATTTTTATGCCGCGGCGCGGAAGAGAAATATAACGCGATAACGTGAAAGAGCTGTTTCTAATCACTCCAATAAAGCGATATGAATTTTTAATGCCGGGAGTGATATTTATTTTCGTGTCGGGGAATTGAGGAAAATTAAAGAGCCGGCGAGCTATCAGGGAACGTTTCTTTTTATGCGACAGTTTGATTTCGAATTAATAATTGACGCTCGTAAATTACTTATTTGTAATTAAAATAATATTAAAGTTATTACTTGTTGTAAGTAGAATTTTATTAATTGGTACAAAAATTAAGAATTCTATATCGCATTCAATATTACGTAACATATCGGTCACCGCGCACATTGTCGTAAAGATGGACGATACTCACAAGTAACGATCGGAAATACGAGAGCGACTTAAATTTTTGTTTTTTTGTGTTTTTTTTTTTTTTTTTTTTTGTTTCTGCACGCGGGTTGTCGATGGCGATCATCGATCATCGTGTCGTCGCGCCGACGTGGTACTCGAAGACGTATCTTGTGTTTGTGAAACGAGGAAAAGACCGATTGATGTTCGCCGTTCGACAGTGATGGAACGCGACATCGTTTCTTGACACGAGCGAACATCCGATGATTCGATCGTTATAATTACACGTTGACGACGACGTCGGGATCGACGTCGCGACGGTTTCACGATCCCGCGAGATTCGAGCGACTCCGCGAATTGAAAAATAAAGTATACCCGAAATCGGGAGGGAATCTTATCGCCGTATAATGCCAGGCCCTTATCGCGCGCATTATAATGTTGCTCGACGAAGAACCGCCGTCCTTTCAAAGCTTCTTATCTGTGTAAAAGCCTGCTGCGGAGCAGTCGGGTGGTCGTGGATGTGAAAAAAACGCGTCTTCGGCAGTAGTCTGAGTAACGATACGGTTACGATACGGCAGCCGCGACGCCTTCGAGGTGAATCCGGCCTTTTGTGCGCCGATCGATGGTCAAAAGGCAAGGCGACCTCGTGGCTTTCATGCGGGATCATGCGAGCCGAGTGCAGACGCGATCTCGCCGCGACTTCTCGTAGGTGATACAAATAACGCAATCAGTATGCAGGGGGTTCATGCATATTTCAGAGGGGGTTACGCCGGTGGCCGCCGCTAAGAAGGGTTTATGACGGGGGTTGATCCGAGGATCCCCATCAAACCGCACGAGTCTGAATATCGAGGTGAGGCACGGGGGTGGCAGGGGCGGGCCTCTTAACTCCTGCAAACTCATTACAATAAATCAAGCTTTGTTCTTCGACCGAGCCGAGGGGCTGGCTAAATTCTGCGGGTGGTATAACCCTTCCGCCCGTCCCGCCTTCATCCCCGTGTCGTCCGCGCCGCGCTCGTCTGTTACTTGACTTTCGCCGCTCGCCGCGTTTATTTCTTAGATTCGCATAACGATTGCATTTATCATGCTTTGGGGGCCGTGAATAACGATCGCGATGGCGAGCAAACTTGATTCATTCGCCGTTCTCGGCATAGAAAGATTGTACACACGTCGGAAGTTAATTTTTGGAAAGTTTTGTATAGCTCGTTAAATTATTGCTTAATAATATAAGTGTTTAAGTATGACGTTTATATATTTTTTTATACGTCAACGTACCGTCAACGTTGGTAATAGGCAAATAGGTTTCTGCAGCTTGCGAACTCTCGTTAAAAGCAATTAATGTTAATCAATAAAAGCTTGATTTTATCTTTCACCGTTCAATTATCAATATTCATTAAGCACCGGTGCAGACGCAGTCGCGGCGATTGAAGAAGTACTTAAAAGTTCAAAGAATTGATTCTATTGTTTTAACGCGTTCGAACTTTCTCGCCTCGATCTAGATGAAGAAAATTTTGCCGGCAAAAAAAATTATTGCGAGCGTCGCGGGCGCGACGTGCAACTTCCGCGCGATTCGTTTAACCGTCCGAAAAATACAAACTTGAATACGGCTTTTTACATTTTGCAAAAATAAGGGGAAAGGGGAAACACCGCTGACCTAGTGACGAGATCGCGGCACGGATTTGTACGGGAGATACAGAGGGATATCAGGCAGATGTTGCATTCTGCGGAGCTCCACGTGCTACAAGCGTCGACATTGACTAATGATGGCGTGGCGAAGGGGGCGAGAGGGGGGCCGGGGGGGGGCGCCAGAGGGCCAGACAGCGCGCCCTGGAACAGAAAATTCACCCAAGTTCACGCGACCTGTTGCACCCCCTAGCTCACCGTTTAACCTATAACCTGCCCGCCAAACATGGGTTTAACCTCACCTTATCGCGTTATCGAAGCGCCTCAGACTAGCCGCCGCGTTTGTCGGTTGGTGTTTGCCTTCTTTTTCCCAGCCACCGCGGCGATTGTCAATCTTCCCCGCTCAGATCTCTCCGCTCAAGTATTTATTATCGATCTATGATGTAATGGAGAGCTTTCTTAAGCACAGCTTTCTCTCGGCGCGCCTGCCGTTTAAATAAATCCGCGGCGAAACACGTTCGGTCGGTGATTCCTCTCCCGCTCGCCGGTGACAGTGAACGCGGGTGAAGGGGGGCCTGCAGTCGTGCATGGAGGCGCTAATTACCGCACCTTCCTCGGGCCCGCTTATTATTCAGCCCGAATCAATCCGCGCGCGCGACAACCGCGAGCGGGAGGGGCGCACGTCGAACGGAAAGCAAATTAAATTCGGCGGCCACGTTAACGCGATTACACGAGCGGGGTTCCGGCAAAAATATCAATCGCACGTGTAATCCCGCTTAACGAGTGTACCTTTTAATTAATCACCATTTTCAATATTTCACCGTCGCCGTGAGCGAGCGCACGCGTATGCGTGTGCGTGCGACGCTTATGATTTAACGCGGCATCGGCGCAGCGCGTTCTCTTCCCGGAGCGAAATATCGCCGCGGCATTATGCGTATATTATCGCGGGCACGCACTTAGTGATCGAGTAGCCGCGCACGCACGCACGCAGCACGCGTGACTCCTAAGCCGCGCTTATCTGCACGGGTTTCAATTTGTCCGCGGCGCAGAAATTTATGCGCGAAACTTTAACGAGATCTGGTCCGCCAGGGTACCCTTCGCCGATACTCTCCTCCGCGTTCCCCGACGCGCGATTTATACGTCGCGATCGACGGGCCTTAAAGATATTCGCAGTGGCACGTTGCGCAACGCGCCGGTTACGCTCGCACGTAATACACGGCGGATCCGAAAGTATTACCGACGAGTTTATGCCGGCGCATAAATCGCCGAGCGAAGTAATCGCGCCGTACATCACGAGATTAGGAGCGCAACGCGAACGCGCGTAATCTCTCATTTGCCATTTTTTAAGGGGGCCCCGCGGGATTAAGTGTCACTCGATGGCTTTTCGCGCAACTTCGTTGGGAGATCGAAGCTGAGGAATCTCCCGGAGGTCGCCGGTGCTCCGTGGATTTAATCGTGAAATTTTTCGTGATACGCGTCCCAGCGATTGGCCCTTTATCAAAGTAAGATATCAATTCATAGCGTAATCCTCGAACGCGAGACACGCCTCCTACGTGCCCTTCCTTATTGGCCATCCTTCTTACCTCAAGATTCATTCTACCAATTACCGCGGTCCTGTTCTACATGAAGAAATCAATCTCTCGGACATGCAGCCCATTTCCGTAGCTGAAGTTAAGTTCGAAACCGCTTATTTCGCTATTCCGACCGAATCGGATGCGTTCTAATTCTTACCCAGCCCGATGTAAATTCAAAAAAAGACCTTTTTCGTCTCAAAGTACTTTTAATTAATTTTTCAAACAATACCGCGACTGCACTCTAAACATGTTTATGAATATATATTATATTATGTAAAATGTATTATAAAAAATATGCTGCGCCTACAAATAAATGAACGTCATTTATGCGTTAATTTCGGGGAGGAAAAAATTTTCTTGCCGGAAAATTATTACAGAAGCGAGTCGTAAAATCGTGTAATACTCCACTGAAAACTATGTCAGTGCGGGGATTAATAATATACATATTCTAAAGCGGTTGGGGAAAAGATATATTTGCGCCCGTTCCAAAAATCGATAGCGTCATAGAATAAAACTTAGAGATCCTGTTGAAAAATGCGTGGCGAACGGGAACGCTGTGGCGTTCTTTCTCTCTTTTTTTTTATTCGCGTCATTCAGCAGGTAATCAAAATTAAGCATACGGATAAGGCGCGGTCTCGGAAGATAATCACTTCTATTCAAGTACTTAAACTGACTCAGCTGTGTCAAAGCGATTCCGGCCGCGGAACAAGAGGAAACGGGGTTGAAACGGGGTTGAAACGTTTTAAAAGCGAGCCGCCGAGTTCGCCGGTTGATGAATATTCATGCCGCTATATAATAACATTTTTGAGCCACTGTTTAGCTAATCCTCCGGACTCATTTATCGTGGGAGGCAAGGACAGCTATAATTCTTGAAAACGCTCCAACGGCGTTACTATTATTATTATGCGAATAAATACCCCGGGATTAAGTGCGATGGGGAAACGCCGGGGCCGCCTGTGCGGCCGTTGCATTTTATGGAAACAAACGTAAAGTAGTTGCCGGGGCGCGATTTATAGTTGCAGCTCAGGTTCGGTGTTGTTGCTGACGATTAACGACCGCGGCGGCGGCGCGGGATCTTCGATTAAAGCGGGCAATTTGCAGCTGAGAGAGAGACGTACGTCGACGATCCTGGGCGCGTTCGCGAAGTCGCTCGGTGGACGAGGGACCCGGCGCGCGATCTCCGATTTCAGGGATAATCGCCGCCGATACGTTTTGGCAAATTTGCTCTCGGACTTTGAACCTAACCGAAACGGCCGCGCGGCTGGTCGAGGATACCTAATAACGCATTATCGGTTATTACGCGGCTTGGTATTGTCGGGTGGGCTAACAGAGCGATATCATCGGCGTCGGGCCGGCACGGCGGCGCTACGAAACTTCCTCGTGCGCCGTTTTACTGCCGCTCGCGACCGCGATCGAATTTATTTGCGAGCCTGTTTTTGTAACCGGGCCAATAGCGCGCGGCCCACCTCGCTTGCGACCGGATTTCGGGATATATAGGATCCTGGCAAACGGCTATTCTTTCTTTGTGCCATTATCGCAAACCTTAGAGCTAATCCGTTTCTCGGTTTCATTACGCCGAGAAGGGAAACGCATCGGAAAGTCGCCAGCAAACTCCGCTGCAACGAAGCGGCAACCAGCCGAGGCTCTTTAGCCTCTCTGCTTTCTGCCCTCCCCTCCCTTTCCCCTGCTTTCTCCCGCGACTTTCCGCCGTCGCGTGCACATATACGTGCACGTGCGTACACTAAGAAACAAAGGGCGCGTCTCCGCGTTTAATGCTACCGCAGTCAGGCCTCGGAGAGATTATAATAATCTCGGTTTACGTAACGTCTCTCGAGCTGGTTAATTTGAAGAGGAAACTTCCGTCCGTAGGATCCGCGCGAGTCTCGTGCCTGCCGCCCCCTTCCTCATTTCCTCCCCCGCGGTCTCTCTGGCCGCCTTCCCGGTGTCGTACGATCTCCGTTGCTCTTATATTTAAGCTGATTCGTAGCTGGATCTCGCCTTAATCTCTCGTGAACTCGCAAAATTTCGAGGACGCGGGAAACAGACGCGGTCACGGAAATGCCGCGTTGATTGAAACGGGCAAGGCGGCTCGAGGCATTCCTTTTCAGGACCGTTAGAATTCGTTCTCGTTAATGGAGTTTAATTTCACGCGCGCGAGACGCATCGTGCTTCGAAAGTAAATTAAGAATTAAATTAAATAAATATTTTTTTACATCGAAAACGACGGTGGAAAAAGGAGCTTCGTCGTTGCACTTTATTGATTAAATCGAGTATGACGCAGCAATTTAATTATTCGCCGCTTCTCAACCGGACAAAATAAATTGTCACGTGGGACGACTCTTGCCCGCTCTTCTGAAATTTTTCGCTCTACTTCGCGTCTACTTTCGTCGCGCGGGTCCATTTAATTTAGTCTGATTATTTGTTACGACCGTTCATTGATTGAATCCGCTTTAACGATTGCCAAGACGAACAGAAGGCATTTGCCCGTAAAAGAATTGCGATTAAGCACAAAGCCGAGTCGCTAAGGGCCAGGGACAGATGAGGCGGAGGAAGGGACGGGGGGGAAGGGGGGGGGCGAATTCGTCGCTTCACGAGAGGACGGTTCCTCGAGTCGTCTTTCACGAGGATTTTCGACGAGGTCTTTTTCCCCCCTCCCGCCTTTAAATCATGAGCGCCCTCATAATTTCCGTGGAGTCAAACAAAAGACGCGTAAACAATGGCCACCGGGAAGGATGAGAGCCGTCGGTGTCAAAGGAAGCGCCGCTTAAAAGTTTAATTCGCTAATTGAACCCGCGGCGTAGTCGCAGCGCCGACAATAACTGCGCAAATAAACTTGCGAGGCACTTCCAATCCGTTTTTCCCTGTCAAAGGAAAGCGCGCGCATGGTAGGCGCTGCAATTTCGTCCGGCGAAGGAGCTTTTTTCCCCCGCGTTCCCGCCAGAAGGGACGAGAGTTCGAGCGAGAGAGGATAAATAAATTAGTAACTCGTTGCCTATTCTCTCCCGCTGACAGCGAGCGCCCGTCCACGTTTCCCGTAGAATGAAAAGTACATGCAAAGTTCGAGCGGGCACACCGCTTGTCCGCTCCGCTCCCTCCTTCATTTCTTTCGGCCGCACTTCCGGGCGAAATTATTCGCGCGTCGCGCGAGGATTTATGTCCGATCCTCGCCCGATTCCACGTGTTTTATCCAACCCGGCCGCGGCCTTTCGCAGACTTTAATATAACAATAACCGCACGGTTGCGCGAGGCTCGCCAGTGCTTATTTCATTCCATACGTATTCGCAATTATTGTATATTTCATTTTTACGCGGCTTTATCACGCTTATCGATCGCTCGCAGCTTTAATGCGTATTACCGTTCATTCTACTTTTATCACGGCTATTTATTTTCTGATTTATCTCATCCATTTGCGCTTTCAATCACGTATTATTTTATTTCCGCAAAGTCCGTTCCATTTTTCGCGATTCGGTCATCGTCAATCATTTATTTCCGCTTCATATCTATTGTCATATTTCATTCCGGCGATTTATTTTAATAAACTGCCACGATAAAGCTACAAAAATTTATCCCGCCGTAATTTGTTGACGGCCATTCATCCGCCCTACGTCGAAGTCGAATCACTTACGGGAAACAAATGTAAATGGATGTATATATAATTTCAACGGCCAGACCGGCCGACGCGTTTCATCATCGCTCGCATTACCGCCGTTCCCCGGCGATATTGACAATTTCTCGTTGCCGCGAGTCGCGCATTTGTATCCCGAGCGAAAGTACACGGGGCTCCCGGGCCCGTCATCGCCGGAACTTTGCCCCGAACGAAGAACTTCCCGCGATGAATATATTTCACCGAAGGGTCGTTACGCTCGTGCCAGAGTTGCTGACGAGAAACGACGGGCTTCGCCCAGCGGCGAGAGAGGAAAAACCAGTCTGCGAGACGGCGACGATCGCCGATACGGCGCGTATCTGCTCAGATATCCCCGCGACGGACTAGCTGTTATCAAGAAACTTTCGGAATTTCAAATCGGCCATCCGGGGCCCCCTCTCCCTCCCCTTTCCGCGGTCGTTGTCCTCCGACTTGACGTAATTTTCGTGTTTTTCCGCTCTTCGACGGCGGGAAGCGTCGCTTTGACGTCAAGCGAACGCACGCCGCGATGGCCCCGGGGCTTCACCGTCTTTCGGTCCATTGGCCCGGTCGGAATGATGTAGAGATCCGTCGTCGTGTCGCGTCGCGTCGCGACGCGGGCGGCCATTCGTTTCGCGGGATGACAGACGATGATTTGCGGCCGACCGCGAGCGGTTTCCTGATTTTTATGTAAGAGGACGAGCGAAGATGGCGCCCGGAGACTCAGGATCCAGACGATCGTAAATTAAGCCGACACCGCAGTCGCTCGCGCACGTTGACGATTCGGCTCTGTGGCGACGACGCGCTTTTTAAACCGCACCTGCTCGCCGTTCGTCCAACGACACGTGAGATAATGATTCCGCCGTCCGCAAGTAGGTATTAGCATTAAACTCACGCTTGCGGCACGACCGAATGTCTCGATAAATATGATACACGGACGTCTATTTTTACCGTCTCTCGTTGCTCGTGAAAGACGGTGCATGAATAAAAGTTAAAATAAATTTTTATTTAACCTGAATGGAAAATTGACGGGGATATAATTCGCGCTCATTCAAAGACCTATCGTATTAATAAATCAGTGACGTCTTTGACGTCGTGAAAAGTGCGTCCTCGAAGACTGAAAATGTGAGGCAACGCCGGTCCATTCGGCGGCTGGGAATCGGGCAAGTTAAACGGCTGTATCTATGCGCCGCGCTTCTAAAATCAATCGCAAATTTAATAAACATTGATCGGCGATCGACGTGCACGGGGAAATAAATTTTGACATCTCAAAGTGGGTCGTATTACGAATTAAATCGACCGAGAGAGCTGCGGCTTTCTTCGACGGAAAACAGGTCGTATATTTATACGGTTCTAAAAATCGCCGCGCAGTCGCGATGGAATAATGAGTGACAGCTGAAATATTGGTGCCGCTGCATATTGCAGGGTTCCGCACCAATTCGGCATGTCAGCGCCGGGTCTGGCGATGTTCGGGGTGATCTCTCGCGAAAAGGAAACGGTGACGCGCGGCTTCTCGGCCGCCGGCGTCTTTCGCTCGCGCGTAACAAGTCAGACGTTCATTTCCGAGATTGCTCTGCGTCCTCCCGATACATCACGCAACACGTTGCGTCCTTGGCGCGCGCGACGGCGACAAGAGTTGCAGTCAAGTTTAAGCTGCCGTCGCAAGGCGTAAGACGACGCAGCCGGGAGAAGTTACGCGGCTGAGGTGATATGTGTCAGGTCCACAATACTCGGGCGGGGACTCGACTAAGTAAATGTTATTTCCGCCGGTGCATAATTGTGACTCCGTCGAGAAACGTCGTGACGTTAATGTTAAAGACGACGGGGGGAGCTTGGCACGAGACGGAAGACGCCGACGCCCACGACGAGTGGTGAAAAACGGGCCGCGTGGAGCAGCTCGCTGCGCGCGGACCGAGTCGGGATAATTAATCGCCCGCGGTGCCGCATTTGTCCCGTTAATGAACGCGAATCGCGAAGCGTGCTGTCCCAAATTTCGTTAGGTCTTAATATACCAGCGGCCCGACAGTTCTAGGACGAACGGAGAGACTTTATTGCATCCGGTTTGCGTTCCGCGGCCGCGCGGCGTTTTGTTAGGCTAATTGTAACGGCGTGGCGCCGCGGCACGTCCCGCGATTAGACGTTTGTCGCGCCGAGGACCGCGACCGCGGCTCGATCAACGTCGATCGTAAGAACGCGCTAATTATTTTCCAACGGGATAAGTAATTTCCAAGCGTCGTGAAGTGGAGAGAGCGCGAGAGACGGAGACGCGGGGAAGGGAGGTTTGTTTAGACCGACGAGAGGAGTAGTACGTAATCATCCGCAGATGAAAGAGCTGTCGGAGTGTCGAGGCGAACGAAAGGCAGCACAACAGAGCCACTCTGTGCTTTGCCTCGAACCGTGGTCTTCCCCCTTTCCGCCTCGAACCCCCGAGGGCCTATACCCTCTCCGCGTTTTCCCTCCCCCGCGCCGCTCTCCTTGCCGTCCCTTTAAATTAACCGATCAATCGGGCCACACCAACATTTCCTCCGACATCAAACACGCGTCGCTTTGTGATAATTAATCGTCAGTCTTCGAATGGCGCTACCAAGCGGCGGTTATTGGCAGTCTGATGAAATTTTTGCGCGGAGAAATGGCGACCGGGGGCGGGCGGGCGGGCGCGGGAAAGAATACTTTTTGACGTCAAAGGGTCGAAGAACGTTCCGCAGGATTTCACCGGTGCGCCGTCGTTGCGCGCGCGTACGCTCACGTATTACGGGTAAATCAAAGGTCGGGACCATTCGCCTTGAGGGCTCAAAATACTTTTGATCTCGCATTACCGTATTATTAATTCAACGAGCGTGACATGGGAATTAAAGAGCAGACAGTCTCCGCGCACATACGCGGATCTTATCGGTATCGTCGCGCTCCGTATAATCGAAATCGGAGATCAAAGCGCGCTTCGGTTTTTCTTTCCTCTCCGGCTTCCTTTTCTTTTTTTTTTTCCCTCGTCCCCCTCCTTCGCCGCGCCGCGAGCTCGCGCGCAAGCCGCGAGCAAGAAGTCATTATGTACGTGTTCATCAATTACGCGATATTACGCGTAATCATGCGGCGAACTGCCGAGCGGGCGAAGGAAATCGGAGAAAAGCTGGAAAGAAGATAAAGACCGTCCGTGAGTCTTTCTATTTTTATTCAGCGAGTCTTTCGTTCGGCGGAAAATCGTTTCGCGAGCAATTAGGCAAGGGATACCCTGCGACCCGAGGAGATGACGTCTGTTTAGGAGTGGCGCGAGGAGTCGTGCTCGCGCGCGACATTCTAATTATTCAACAACGTACGGCTCACTGAGGGTCCGCCGTACAAGGTATCTCGCTAATAATAGCTGTCCGGCTCGCGGTTTACGTGGCCGGAGTCCCCATAGTCAAGAGGTTCGTGTAATCCCTCTGTGAAAGCTCACCCTCCTATGCGACGCGAAGTCGCGGGGGAGGTTGGCGTCGGGCGTACCTTCGCGGCACTTCAAACGGAATCGTCAAAGGTTCATCGAGTAAGAGTAATGTAATTCCCTTGTTACTGTATATCCGATCCACGGCGACCGGTCTATTGCACGGTATCCGCTTCTGAGCAACGGGGGGGCATTGTCTCAAACCGCACGCTTCCCATCTCCTGCGCGGCAGCATTGAATTACCGCCGTATGCTGCTGCTGCTCCTTTCTTTGTCGCGCGGTGGCGTAACGTCGCCACGGACCAGCTCCGACGATCCTTTCGTTCCCTCTCTGTACTGTTGCGATAAACGAACGTCCTGCGATCGGGATATCTCCCTCTATTTCGAGCTTCGTTACAAAGTCGCGACTATAAACTTTATTTACAGCGTGCAGTGTTTTAAAATTATTCAGGTTCTACCAAAAAAAAAAAAAAAAATTAATCAATCATATTCGCTAAATAAAATAAAAATGAAAAAAAGCGACGGCTGCTCTACGAACTCTCAGCGTTTCTCTCGAGATCGCGGTCGGAGCGGCACGTAATTTAAGACACGTTCGGCTAAGGATTCCATGATTTTTGTCCGTCGCCTCGGAACGCGGTCTATTATTTTTATTCAGCCAGCCGAGAGATCCCAAGATCTCACCCGCGCAATTGGAGATTCTCCCCGTGCCGGGAGATAACCACCGGGCGCCCCCATATATACATGTTTATTATTTAATAAAAACGTTATTGTGGTGAGCGAGGAGACGCGCGGACCGTGCAATAACAGCGTCGCGGAGTAAGATTGGCGTCGAATCCGGCGAAGAGCAGGACAAACAGACGGACACAGATATTGGGTTCGTCTCCCCCCGCGTCCGCCCAAGGATCGTTGTCCTTCCGCTCTTTCGTTTCGTGCGCGGGTCCGCGTGTGTGTCCGTGAGGGCGCAGAATTATCTGTATCCACCCCCGCATCCGTGGCCCCAGATGGCAGCAGTGGCCATTGTCGCGGAAATCGCTGAAAGTCGCCGACGGTGACGCAACGGAACCGCACTGCGCCTATGTGTGCTCTCTCCTCGTGGACGAGAGCCGCATGGTCAGGAGAACTTTGCCCCGGGGGGATGAACGGCGGCAAGAACGAGGGAGAGAAGGAGTGTGTCAAGCCGCCCCCCGCTCCTCACCGACCCCGCAACGTGATTCGGGCGGGACAATATATTATTTTAATGTTTTAATATCGTGTCGGTGTGGTCGTTCGGACAACGCGGTGTCCGCGCTTAGGACGTTCCCCCGGCTCGTCGTCACCGTCGATCCGATCCGGAACCGATAACGCGGCGAGTATCCCCTTCGCGCCTCGTCCCTTCGGCACTTTTTCGCAAGTAGCTCGCTAACAAGTGTAAGAAGCGGTCCGGTTCACCCTCCCGCGCGGTGGAGAGTACATTTACGATGACGTTAATACCGACGTACCTTCCGAGTCGTCGAATTTTTGTCAGAAAGAAATTGCGATCGATGAATTCCAAGCGAAATACGAAGTATAAAATCGGAAAAGATATTTCTATGCGGATCGAAAAAGCCTGCGTTATCAAGCACCCTGCGACGTGAGAAAAAAAAATATTAAGAAAATTAATTATATCTTTAGGATCCGCACGTCGCAGGCGCGTTTGATTGCAAACGTAAAATGCGGAACATAGATTTCGGTCTATCGGTCTCGCTAATATACGCGCGCTGACTGTAAATCTCGGCAAGGGGAGGAAGATCGTGCAGAGCACGACACGCGTAGCCGGGGGTGGAGGACGGCGCGGTGTTCGCGTCGCGATGCTGCGTGTTCTGGAGAAAGAAAAAGCCTGCGCGCACCGTCGGCATTGTGCTCTCTCGCGGCTCCTGGTTCGCGGACGATTTAACATGGGGGGCGATAACGACCGGGATAAATCAGCGGCCGTCCGAACGAGGCGCGGCCCGAAATCAATAATAATGGGCAGGAGCCATTAGTAAAATTAATAAATTATGCCACACATTATGTGCGCATTGTGAGTCGCGCGCCCGGCTCGTCGGGGTAATACGTCGTAAATCATATTAGTGAATAATCCGCATCACCATAACCAGTCGCGCGAGCGGGCAGCCGTTGCGTTTTGCGCGGCGACAAAAGTGGTATTAACCCGTGAGAGCGCCGTTAACGCGCCTCCCCCGCGTAATCATTGCGTAATTGTAGAGTTCTGACCAGCGCCGCGACTCCCTTTCGGCGATAAGATCCCCGTCTCTTCGGGACGATCAAAGGAAGAGCGCGATCGCGAAAACCTTTCAATTTGGCATCCGTCAAATGTACTCATCGTGGAAGATAAAGAATATTCAATTTTCTTTAGCGTACTTTTCTTTGAGTTTAGTAAAAATCGTGTTCGTAAAATATCTCGACTTTCTACACATCTGCACGGAGATATCGGTCAATTTTCGCGAACCTGAGAGAGCCACGAGACTATGTTGAAAGTATTAGAAATCGAGATATCTAATCTCAACCGGATCTTATCTTAATAAAATATCTTCTGCAAATTTAAAAAAAAAATAGAGAGAGAAATAAAAAGAGGGAGAGAGAAGAGATAAAAGGGAGAAAGAATTCGCCTAAATGTAGAGGATGTAGACTTATTAGAATAGAGTAAATGGCCATGTCCGCCCCTTGCTTGTCCCGGCGCGCTATCGGCGCGAAAATCGTCGGGAGGTTTCCGCGGACGCGATAGAATCGAGCTGCAGTTCTTTCCCCCGTTCGTATTAGCGAACAGAGTAGCCGGTTACCGGTTGGAGCTAGGTATCTATCGACGAGCGCATAGCTTCCTATTAGCGGGGCACTTCATACGGACGGGATCCTGGGCTCTCGGCCTCGCTTCGCCTCGCTCTCGCCCTCACCCGCGGGCGATATCGTATAAATGTGTCGTTAATTACTTACCCCGCGGACGCGACACCACCGTTCTCCTCCATCGGTGTTTCCTTCCTCTCGCCCGCGCTCTCGCACTTCTCGCCACATCCCTTCTGCTCTACGAACCCGTCACCTCCACCGACTGCACCATCTACGCTCCTCTTTCTCTCACCTGCCCTCTCATCCCTCGTTCTCTCTTTCTCTCTCTCGCTTTCGTCGTCATCCCTCGATCGCACCTCTTCCCTCCTCGCGCCTTCGTCTCCTCTACCGACCTACCGCCATCTCCTCCGCGCTCTCCTCATCCTCCGGCACGTTATGGCGCCGCGTGTTAAGGAAACTAATGTTTATTTGAAAAACTAATTGAACGGGACTCTCGCGTCTACAGCCGGCAATTAAACGAGATTACTGCAGTAGCGCTCGAGCCCCCGGGGGGATTAGATAGCACAGTAAGATATGGAACGCGTAATGTTTAACTACGGCTGCCGGCAGCCCTCTGAAGCGCCGCCAATAATTAATTGTTAGCTCGATACTGCCGCGGCGAAACCCGACCGATATCAAAAAGCCGGAATAACCACGGCGAGACAGCCGGAGCGGCTCTTTCCCTTTACGCGCCTCTTCCTTTTTCGCGTTTCCCTCTTCCTCCCCGTTGTCGTTTGGACTTCTTCGTTCCTTTCGCTTTGATCATGACGTACGATTTTATCCGCGAAGAAGAATGAAATACGTGCGTGCGCGGCTATCTCGATATAGAAGAGAATGAGATTTAAGTACGTAACGTGCAACGAATCGCTTATTACTAAAATCTTCGTTTTGCGAAAAATAAATTCGTTGCAAAAAGACATACGCGCCTTCTGAATTGCGTATTATTGAAAGCTAATCAGAAGTGAATATTTCGTTATCCGGCGCGGTTGTAATTTATAAATTTGACATCCGCGATTTAAATGTTACGTCGAGCGAGATGCTAATCCCCTAATAACATCATCCATACCGGATCCGCGTTATCTTGAAGAATCCAATATGCGAGACGCAAAACGAGCAATCGCGCATTAGCTTCGCTCCACGAATCGCCGCAGCATCGCGTCGCGGCTCGATACACAAGGACGTGTCTCTCCCTGCTCTCGCTCGAGTAACGATACGCTCTCACGTGCGATACCAGTTATCTAAGCGACTTGTGCCGCCGCGCGCCCGCTCTGTCTCTCTTCCTCGCCGGACGAGCACACAATCGAGCTCTTCTCTCGGAGTCGCCTCCCTCTCGCGTTCGCTCTTTCTCACCCGGTATCACCGTCTCTCTTTCGCGCTTTCCCTCCACCCCGTCTCTCATTTCTCTCCCTCTCCGGTTCTACTCATTTCGCAGGCGGCATTAAGTGCGACGTCGAGATATATGTGGATGAGAATCATATAGTATACACGTGTGCGCCTTCCGTGCGGTGTGCTTGGGCCTCGGGGACGTACTGCTGTCCCAGCAACCCTGTCTCGCCCTCGACCACTACACATGCCATTACACACCCACATCATGGACAAGACCGTCCGTCCCGCTCTCGCCCGTCGCGACCCTTTCCTCCGCTCACTCGCTTCCGTTTCCCTCGCTCGTGCCGTTGCAGTATACACGGCCGGAACGAGTGTAGGGAGGCGATACGCCGTTCCTGCTAGAACCGCTGCCTCTTGGACCCGCGTCCCTAGCCACTCTCCCCTAACGTCTCCTCGCTTCCCCCCCGTCGCCCCGGTGTGTTATACCGACAATATATTTAGGAAGCATGTAGGTTAGCTATCCCGTCTGCCGGGCCATCCTCTGGCGTAGTATCGTCCTCTCTTCCGTGCCCCCAGAAGCGACTCCGCAACCCACCCGGGGGCAGCCGGCTGCCGATACTTGCTTGCAGCAGATTAATGCAACATCGTAACGCGATAGTGTCCGCTCGCCGAGCCGCAACCAGGACTCACACCATCTTCGCTCGCCGGTCCTCGGTACCGTGCTATAACCCACGAAACGCCGACCCCGGCAAGTTCGTAACTTATAATTATTATCTCGCCGTACTCGACTATGACATCATCCAACGGGAGACGAATATGATACTTCCGTGCCACCGACTACCGTTCCGGCCGCCATCGATAAGAGCATGCCGTCCGGAACGAATCACAGACCGCGACTTCCGGTTAACGTCTCGAGAAACGTCGTGCGAAATCGACGTCGGGAAAACGCGTATTGCTTCAAGAGTATTTACGTTTCGTCGAATTTATAATTGTCGCCTATAATAAATGTTAATATATACGTAATAATTCTCTCGAAAACTGTCGCATAAACGTACATTGATCCGAAAAGAGTCGTTTTGACGGAAAAAAAAAAAAAAACTTCGCCAGGAAGCTCGTTTAACTTAATCGCCCTACGGTGGATCTCCGGTCGCGTCGATGGGATTGGTATTTCCGTCGTAAAGTAGGTATTATATTTCACGCAACATCGAATCTCGGCTCGCTCCCCCTTCGCCCCCCTGCGCCCCTTCCTGTACGCGAGTGTAGTCAGATTCTCGGGACGATCCTCATCTTTTTCTCTCCTTCGAGCGTCCTGCACCCCCGAGTGGAAGAGGGTCACCATTATCGCCAACCCCAACAAATTCACGAGAAGTAAAAGCGAGTTCATTGCATATGTGCGGCCAAGTCGTTCAGGGGTGCGAAAGGTCCATCCAGGAGATAGGCTGCCACGATAACGGTCGTATAAAGTAGAGGGAGACTTAAAGATGCCCGGGCTATCCGGCAGATAGGACTGCGCAGACTCGTTTCGGAAAATAGGGAGGACGCGCCGTGCCGCAATACGAATTTAATTTTCGGGACGCGCATAGTTATCGTACGTTTCCGCGACTCTTGCAGCTTCTATTTTGCCGTCGTTACGGCGATCATGGGGTACATACGTTACGAAACGTATTCGCGGAATGTAGCCGTAAAACCGAGCGCGGCGTAATTGCGCCGCGTATTTAAAATCACTTCTTTCTAATGCGATAATAATCCCCGAACTCGTAATTATATACAGATCCCGATAATACGAAAGCGATACGTTTGACGCGATGGAAAATCCAGCTTCGTATTATCGTCAAACACGGACTAATAGACACCTTTCATTTTCCGTCGATACGTGGACTGACTTATACGCGTTTTTACTAGTGTTAACAAGGCGCCGGAGATCCGGAAATAATTATTTTTTCTCTTTCCGCGCGGCTTCGTTTCTCTGCCTTATCGGGACCGTCGTATCGACGTCGAAGGGTTGTTACATCGAATCCGACGGGGCCGTCACTCAACCCTCTCACTCGTCCCGACACCGGAGCCTGACGAGGTAGCATCGAGCTAACGTCGTTACTTTATCGATCGCGTTTTGCAGACGAGAGCGAACCCGAGAGACATACAATCGCGAGGTTCCATAACATTCGAATCGTCGGATGCGATTTCGCGTCCAAAATACCAGAAAAACGAGCGCGAGAACGTTTTAAAATTCAGACGACATTACGCGAAAGCTTGAGCTCGTTATCAAATCTCCCTTTTATTTAAATCGACGTTACGGATGAGCTTGAGGCCCGGCGAATTTATACCTGCCATAGAATAAAAAAAACGAACGGTGCAGGTGACAGCTTTTTTTTTCGCTAACGCATTAAAATAAATTTTTTTTCTTTTTTTTTTCTTTTTTTTGGGGGGGAATACCGACAGCTCGCCGTTTCCGCCTTCTGCATCCGCGCGTCTTTCCATACGGCTTGATTTTCTCACCGCGACGGTTTAAAGCGTCGCCGGTGTCGAAAGC
Organism: Cardiocondyla obscurior; assembly: GCF_019399895.1. Lineage (NCBI taxonomy): Eukaryota > Metazoa > Arthropoda > Insecta > Hymenoptera > Formicidae > Cardiocondyla > Cardiocondyla obscurior. Next base: position 2,593,112 of record NC_091879.1, on the reverse strand, counting down.
GCGATATTTCGGGCGTAAAACATCGGCAAACACGATGGCGTTACGTAGGTGCCCACCTAACTGGCGTGCCAACGGCAGTGATAACGAATGGAAGCCACTCATTGGCCCGCGATTTATAATCCCTCGCATAGAGAGCACGCGTGTATGTGCTCGCGCGCGAACGAGCGAGCGAGCAAACGAGCCGGGTAAGTGCGTGAAAGAGAGAGAACGAGATAAAGAGAGAGGATTCGTCCTCTCCCACCGTCCTGCATCCGCAGGTGGAGATACGCTCGCGCCAACATCGACATTACATTCCACATTAACCAAATTATGATTTAAGGTCTCGCATTGTCGGCGTGCCGATTGTTCACATCCAAATAGTCCTCATTCAGGGCCCGATATAAATTATAATATGCGAGCAATTACGTTGATGCGCATAGTGGTGCACGTGGAACTTCGACGTAGAGCGAGAAAGGGCGGCGGCGATGACGGGGGCGAAAGGGGCGGCGGGGGCGGAGGTGGGAGGCAGTGGAAGCGGGATACGTTGATAATTTATTATTCGCCGTTACTGCTCGAGCGTCGCTCGTTGATGTCGTGAAAGGGGGAAACGAGAGACGCGAGAATTTGCTTGATAGCGCGCGCCAGAAATTGAATAGCCCTGCTTATTTTCGCGTCCGATTCGAGGCCCGCGACGTAAGAAATTGCTGTACAAATTAACATCGTGGATCAAGCCTCGAAACGAGGTACAAATTGTTCGGCCGTAAAAATGTTAGCCTCGAAAATAGAACGTTTAATAAATTGTAAAACTTTCGATACTTATAAATTTCCGGAAGTCTCCCCGATATCTTTTTCTTATCGCGCCCGCGAAATTCTCACGGAACATCTGGAGGGGCGTTTGAATGCTGGCTGGGATTTTTCGATACGGCGATAAAACGCGGCTTCTATGCCGGTGACCGCTTGTGATTACCACGTCGAACGTCGAGCTGAGATACGCGGCGAAAATCTTTGCCGTCCAATCCGCAACGAGCGCGCAGTGCAAGAGATCACGAGAGCCTGGGCAGCAATAAAAGTGATGTACGGGCCCGTGTTCGCCGCGTCGGCCGTTCCGCAGAAGACGGCCGGAATCACCCGTCAGGTTTACGTCCCCAACGTTCATCATCCGGTTGACAGGCTTCATTGCTCGGTAGCCGTGGAAGAGACCGTTTTCCCCGCCGGTCCCCTTGCAACCCCCGCAACGGCGCCGTCGCCCGATAAACGGGCTCCCCCGCGATGATCTACGAGTCTTAGTTCGAAGACAACTCGCTTCTTCCTTCGGGGAAATTGTAAGCGCGCAGTCAATACCCGCGGTCTTAATCTCTACTTAGAATTGGGCGCGGAATAACGGTTCCATTTGTCTCCCGCATCGCGAGCCGACGCTCTTAAAACTTTGACCCTTTCGCGTCAATTGGTCCAGTGACCATTCGAAACGTATACTCCTGCAAATAAGTCCCATTACGTCAAAATTTTTATCTAACAAATTATTTATTGTTACGTGCATACATACGTGCGCCGTTCGTCGAGGTTTGCTACCGCAAGCCTGTTTATACCACACGAAACGCGGCGACAATAAGTGAACGGTAGTTCAGCATACATTTGCGAGCGTCGTATGTCACGGGCCTAAGAATATTCACCCCCGGGGACTCGGCTCGATTCATCGAATTTCCGCGGAGCACGCGCGAGCGCCATTTCCGTTCTCGGTGAATGTAGACCGGGTCGAAGCGTCGCCCATCCGGCCGTAGATCGTCGAGCGCGCGATCGTTTAACCGCCCTCCCTCCCCCACGCAGTCTCGTTCTGTAATTAGTGAAAGTAGGCAGGGAGGAGAAAAAAGCTAGGAAGATGTGGGTGCGCGAGGGGCAGCAGGGGGGGTGGACTCGCAGGGTGGCCGGTTGTTAGGTGGAGGAGGCGGCGGTCGGAGATGGTAGGGCGGCGGTAGAAGGGTAGCCATAAAAGTTTATGCTCTCCATATGTTGTAATATAGTCGGTAGCAAGCGGCAGGGCGCGGGGGATCGGTAAAATATGCGGGCAATAAGTATGGATTGTTATTAACACGGGGCGCGCGGTGTCCGCCGCGTTTCTGAATCCATTACCTCGGCATGGCGGCTGAAATACCGGCCGATATATCCGACCTGGTGTGTACATCGCCGCACCGATGGCGAGGGAAAGAGAGGAAGAGAAAGAGAAATGGAGAGAGGAAGAAGAGAATGAGAGGCGGCAGGGGAGGGTGAGAGGGCCCGTGCAGGAGAGGCAGGGAGAGGATCCGGAGAGCGTATGAATGGATTAGCAGCTACGCGGCGGGCGCGGTGCGGCTGAAATTACGATCGGATTTCACGTACCGTACACCCAGACCGTATACGTACGTATGTCCTAGAAGTGAGATACGAAAAAAAAAAAAAAAAAAGAGAGAGAGAGAGAGAGAGAGAGAGAAAGAGAGAGAGAGAGAGACCGAGGTGTTTTCATTTCCGGTCGGGTCTTATTAAACGCTGCGCGTATACGCGCGATATGACCGGCCGATCGCGACCTCCCCTCGTTACGATCGAGGACCGATATACCCTCCACGTGCGTCCGTTCGTGCCACCACCCTCCTACGTTCCAACGCATTCAATCAATCAGACGATTGTAAAAGACTCCGTTTTATCTGGCGCTAACTCGCTAAAAAAAAATGTTATCTCTGTCTCGCGTCTCTAAGTTAAAAGCGTTGATCTTGCAATAAATATAACATGCATATTTTGCTTTTTAATTAAAATCATGAGACACGGTACCTAGTATCTCGCGTCAGGTGTACGTTATTCTTTTACAACGCGTTAAAGTGTGTTGAAATGAGACGAGCAGAGGGGGTTGTGAGGCAAGTGAGTGTGTCGCGCGAGCTACGCTGTTCCTTTTCTCTTTATTTCGCCGGCGGCCGAGCACGCATGACGGAGACAAGAGACCCTTTATTCGTACCGGAAGTAATACGTATAATAATCGACGAACGGAGATATATCCCGGCGCGAATCTTTGTCTCTTAGGCATGCTCTGTGTACGGAGAGCACCTATGGTCACCTTTCGTTAACGTAAAGTAAGTTATAGGGTCTCATTTATGGGTTCATTACATTCAGTTCTCTGTTCGATTATCTCAAGTTACAAACGAGTGACTCAGGCCCCTCTTCGACCGAGCTCCGAGCGAGCTGATCGAAGATTAATTATTACTGCTACTAACAGCGTTTCTGCCCGCTGTGGAATTTCTGCACACTGTCGGTAGGAATATCGTTAGTAGTATCGAAAGTTAATCATCTGCAGTAAATTCAGTCGCAGCTCGGTAAAAGTAGGACTTGATCGACTAGAATATATCCAGAAGTTCGTCGCGAACAATTACTCGGGCGACCGAAATTTATTTATAAATTATTTGCTCACGAATGCGGCAAGTATCACGCGAATAATTAGATTACATCAGAGTAACAGATTTTCTTATTTATTCGGCTTATTTTATAATTTCGGTATAATAAAAATCGGTAAGTGAAACATTTTTTTACCAAGGCAACGCATTTATCACAAAATATAATAATCTGTTTACATATTTTTATATATGTTAATTTGTAATTATTAATAACAGTATAATTTAAAGTATACATTACAACTCGAATAGATTCGTTGCCCGCATATTAATTACGAGAATCTTAGGGTGGGAATCAAACTATCTTATCGTTCAGCGACTTGTCTATTTCCGCAACTATCTAACGCCGACGGCGCTATTGCGGTAGCGCGATGTTTACGGTGCGTTTCTGCGGTATTGTCATTAATAATTAAAGACACGGATATATTTTCGGTCATCGTCGCGTCGATTTTTCTCGCCGAGAATTTTCCCCACCTTTTTCACGACGGCCGTCTCTAAGAGCGTAATCCTTCGCTTGCGGGACCTCCCTTTCCGGACTCTTAAAATGAGAAGACAAATAATCGCGGTAGAACGAGTGCGGCGGGCGACTGATGGGTCTGGCGTGGTTCTAACTAGACGCAATCAAGCGAGGAGCCGGAGTTTGCGGCCGGTTACGAGAGGCGGAGAGGAATGAAGACTAACAGCGCGTCGCTCGGAGGCTAACCAGAAGTAATGCTACCTCGGATCAATCTCCCCGGGCCCGGAATCCAAAGCCGGGGCCAAAACCTCCACCTATCCCTGCGGACAAGTTGAATCTCCCACGTCTCAACGAATCCCGATTTCTGCGTAGAAAACGTATCTTGTTAACGCGGTTACATCTGAATCCCGGTGCCGTCGAGGTCGCCTTCCGCGCTCCCAATAACGCTCGCATTAAGCTCGAACGAAAGTTAAAAAGAATCTAGACGACAGGGGGGGAAAAAAAAGTCTTTAATGCCCAAGACGTAATGAATTTTATTCATCGTTTTCTCGCACATTATTATATTTAAACCTCACAAACAAATATGTCGCCATTGGTTCCGAATTAGATAAGACGGTAATAATCAATTTGAGAATCTGATTGTCGCAAATGAAAGTAAGATTTCGTGAGTACCCTGGTCGCAGCTTAGAACTTCGCCGACGAAGAAATATACGGAGAGGTAGGGGAGAGCGCGAGAAAGAGAGACAACCATGCGGATTAGAAAGATTTCGTTTGGGATTTCTGTCGGGGATGGGTGCCGGCGCTGAGTTCTTTTATTCTAAGTGTGAATTCCTCGCTCGCGGAATTTCCTCGCCCCGCTCGTACGCGGGGCGTGCATGTGCACGCGGGCGTGTACGTGCGCTTGTCAGCGACGACGGAGCCGGAAACGGCGTGTCGGATGAGACGGAGTTAACTCAGGTTGATTTACCCCGGCGGTGGCGCGGCGCTCCAGACACGTAGCGCCAGATTTAGTGAGACGTCGTGACGCCACGACGGATACATAGATATCTTCCAAGAGCGTACACCTTCACCCTTGCACCGTCCAGGCGCTGTCTGCCGCGACGCGAGCCCCGCCGCTCTTTCCCTCTTCCTTTCTCGCTGCCGCGAGCCTTCTCGTTTCGTCCTTGCGCCACCCACCCTCGCCCCGCGTTCTTCCCGCAAACGGGAAGTAGCCCGCTCACATAAATTAGGCGGACGACATCTCGAGAGCGCTGCGGAGGAACGATGTTACAACGGGAGAGAGAGAGAGAGAGATAAAAAGAAAAAGAGAAACGGAAAAAGGAGGACGCGCACGTATAAGATGATGGGGAGGGAACGACGCGCGTTTAACAACGCTCAATGATCCCGAAAGATTTTTGCAGCGGTTCATTTCGGTAATGCTGATTTTGAAAACTCGGAAATAATAGACGCACGTGTAAATGATTATAATTAAGAGAGCATGGTACATCCGTTCGAAATCGAGCCCTCAGATCTCCCTCCGTCAGCTTTCGAACGCGGATAATGTCGTTGACCGTTTCTAATATTAAACCACGCTCGAAACCGACCACCAGCCGTTAATTATTTTTTTTTTTCCCATCCCCCGAATATGCATGAGATGAAAAACCGCCCTGTTGTCGGAGCGCGTCCGGTGGTCGGTTACAGCGGCGCGAGTCGATGGTACGCACCGCCACCGAAGGCACACGCCGGCATAATAATAAAGGTCCGGCCCATTGCGATCACCTGTTCATCCTGAAGCGCACAGCGGACGCGCGCGACGCGGTCGGATCGCCCGGGTATTTATCGCTATCCGAAATACATTCATTTTCATTTCGGACATTACGCGCAGGTGGAGGAGAGCGCACGCGGCCGGCGGGGAAAGGGCGCGCGATCGGCACGGGGGTTCGGGAGACACCACCGGCAGGGTATTACCAAGAGCCAATGATATAGTGACTATTACCGTCACTACATACCCGAGCGCAGAGTGATGGCGGGTGACTGCGTGCCTCGATAGCGCTAAGCCTCGGGGCAGTAAAATACATTGGTCCGGTGGCTGTGATCCGGCCGTATCAATGCTGCTCGGCCGTTATGTGTGACTCGCCACCCTCCGACTACCACCCGCGTCCCCCCTGCCCCTGTTCGCTTCGACCCTCCGACTTCCCCCTTGCCATTCGTACCCCCCTCGTCCACCGTCGCCACCCTCTTTCGGGCCGACCACCCGACGGCCCTGCACCTATGCCTCAATACGACCGCGTTATACGGCATGTCACCTCGTGATGTATCGGCGTGCCATCTCTAAAGCAAGATAGAAGTGACGGAAGAGAGAGAGAGAGAGAAAGAGAGAGATAGAAGGGAGGGAGATGACTGGGGTTACGGGAGAGAAATTGCCGATTTTATTAGCGGCCGCGACACGATTTTCGCGCCACCGCGCTAACCCCCGAGAATCATATTTGATCTTTCGCGTCACATGGAAGCTTTAACGACTCTGTTAATGTAATAGACGTATAAATTACAGAACGTAAAAAACATATTCCCGCTAGAACAACATCGTGGTATTACTTTCTACCAAGCTAATAATTTTTTTTTTTTTTCAATTAATTCTAATTCTCGAAAATTAGCTTTTATCCACATTTTTCTATTAAACGCGATACGGCGAGATACCGTATTGGCAAACGCGAAGGGCTTATTGTTAGACCGGTCGTGTGACAGCTCGCCGCGGTACGCGCGAACGGAGAGTGTAATTCGGAACGGGCTGGAAGGAAAGGAGGGTGGTTGGCACCATCCATCGAAACGTCCGGGACTCGATTCGCGGGATCACCGTTAAGACACCGCAGGGAAAACGTGTGGCTGACTGAGCGCCCGCGCGCGAGCGCCGCTAAGAAAAATTAATCGTATTCTTCTCCGGGCAAATCCAGGCCCCTTTATCCGTGGCAGCGCGAATACCCTGTCGTTTGTCAGGAATAGTGAATTAATGATGATTGCTGCTCGGCTCAGGCCGAATGAGTCCCACGCTCGTCCGTCCCCTTCCGTCCCTCCCCCCGTCGTCATCCCGCGGCCACCCCTTCGCACCCGCCGCACGCAGCCCCCGCTCGTTTACTTTAATGCAATCATTAACGGGACGCGGCTACATCGTTCTTCCCGCTTTTTCTCCCCTGACTCGCTGAAACGTGTATCCATTTTTCCGAGCGAGACCCACAAGAAGCGCCGCAGCTTCCGTGAGCCGTTCCGATGCGTGATCCGACCGATCCTCCGGCGGATCAGATCGCTTTGATGAAGCGATTAATTCGTAGACTATTCATGCCCGAGCGGTTTCTCCCTTTCCGCCTTTGCCAAAACTATCAATTTGTTATGAGCGTCTGAGTTCAAGCCCGCAAGGATTCTCCAAGATTCGGCGAGTATCCTTTGTGCCTTGTTTGCACTTAGATGCACGGCGATTCTCCGTAATCTTATCTGGCAATACACGTAATAATGTCTCTCGATCAAAACAGCTGAGAGCGTTTTATCGAAAAAAAAAAATATATATATAAAATAAAAAAATAAAAAAATTAGAAATAACGTGCGAGAGAAAATCAAATTTTCGACGCTTGTGCAATTCATCCGCAATTATATCGCAGTTATCGTACGAATTATAACGCGACGTCCGTCGAAAAAATAAAAAAAAAAAAATAAAAAACGTTGACTTACGACACGCTTCTAAATAAAAATATTCATCGGTCGTTGATTGTAACAGCTTGGCTGAACTCAAATTGAGCCGCGCGCGCTTTCGAACCGAGTGCTGCTTATCTAGTGGCGTTTGCCCAGGGATAATGGACCTGACAACCATAATTTCGCGTACCCTCGTGCCTCGACCGCTGTCATAAGCGTACTCGACGGTATTAAGTCGGGTGTTAAGGCGCGGAGCGAGTTCACCCGGCGTGGACGGCTCAAAGGTTTCCCTTCCGTTTCTCGGTGGTCCAGTACGCGCGATTAGATCGTCAACTGCGGGATAATTAAGGAAGACGGTCGGACGAAAATCCCCTTCTCGCCCTGGCAGCGCCGGCCGCATGCATATTTAACGAGTTGCCGAGGCCGCGGGCGTGGAAGACGCTCTTCTTCCTTCAGCTATCCGGGCCGCTCCTTCGCTCCGGAAATTGCCGAAGTTTCTCACACCCGCGAGAAGAAGACCGAAAGAGCGACCGTCCACGGCCGCCCGGACGGCTAAAATCAAACCACCGCGCCTCGTTACGGAACGCCGCGCTTTGTGCAACTCGCTGAAACGCGCCGGAAAGCTAAGAAAAGGCCGCGAGCCCTCGCGGGCACGAGATCAATCGTTACGTTGCATTAAAATCGCGCGACCAAGGCACGGTAAAAAGTTTACATCCTTCGCCAGCGGAAATCTTCACCTCGCGTCTGTCTGTCACTGCTGGTCATTTTATATAAAAAAAAAGAAACTTGATAAATAATAAAATAACGTAAAATCGTATGCTTGAGCGTCTAAACGAAAGGAAATTCCACGCGGTGATGCGTCGCGATATCTATCTCCTCGCGGTGAAATATATAAATATTAAAAAAAAAATGCCTCTGCCAGCCGAATTTGCGCGTACAAACGACCGAGCTTGATACAGCCATCCCGTGCACACAAACGGCGGAAAGGCCGCGATGCGCGGCACGCATTACGGGCGAGACCGGCTACAATTATATCGATATATCAATACCAGGCGAGGATCAAAAGTGGTGCGCGATAAGCAATTATTAACTATACCCGTAACAACGATTAAGCCCTTTCCGCATCAGACGAGTAAAAGCGTTCTGTTATTGACACGGCCGCGCGTCATCGTGCAAACGATGATTATTTGTTTCGACCGCGGCGACGAATGCATTTGTCAGCGCGTGCTTCGCTGAAACCACGCATTTGCCTCAAGGGCGTCATCGTTCACCGGAACCCCGCGTTACGTAGTCTCCCTTGCACTAGAGAGGAGGAGAAAGAGAGATGGGGAAAGAGAGAGAGCGAGCGACAGAGAGAGATGTAGTAAAAGGAGGAGAGAACGCTTGTAGGAAGGAGAGACTCTCGTTCGCATCCGAGGTAGGTAGGTAGGTAGGTAGGCACCCACACCAGGACGAAACCACTTCATCGCCGTTTAAGGCAGATAAGCAGCAGCTATCCGTAACCTCTCTTCAACCGCGAGACCAGGCTGCCTCGCAGGCGCCGGCAGCCCGAAGTGAAAATTTGCGAGACGTTTATACACGCCGCGGGAAATAATTGCCCCGGCCTTTCAGAATTCCCGCGAATCGTTTGTCGCGCGCGACAACGTGCACGTTTAGCTTAAAAATTCGCATTGAATGTATTTTATGTTTTCCGAGAGTAAATAAAAAATGCGACACGCGTAAGTTTTTCCCGTGATAATTATTTCTGCAGCAATTATTCCGTAAATTGTCATTCAGTTTTTACCCGGTGATTAGGTTAAATTTATGAAACTTGTTTGTTGCGAAAAAAAAAAGCAATTAATTGCAATCTTCAGAGATTGGCAGATCGTATAAACTTGATATTTTTCGCGTCGCGACAAGAATTGTCCATCTCCAAAGAGGCGAAATAACATAGGCTATTCCGAGAGTCATAAATATGTGCGATCGTGTAACGGAACTGACAGTGAAGCTTCCGTCCGCAAGAAGTGGCCGTAAAGCGGCTTGCAAAAACGCGACAGCGCAGAAAACATTGAAGGAACTAGGAAGTGACTGCTAATTGCCGTGCAGCTGCAATGCTATCTGCACTCCCTATTTGTCGGGTCGACCCGTCGAGCTTATTTTATCGTCGTAAAAAAGCTCGTGGAACTTCGGCTGTGTGCGATATTCATCTGCCGCGTTCACTTCCGGTTTCTCCGTCCTTACCAGCGTGCTTATCCGACGGAATGTAATTTTAAGGGTATTTAAAGACCCCCAGATACACTCTAGACTCGTATTATTCGCCGTCCAGTAAACTTTCAGCAAATTAAAAAAAAAAAATTTATATTTATATAAACTAAACGCGCCGATCGCCACTTTCTCCTTAAATCAAACTCACGACTCCGATTGGGAAAATCGCGAAGCGACTCGCGTGCATGGTTCCGGCCGACCGGAAGTCAACGAGTTGGAGCGCAGTTTAGAGTGGAATCTACGACGAGTCTATCCATTGTTCCGCGTATCGGCGTGAGCCGCATGATCAATGTTCGCGAAACTATTCGGCGCGATCTGCACGCTCGAGGACTTATGCTGATGTCGGCCGTTCGTTCTCCAGTGCAGACGCGGGAGCACCACTCCTCGAACAATCGCTCTAAGATTCATTCTGTGTCCGTGGAATGGCCGTTAATTTATACCGAATTACCAGGCCGAGTCCCTATTATCGCGCGAATCGAAAGTTCGCCGCCTGTCGAACTTCGACGAGTTCCTGATCCCTGTTCCGGGAGGCCACGCCAGCTCGCGCATTGTCTCGTGGCCGTCATTATTTACCGCCATCGAGGCCGCATTTCATCCCGACGCTACCAAGATTAAGACGCAATTGTACCCGAGCCCATGAATATTAAATACGAATACGAAAGAGGTACAAATAAGTCCGCACCGCGACGTGTCGATTTTACGCGCGGTTTTATTCGCGCCCGCGACTCCGTTCGTTATTTAAAGCGGCGACGCGTTCAATGAAATGGTAACGGGTTAATAAATTTTTCCTCATCGCTCGCGAGATGAGGCCAAGTATTTCTAGAGCCCGCGTTATTATTACGCCGGCGGAATGAGCGCGAGAACGCTCGTAAACCCTTTTGCGCCCTTTTGACAAAACCTCCCGGCATCGGATCGTGAAAATATGCAAATATTCCGCGTGCAATCAATCGCCGTCCGCGTAATTGCGTAGAAACTCGTTCTCCGCTGGACACCCAATCTCCCAATGAATTATCTTCCCGCGCGTCGCACGATCGGCAAACAGAGGCGCTCTTAGCGGCACTCGCATAATCTCGTCGATCCGTTATTTCGCGGTAATAAACAGGCGGCCGTTAATAGGACGAGATAGCACGCAGGCTGCGAGGGAGTGCGGGGACGATACATTCGTAGTACCGCCGCCCGCGCGCTGGTAAAATAGTAACAGCAGCTGGTACAGCAGGGATGAGACGGGGTGAGAGGAAATCGCGCGCGGGGAGAGTCGGCGGCTGGCTCGGTGGCGAGGCGAAGCAAGTTGTATCTCACAGATCTGTCGCGTGATTAAGCTTATTAAACGCTTAACTCACGGCGGGCTGGTTCTGCTCTCTGTCCCACCCCCTCGCGGGGTCCCCTATCTCCGTCGGGGTAGTTTTGCAGGGAACCGGCGTCGAGCGGACTCGCGGGGAACGGAGGGGGGAAGGGCGCGACGGGTGCGAGGACGACAGAAACTGGGAGAAGGACCCCGGGGTCGGGGCGAGCGAGAAGGTCGGGGGAGGCAAGACTGCCAGCAGCCCGGCACACCAAATCATTGTTATTACGGAATATTACGCGGCTGTATCAGCCGTGCAGACTCCGTGGCCAATAAAGTGCGGTTACGTCCCTAATATGGTGAATCTCAATTTTCAACGCCGGCACGGTGAGACGCCGAAGGCGTCGCAGCAGCCCCCAATCGCGAAGAGCTGAGATACGGGCAAGACGCGTCGCGACGGCCAGGGGGGGGGGGAAACGGCGAAAAGGGGGACGACTCGTCATCGCGAGTGCGGTCACGGATTGAGCGAGCGCGAACCGCAAATGCTCGCTGCGAAATTAATCCGCGCGGCTCGTTATTACTGCAGTTTACATCGGTCGGCGCTTTTGTTGCTGAGCGCATCGAAACACGGCGAACAATTCTTCTTTGTTAATGGCGTCTGTTTACGATATAAAACTGTTTGTCCGCGATAATGGCCGTCGCGCAATGCGTACCGATAATTATTTCGAATTACGAAATCGCGGAATGGGGGCTTTTACATGGAATTACGGGGCGCAATCATTCTCGCGTGCGTGAACGTCGATCGTGGGATGGCCGCGCTCCGATTATTTTGCCGGCCGATTCATTGCGCCGACCGCTAATGGGGAAACAAAATCGCGCCTTTGATTACAATGGAGCTCGCTAATGCGCGCGCGCGCGCGGGCACGGCCAAGAGTTTTGTTGCGCGCGGCCGATGAGAAAAATATGGCCAATTAAAGCGGGTCTGATACGTAAGTGACAAACGGGAAAACACACGGGTGAATTAACATTGAAAGGCGCACGCCTCGCTGCGCTTCCGAATCAAAGCTCGCGGGAACAATACGGTCGAAGGGACATGCAGGGAGTGAGTTGCGATAATGCAAATTTTATATATATATATATATACATATATATATATAAAAAGAATGAAACGGTACAAAGGAACCGACGTGCGATTCTCGTGGAGATCTGCGCCTGGAGACCAAGCGACGACGAAAGCTCCGGGTGTTTCCGAAAACGACGCGCGCCAGATTCGCGCGGAGATAAACCTGCCGCTTTTTACGCCGCGCAATTCTCGTTTCCTGATTCCGCGTATCACGGCACGACGTTGCACGCGGATGTAGCCGTTCCCGTTCCTCTCGGGCCGCGAAGGTCGGACGTGACCCCGGCCATCGTAAAATTCGGCCGCCACGGCGCAGCGCCGGATTTTCTGCGGAATATAACGCCGATTAGCCGTGCCGTCGCTCGATAAAATAATTTATCGAATATATTTCAATTTCACGCGTATTATGCCGCCCCGAAAGAGTAATTCAATGGAAAATATAAATATTCATTTGCGGGGATTTAAAGCGAACCATTCCGCTCTGTCTCTCCCAACCCTCCCCCTCTCGCCCTCCCCCTCGCCCGATCTCTTTCTCTCACTGCTCATCCACTCTCCACTGACCACTCCCCGTCCTCATTCCGCCCCCCCGAACCCCCTCTCTCTGTCTTTTATCCCGCTCTCACTCAGCGGACCGTCCCTCTCTCGAACGACCGATGATTTATACCGGCAAAATAATAATTTAATTTCACCGCAGTTGGGCACGATACAAAATTGCACGACAAAAATAATAAATAAATTTTGCGCCGGCCGCTGATGTCGATTTCAGCCCGCTACCGCACCCACGCCGACCTCTCCTCTCTTCAGCCTCCCCCGTTAGCTCACTCACACCTGTACGCACCGGTCACAGAACATTTTTATACGCGCCTTGCTCTCTCTTTCTATTTTTTTTTTTTTTCTTTTTTTTTTATTGCCAAAAATACCCGTTGGGTACCGACGGCCTGGCGCGAATGTGCGTGCGGGTCAGTGTCGATTACACGGATACGCAAGTTGGTAATACATTCCGTACGGACAACGGCGGGCGCGCGCTCGAAAAGCCCGCTGCGCGCCGTGTAAAACGCGAGACCGCGATTTCCCAAATAAACCCCGGCCGTATAAACTCGTGCAATCTCATTTCCTCTGCCCTCCCCTGCGCGTTACAAAGAAGATTGACGCGCGCGAGCTTCGGATTGGCGTTAAAAGAACCGCGGCTCCGAACTGAAACTTCTCGAACACGCTTCGCGGCGTGACTTAATTAAGCACATCCGATTTGACGAATTTAGCATTAAATTTTTAATGGAGTTTGTAGAAAATAGAAAAGAGTTGAGAGCAGCGATGAAAAAATTAATGGAAGTTATTTGAAGCTCGATCGATAAAATTGAGATAATAGTTAGATAAAAATTAGAAAGAAAAAAATAGTTAGAAGCGGAAGATGAAAAGGTATCGCGAGCAGGGTTCGGATAAAATTAAAGAGTCGCGAAATTCTGATGATACTTGGCGGGCGTAAGTAGCCTTCGGCATCAGGACGACCGCGAAGCGTCCCCATGTGTGTGAAATGGTTTTGCGGGGCCCGGCACGATGTACTGTCCCGGGTGCAGCGCTAATGGTCGCTGAACAAACATTCATTACTGGCCCCCCTAGCCCGAGCGGCGAGATGGCGACGATGCCGACGATAGCGCGACGGTACTGCTCGCTGATGGTGGTAGTGATGCTGGCGGCGGTGGTGGTGGCGGCAATATTGTTATCTTAGATTTATAGATGTAACGGATGGCGGACACTACCCGCTGTGTGTGAGAACGGGCTCGGACATTAAACGCGGCGTCGTCATAGCCGGCCCTTCCAAGCGGCCGTTTTACCGCCCTTTGAAATCCAGCCATCTCCGTAGAAAACCGCCGCATGCGCCGCGACACGGTCGAAAAGTCGAAATCCCGCCGCGCCGGTTTTCGGCGAGAGTACGGCGCCATTGATTCCGCTGCGAGAAACGAAAAACGTCGCGTAAACATTTGCGGATTTAGCGAAACCCAAATTCCGCGCGCGTACTGCGTTAATTATTACTTGATAAATATAAAAAGATAAGACCGCGTTAAATATTCCGTTGGGTTATTAAAAATCTACAACGTCGCGAGTCATTTCGCCGAATCGAACGTCGTCGCGTACTCTTATTGATATAAATCGCTCGGAGAAGGAATTACGAAGCTGTAGCTCTGCATTCAGAATCCCGCCGTCGGGGTAAAATAAAGGGCACATGTGACTCCCAACTCGGTCCGCCTCGGGTGCTGTTTTCGCGGCGTCTTCGTCCTCGGTGGAGAACACCGGCTTGTCGACGACCGGCCGGACGACCCCGAAGCCGCGGTATCTGAGACACTTGACGCCATTAGCGGCTCCAAACTGCTCCTCGCGCAGTTAAAGTGATTTGCGACTATCCGTAGCCAGAAACCAGCTCTCCGCCCCCTCGTTCGCCCCTCGTCTCTTTCCCCTCCCCCTCGTCTCGTTGGGCGCTCATGCAGATCCCCGCTTTCTCCCTTTTGCCACCGACGACCCCGGCGATCGTCGTTCTTCCTCTTCTGCACCGTCGTCGGCTTCCACCGGCGAACCCTGAACCGCACCAGCCACCTCGCCGCCCTTCCAGGATTACCGGGGGAGACCAATTATTATTCCCACGGCGAACAATGGCACGACGACTCGAAAACGACGCTTCCGCCTCGAAATATCGGTTCCCTCTTTCGCCGGGGCGCGCTTTGTCCGCGCCGGCGAGTATTCTCGCCTGCCCCCTTTGCATTTTTCGGCGATAAATATGCGCGCGCGACGTCGAGAATCCGCGGCGGCGATATCTCTCAAGAGCGCAAACAGAAAACTCCTAGCGGCCGTCGTCGGCGCGTCCCCGGGTCCATAGTGCCGCTGAAATACGACCGGCGATTCTCCGCTCGCGAAATGATCGGCAATCGAAACCGCGGCGCGAAGATGTGCGCTCTCTACGAGGCGCGATATCGCCCCTCCCGACGGCGTACTCCCGCGACCTGCTCCACCGGCACTTTTATTAACCCTTTTTAATGCATATTAACTAGTCTCGGGCTCAGCAAAAATTAATGGAAGAATTACAGCGTACCGGAGGGGTCGCGCGCGACCGCGGGGCGGCGACGTGACGAGGGGAGGGCTCGAAACGAGCCCGGGACGAGGGGGTGAGCGCATTCGGGAGTATCACCGTTAGCACTTCCTATTAGCGGGGTTCTTCATTGGCGCGGCCGGCCGCCCGCAGCCCTCTCGCAAACGATATCGTATAAACGTGTCGTTAATTACTTACACCGTGCCCGCGAGAGCGTTCTCCGTCCTCCTCCGCGAAGCTTTCGCGCGTTACGTTATCCACGGACCTCTCGCCGTCTCTCTCGTCGCGACGTTAGGGACATAAACGTTTATTAGAATAAAAGAAGCGCCGATTGCACCCTCCTGCGCGAGGCGCTGTTATTTCTGAACCAGTTAAGGGGGATTACTCCCGCGAACGGACAGAAAGATGCCCGGCCGCGACGTCATTTTGTTCGATCCTCTCTGGGGTTCAGCGCGCCTTCCTCCGAACAGGCATCGGCGGGAAGATTCGCCGTTCAATAACGCTCGATCGCGCGAGCCCGGATTACACGGCCTGCCCTCGATCGATTTTTCACCGACGTCGTTTCGGCACGGGCGACGAGCATGTCGAGGACCGGCTACTCGATCGGGTCGACGTAATTGGAACAGGCATAAGTGTATGTTTATTGCGCCGGTTCGTAAAATTATGTAGTTTAATTTGACAAATTGGCGATTATGATTAATGAGCATCAGCCGCTAGTTAACGGGACGACACCCGTCTCCCCGTCCTTTCGTTCGTTATCATCATCCTGCCAACCAATTATCCGAAATTTGACGATGCGGACGGCGGTTGTCGTCTGCGTGTCGCGATAGCGGTCGCCCGGTTAGCGCGACTGTGATTCGAGTAGGATAAATATCGCCGCCGGTAATTATTCGCGTAACGAACGCAAATGAGTAAGGTCCGCGAGTGATTACGCGAGATCTGCTAATTTTTACGCGCGAAACGCGTCTTGAGTGAGAGCGGGTCAGTAAAAATTAGATTTTACTAGATCGAGAAATTTTTATTTATTTTTAATTTACAATGAATGATTTACAAAATTTTTATATATTTGTCTTACATTAATTTTCTGAGAGTCGATCTGCGAAATTTTCACTTGCGGCTCGCCGCTACTCGAATCTACAAGATCATGAGAGGCCAATCGGGCGCAGCCGTCAGCTTTTTACCGAGAGCGGGCTTCCGCGGTGCGAGGTGACAAATGAAGGGAGCCTTAATGCGGAAAACCCACGTTTTTAGCGCGATGCGTTTAACAGTGCCTACACGCGGAATCGAGCCCGGCGCGGCGGTACGTACCGCAGAGCCGAGGCGCACAGCGAGCCGACGTGATTGATAGTGGTTTGATTCAGTCAGCGGAGTCCGCGAGAGCACGCCCGCATTTTCCGGCTGATGTGCGGATCATTTATCATCGCCCGGTGAGGATCCCGAGGAGACCGCTCTTTTTCCCTCGCGCCTCTTCTCCCCTTAACTTTCAGGTCGCGTTCTCATTGCGGGGCATTAAGCGGTCCACCGTTGACAGGTTAAACGCTGATCTCGAAAGATGACTCGAAACGGTAAAAAAGGCGCGCCCCTCCTTTCCGCGCGAGACGGAAATGCGCGTCCGTCTCTTACAAATTCCCGCGAAGTAAAGGAAGACGAGGGAATCGTCCGGGTATCTCGATACGGATCCTGAATTCCCCGCGAAGGATTCGCGACCGCACTAAAATTTCAGCTAAATAACTACGCGTGACGCAAGGCGCTTAAGCGCCAAAATGAACGGGCGCTATTAACGATTAAAAACAAAAAAAAAAAGGGGGGGGGACCCAGCGACAGAACGAAAAGGGAGAAAGGAGCAACAAGGAGGCGGTAGAAAAAGGCGAAATATGAGCGCAGTTAATAACACTTTGCGGGAAATAATACTGCGAGAAAGGCCGCTTACCGTGACAAATAACGGCTCCCTCTCTCTCTCTCTCTCTCTTTTGCTTCGTCTGTCCCTTCTCTTTACCTCTCCCTGCGTGCTCTCCGCCCACGCGCCTTCACCCCTTTGTTGCCCCTTGTGTGGCGTATTCCCCCTATCCCGTCTCCATTCACACCCGGCTTCACGAATCGTTTACATTCCCCATGCATTTTTCCGCGGCCCTCCATGTGCACGCACTCGAGATGCGTAAACGCAGCTGGTCAATTCCGGTACTCGAATCAATGGCCGGGTAGAAGAAGAATCAGACCACTGTCACCGCGGGTACTGTATCTCGTTTAAATTGATACGGTCATCTGTCGAATTACGTATCGTGACGCTTTTGTGCGCGTCTCTCCACACGTTCTTTTGTATCGGCGAGCGAAAACGCGGCTAAATGCAACTTTAACGTGCACACATATCCGACGCAAAGTTCGACGGTCATTCCGACGAGACGCTCGACCGAAAAGACGTGATATCGAAAATACGACACGGGTCCTCGAGTTTTCGCAAAAGGCCTCTGCCAAGCCGCGCGTCTTTGAATTTGCTTCAGGGCCTTTGAAAGGGCGCTCGATCGTTTCGAAATAACCCCGCGCACAGGAGGCTTTCACGAAGTTTAAGAAACCGATAAAACGGAATACATTTGACGGTATCTAATGCCGCGCGGACGTCGGGAAAATATCTACCTCTGCCTTGGTACGCGAAATTCACTCGTTTCGCACTGATTGGGTCGCGCCACTCGACGTAACGCGCGCGGCGCAAATATCGCGGTGGAAATCCGGGTCGGTCGCACTCGTCGCGCCGCTCGATTCTGCCTTATCACTGTGGATTTATTTGTTTCCTCCTTTTTTTTTTCCGCCCCGCTCGCCATCGAACCTCATTAGGTCGTTCGGCACTGTCGACGCGATAACAACGTCACCCGGCGTTCAGCGCGCGCGGCCCGTCAGCGCTCGAAACATTCACAGTTGACAGATGTCACGTGCTGGCCCGCGTCAGGCCTGTCACCTGTCAACCACCGGTCCGGACGAATTACGCGCTACAACGAGCATGTGTTACGTCTCGAATAATGCGCGGAAAATTTCAGTGAACTATCATTATATCGGCCGATACCCGCGCGCCCGTGTGCGTACCTTTGACAGAAGGCTGATGGACAAGCGGAGAGGGACACAATACAGTTCCATCGGCGAAAGTTTTGCCGCGCGGCTCTCGGCGCCCGCGCGCGCGCGCGCTCTCGCTCGCGACAGATAAAACAATAAAAAATATATATATTGCCCGTCGGCGCTCGCCAATAATTTTCTATAAAATGTCCGAGCGAGGCGAGCGCCGGTGATACTTCCTCGCGTCGAACGCACTCGCGACAGAAACCGATTATACATTACAGTGTTCAAACCCGCGTGTTAACACGCAAAGAGATAAATCCTATCAAGACAATCCCGCTAACTCATTCCGTTTTGTAAACTGCCCCTCCCGTAATTTAGGCGCGCAATTAATTGACTTTTCCCGTAAACTATACAGATTAATCGAATTAAACTTTTAGAAACGTAATTTTTTTCGTTTTGTATTTTGTTCAAATCGAAGTCGATTTTTCTACTACAATAACTCGAATTAAAAACTAATTGCGGACTTATGTAAAAAAAAAAAAAAAAAAAAAACGAGAAATAAAGAACTTTGTTGAATTACGTTTGACCGATTTAAAAAAAAAAAAAAAAAAGAAAGAAATAAAAAAAAATATGTGCCATATTTTAATTAAGTTCAGCGTTTCGTTGCCGTGTATATTTCGCTCTAAATCTAAAGCGCTTCCGATTATCGCCGAGCTTGCAAAATCCAAAAGACGCGCGATCGGCGGCGAAAGGGGAAAAAAAAAGTTACGGGACGAGGAAAAGAAAGAATGACAAACGTCCGCGTAGCAGGACACGGTAAACGAGCGGCGCCGCCGAAGAAGGCGCCCGGGCAAACAATTTCAAACACCCGGCAACGAACATTACAACGCGATATTACGTGGGATGAAATAATCCAGCCGGCTTCCGCCTCGTGAACAGGAGTAAACGAGGCTCCCGTGCTAATTGCCGCGAAAAGGGTTAACGCCGCTCGCTCCCCGGTCCTCTCCAGCTGGATATCGCCATCCATATTTAATTAGCCGGCTGCGAGTGTTCTTCTTCCCCGGCGAAACGCGGGGGAGCCGTGAGGGGAGACGGAAAAATCATTACGGCTCAGTGCGAGGTCAATCTAACCAGTCTCGTGCCAAACGTCGGCGTTTTGATCTTCGCCGGAAGCGGGCCAGGCGGAACGTTCGTTATCGCGGGCCAACAACCCCCGAAATGTAGAACGCGGATCGCGGTATCCGTTTGTGCACGATCGAGCACGCGGAATCGTTCCCGCGCGCGTCCCCGCGCGATTATCGATTTAAAAGCGATCCCTCGGCTCCTTCGTCCTCCTTTTGTCTCGGCGCGTCCCGCCGTTTCTCTCGCCCGTCCCCGCCGCGCAGTCTTGGCTCGGCGATTTATTCGTATCGTCGCCATATCCGAGGCATTATTTCAAAAGGAGTGTCCGCACGCCTAGGCGAGCCGAGAAGCAGGCAGCGGCGGCGAGCAGAGAACCGGCGGGGGCGAAAGGCTGTTTCGCGGGTGGAAAAATATTTCTCACGGCGTTTGCGAGCCCGCCCACTTCGGACTTCTCCCATTCTTCCCCTACGTTCTCCGCCACCCTTTCGGGGGACGTTCTCCACCGATGCTTGCGCTTTTCCTGACTTTATTTCACTCGGAAAAATTATCGTTGCGCTCGCGCGTGTCCCCCTTCGCTCCCCCATGTACGTGCGTGTGCGCGTCGCGCATACGCGGGCGCGCGTGTCTGTGCGAACGACGCAAGAACAATGGCACTGAATTGGCGTCTAACCGGTGAGCAATAGGTGCGTCCCTTTCGTACGAATAAAGGCGCGCCCGTTAATTAATGGCTCCGATAAATCAGCACCCGGAATAATACCCAAGGAGACAACAGGAATAGTTTATAAAGCGGCTGCGGACCGCCGATGCCTTTGCCGCTCGCACGTCGCGACGTCTCCCCCGATTGACCTCCATCCGGACGTAAAATAAGAAGAGGTCGCGCCCGCCCGGGTGACCCTCCCCAGGAACACGAAGAACTGTCCGTCTTTATCTGGCTTAGATTAGATCTGCCAGGGATATTTAGCCTTTTCATTTATCTTGATCTGCTCCCGGAACGGCAAACGAAAAATAAGATAGTTCCGAATTAATGACGTCTACCGTCCGTATCTATTTTCGCTAACCCAATCGCGCTTCCGTAAAACGCGTTCCATTTTTCCGATCTAGATCTTTCAATCTGATTAAAAACATTTCTTTTATTAAAAATGTATATATATATATTTTTGTTGTTCCCCTTTCGGAATTTTGCTTATCAATTTTAATTAATCATGCGAAAAATTGCCCGATTTGTCACGCCAGGCTGCCCCTCGATAAACAACATAATCAATACGCGAGATAAATCGCGATGCCGTCGTTAAAGAATCTTAAACAAGAGGCACACAATGCCGATCGTTATTTCCACGGCAAGTCGCGACTCCTGTGACATCCTCGGTCGTGGCACGCGGATATAGGCTGCGCCTCACGGAAGTCGATAAAGAATTATTTGTATCAGATACGACGTCGGTCTTCTGGCTGACGTAACGTTAAAAAAAAAAAATAAAAAAAAAAAATAAAGAGAGAGTCCATGGCGATTCTTCAAGGCCCGATATATAGACCGCGCGCGCGCCGCCGCCGCCGACGTCGTCCTTTTTCCCTGATCTTGACAATTTCATCGGACCCGCGTCGCTCGGCCCAATAATTGAGTTCTTTGTAGCTACGTCTCGCGCGAGTTGTTGCATCTAGGTTATAGGAACTGTCCGACAGCAAGACACAGAGAGACAGATTAACGGGTTATTGTTAGGCCGATAAAAACGACCAAGTAATATCGACGCGCCGCCGTCGACCCCGTCAATTCGGTCCTGTCGTACAAATTAACCCGTAAAGTCTCTCGGTTCGATCGGACGCGCGTAAACGAGGGGGGGCATTATCGCGTGCGACGAGACGAAAATTGATATCGTCGTAACCCGTGGCGGTTTACGTTTTTCTTTCCTCCTCTCTCTCTCTGTATTTTTTCCCCCCCGGCTTTCGGTTCCTTCCGACCCCTCATCTAATTCACTCCTCGAGACCCGCTTTTCGGTGGTGGAATCGCGCCACAGCGGGCGAATTTATCTTAAACGCAAAGTGAACCGAACGCGGCCCGCTTTGATATACGGTCGCGTAATGTCTATATTTTTATTATTTACGGACCGCGAGATAAGTGAGAGCCTCCACCCGCCGGCGCCCCCGTTCCCTCTGGCAGCAGCCAAGCAGCAGGCGGGGCGTGTATGGTAGCAACGTGATAGAGTCCACGGGGCAAGAAACGCGGGCATTCATTTTGCAAGCTCGACACACATTGGTAACCTCTCAGCCCGAAGCTACCCTCTCTGTCCTCCCCTCCTCTCCCCTCACTCGCGCGGTCTCTCACTCTCACTCCGTCGATCCCTCTGTTCTCTTCGTCTACCATTTCTGCCGCGGTTCTCTCCTTCCACCTCCTCCCGCGGATCCCACCACCGCCGCCACCGCTGCTGCCATTGTATCGAAATATCACGCGCCTATAAATCACCGTGAGCACCGCATATTATACCTCCGAACTATTCGCGAGGGGCGGCGGCGGCGGCAGCGGCGGCTCTCGATGGGGGTGGCGGACGGGGTGGCCGACTCGATCGAAACTGACGCGACGTCGATTATTTTATTTCCCTCCGCAGAGCCGCCGGGTTCAGCCAACAGATGGAAATCAAGCACGCGGCCGTGTCGCGCGGATCCGCTCGCCCGGACGACCGTAACTCGCGATGAGGAACGGGGGTGCCAAACAAGCGGACTTTTTTTTCCCGGTCGCCTCTTCGCGAGATCAATGAACACATTCGAATGTTTGCAGGACTGTAATGCATTAAATAAAAACCCTTTCCAAAGGCAGCGACACGTCAGATTTAACGCAAGGTGCACGACATTCAATTTAAACGCCGCGCTGGAATCTTGAAATTACATTAAGAATGCCTCGTAAAAAATTATTATAGACTAAATTTTCTTAAATAAAAATTTAAGCGGCAGCGGCAAATAAAAACCTATAAACGTACAACGTAATCAGATCTTTGTCTCGGCGTACGACAAAGAAGGTGAGATTTACGGAGCGCTGTAACGACTCGTAAACGTTTAGGCAGATCGCGCGGCGACGTTCGTTCGAGCCCGTTTCTCCCTTTCGTCAGCCGGCAAGTTTCCTATTCCGCGAGAGAAAGGGCATTTCCCGAGATAATCGGTCGCGCTATCGAAACCGCCCGGTGTCCCCGGCCAAGATTTATAAGGATAGTTTATTGTTATTCCGCCCCACTTGGTTTTATGGGTCTCTCCGATCCGCGAGGGTGCGGGGAACGGGGGAAGGGGGCAGTCTGATCCACGGCGGTCGAGGGGGCGAATGTCGTCCAGTCCTGTTTCTTTCGGGGCTCTCCTTCTCGAAGCTTAAACACGACTCCCTGCCTCCCGTGTACCGCGCGGCGATAGGGACGAGGAAACGACCGCTCGCTCGAGAAGAAAGGACCGGAAAATCCAAATGATACCGATAAGAGCCATTCGGAAAAGAGGATGCCATAAATCTCTTTAATTAGCGCGGGCTATAAATTAGGGGGTCCGCGCGCATCACCGCGGCATTAAGAACGAGTAATAAGGAAAAACCCTTCGCGAGTCTCGTCCTTGAAATCGCGCATTAGAATCGCGCAAAAATTATTTGAAATAATGTGTACACTTTGATTTAGTCACCTTTACCCCTGCAGAACCTAAGACGCTTCTCAAAAAAGTCTTTCGACAAAAAAATAACGAGAGAAAATACTTCTCTTTTTTCCGTTCGCTATTTAAATAAATCTATCTCGTAAAATGTAGTTTATACGCTTGGTAAAATGTTTAACAGTCAAACATGTACTCCGGTAACTTCGGTAAGTTGACGTGTTTAGGTTTAATCCAGCGGATCGATTTTTCAACAGGTTGCGTCGCACGGCATTACAATTTAAACCTTCGCGGCCAACTTATTTCTCTTCCCGGCCGTGCGTTTTAATTAATCCGACACACGTCCGGTCTCGCAATTTGTCATCTTCACGTGTCCCAAAAAAAAAAAAAAAAAAAGAAATAAAAATAAATAATTCAAATCATTATTGATCGGAGTACCGCGTTGAAAAAAGCAACGCAATAGCGGCGTTCGCCCGACCGCTGTTTCCGCATTAAAAAAATTGGCAAAGTGGAAGTACAAATCATCGAGCGACTACCGGTCATTCGGAAATGTTGGAGTAGCCGAAAGAGGATGGGGCCGGACAGGGGGATGGGTCAGCGCAGGGGGTGAGCATTTGCAGTAACAAAATGCGAAGCGCTGCACGCGTTAATTCCCGTCCATAAAAGCCATCGACAAATCAAACCTTCGACGTGATTCACTGCCGGCATAAATACAACTAGATCAGCGTGTGTACGAGAAACGTGGTATGAGCGATGGGTCGACAGGCGTTTGCACCCCCTAGCCCTCCCCGACCGCCACCCCCGCTCGTTGCAGTCGCAGCCGCTGCCGTCGCCGCTAACGGCGCGCACCGTTCTCAAACAACGTGGCAATCCTCAAAATATTGCATTCCAATTTCCGCACAAATTACCGACAAATTGTTACGTTAAATTAAAAAAAAAAAATTTTTCACGAGCAACAGGCAACGTTCTACGAAGATTTCGAACATCGCGAGACACGTGCGAAAAAAAAAACACCTCTTTCGGACAAAATAATCGATAGACAATTTCACGGCAGAAGTTGTACGTTAAAGAGACGACGGGATAAAGTCGCAAGCGTATCCCTTCTTGCGCTCGAAGTACACGCTTTCGCGAACGGTTACTCGCCGCAGCGCGCCCCCGAATGTCTCTGAAATATATTGCATTATCGCCGTCCTGTTTATGCACGCTTTTAAGGACGCGCGCTTTTAAGCGCGTTTTAATTCACGCGTCGGCTTTGAGAAAGCGTTGGTAACGGCCTCAATTGAAATCGTTAAGCTCCCCGCGTTCCTAATTCAAGCAAGCGGATAAGGAAGGTACATGGGCCCGCGATAGCATCGACAATGTGGACCGTAATTATTCGGGAAAGATGGCACTTTGCTCGGCATTTTGTCGCCTTGGACCCCTAATGGCCGGTGGTTGATAACAAGGTTTACGGGCCAGACAGCGCTGTCCACTGAGAGATGTTGACAGCGGCTTTCAACCTTCCTGCAACCGGGGCTGGCTCAATCCGATCACGAGGAGCACGTTGGAATTACTTGACTTTGCGAAGCCCGCGCCGCGTAAATCCGCACGTCGGTCCGCGGAATCAAAAGTATTAGCGTGATACATTAACAAGAATTTCCTTGCTCCGGAGCGAAACGGCTTTAGGCTGCATCTCGCGTCCTCGGGCATCCCGCGTAAAGATTATAAAGTGGCAGCGAACGCGTGTCGCTCGATCGTTTAATTAATACTAATTTATTTTGTAATATTAGAAATATATTATATAATAGTTATATTGTCGAATTGATGCAATCAATAAAATACTTGGCCGCACGATGCGCCTTTTAACGTCGGGCATTAAAAAAAATTTTATAAATTTATTTCCGTAATTTATTTCGCCGAATATTTCGTCGATAATCCAACTAACAAGCGTGGTAAAAACATTTGTTTTATAATTCGTGAAAAATTCAACAAAATAGAATTAATATTTGCACGATACACGCATGATGACGTTTTCAGTTATTGATTGTAATTCTCTCGATAGTCGTACAAATTATGACCCTACATTTTCGAGGAAAATGAGTAATAATCGGAATAAAATGGTGATCGGATTAATAATGGCCGGCTTATATTGAAATTCTTTAAATAAAATATTACATCGCATTGCCAAACGGCTTATCAAATTTTTCGACAGTCTCGTTTGGCCACGCATAAAATAAAAAAAAATTGCAAATTGTAATTAAAATTCAATTCACTTGAAATCTGATTGTTCTTATCTGTACTATTCTTTTAGAACAAATTTTTCGTGGCAAACAGCATATCTATACCGTATAAATTTATTATTATACCGAACATAAATTTTTAATTCTGTCAACTGCATGTTTAATTTTTATAAAATTATAAAAGACTTTTTTTTTAACAGCAGCTAATGTCACAGATATTTATAATTACTAAATTTCTTTAAATCATAAAACTTTTTTTAACACCCGAGTAAAAATTTATTTAGCTACTCCAATTACTAGTCATAATTTGTAAAAAAGTATATTTATTGACTATCATGTAGCGAAATAATTATTTCAATTTAATAACGAGCTAAAAAAGCTCGATATCTAAACTTTTTTCGTCGCGTACTAGTTTACTGCACATAATGATCTATGTCAACGCGTGCTCGACTGCCGATTTCGCTGGCCAGCGGGCCCGCCGTAGTCAGCTGCGAGCACGTGCGTATATTTACATCGGCCGGCGGTCATCGATTACGGGAAAGAATCTCTTTTCTCGAGTCGCGAGATAAAACTTAATTCGATCGCGGTGTAAAAGTGCACGAGTCCACTGAGAAAGACTCTCCGCATTCACAGGAAGTTTAAGAAACAACGTCGGCGTTTGCAGCCGACTGGTTTTGCGGGCAGGGAAATTAGAATGTGTCCCGGTTATTACGGACGGCCGCGAAGAATTAGCATACAGTGGCGCGCGCGTATACGTGGTCAGACGTGTGTTGCGCGACACAAGAAGAAGGCTTTCGCGCTAATCCCTGGTGTGGCACTAAATGAGGTGGTGGATTTGTTGGAAAGAGCTTATACTTACCCGGGGGTAGAGAGAGAGCGCGGGGACCGCGGGAAATATAGCTCGGCGAGAGAAAGAGCGCGAGGGAAGTGCGGCTTCTGCTCGTGAAACTCTAAAGCTCGTATCCACACGTGGGCTAAACAACAATGGGATGATCCTGCCGGGATTACGCGATCCGACGAGGCGGCAGGGCCCGCGGTATCGCTGTTACTGCTTTTCCGGTGTTATGATATCCGGCGCATGGTTTAACAATCGCGCGCGTCTGGCGAGACGTTTCGGTGGCGATCTCGCGCCGGGAAGCTGCGGACTGCTGTTTCGGGCATTAGGGGATCTGCCTACCCGAAATTTGAATTGCCGGAATGGTCCGCGGACAACCCTGTTAGCGACAGAACGCGAGCGGCGTTAATACGCGATATTCACGCGGTGATCGATCACGTGGAGTACCGCTTGTAAAGTATTATCGATTTTAGTATGCGCGTGGCGCATTTGATCCTCGATCCAAATTTACACCGGATACCTCACGTAAATTTTAAAAATAAAAATCAGATCAGATATTAGTCGGTAAGATTAAAAATGAGACGCGCAATCGTGATATACGTGACAAACGCGATAAATCTTTTATTTAAAAAGAAAAAAAAAAAAAAAATAGATCTTACGCTCATTAGCGTTTTCAGTTAACGGTCGTTATTCCACGAGTCCCGGGGTATGTACGTTTCTGTTTTACAGTTGGAATTGCGTAGTGAAACAGTTAGTTGAACGAACCGTTACGAAGCGTTTCCGCGATTTCGAGGTGAAGCCGCACGCATGACCGAGCGGCTGGTGGAGGCGCCGGGCGATTTAGTAGTCGACGTTATACCGGTAATAGATACAGAGGGAGACAGAGAGGTGGCGGGAGGGCGCAGGGGGTGGGAGCGGCAAGGGGTGGAACAGAGAGAACGGAGGCGAGCGTGGAGGTAGGTACACAGCGAGAGAGAGCCGGGTGGTGACGTTGACTAATGATGGTGGTGAGAGAACACACTCCAGTCTAACCCGACCTGTTGCACCCCCAATAAACCCCGTCAAACGACGTGCCGCTAAATAGAATCGCGCCGCGTCTTTCGACCCCCTGACTGATTCACCCTGACATTCCGGAACGCGAATCTGCACTTCGAAACTGGGGCAGAAGATACTCTCGCGCGAGGTGATTAAAATTTGACCCGCGTCCCATTCGCGACGTCAAGCTGCATTAAAGACGTGAGAGACGCTCGTGAGCCGTAGCTCGGATCTTTTATTTAATAGTTTGTCATTTTTTATCAAATTGCCGATTAAAGATTATTTTTGTCCGTATGATAAGTACAGGGCGTTAAAAATAAAGCTAAATAGAGAAATTAAAATTTAAAATTGAATTAAATAGGAAAGAGAAATATTAGTTTAACGTCGACGATCAATTCTTCGACGTAGACTTCGAACCTTATCTACGATCTGATATGTGCGTATCACTCGAAGATGCCGAGGCTCGTGTCACGCGCCTTCTCTCACTCTCGAGCGACAAGACTGATGGTTTTTCGAGCGGCTGCGAGCTCGCGATACTCGTGATTCACGACGAGGGCCGCGATAACCTCTCGCCATCCTCGATTCCCTTTTGCCTCCTCGCAGAAGCCGGGGAAGAACGGGGGGGATAGACGCGGCGAGTGCTCGTCGCAAGACGAGCGAGCGCGGTGACGTGGAAAATTGTCCGATTATTCGCGGTTAGATAAAGAGCTCCTTCGGGGGTGGCGGCGAGCTCGCGACCGAGGAGGAGAGGAAAAGGAAACGGGGGAGGAAGGGGAATGTCGGCGACGCTGGGCTGGCTCGTGACACCCCCGTGGTGCCGGGAGTGGCGGTCGCAGTCAGCGGGGAAGGTCGTACCGGATGAAAAGCCGAGCCGACGGACTCTCATTCTCGAAGGCCTGGACGCACCCTCGAGCACCCTCCAACGCGGATTCAATCCCGGAGATCCACGAAATAATCATCCGACGCTAGTTCATCCCTTCGGTTGCAGGAGTTCTCTTGCGAGTGGCTCCGTCCACCGTCTGGCCAGAACGAGACGTCTGTCGCTCTTTCTTCCCTTTCTTCCCACTAATACCGCGCGTCCTTCAGCCCTATTCTACCTCGCCCTCTCTCGTTCTCTTCTTCGTTCATCTTTCTCTTATTATCCACGTAGAACTTGTCAATTCTGAGATAAAACGACGATATCGAGCGCGCGGATCGCATTGTCGGCTCCGTCTGGATCTTGCGCGAAGGACGTGGTACTCCTCGTCTGATATCGCATGTTCGAATCTTAAGCAGCCCCGAGTATTGTTCGATCTCTGACTCCCGGTTTTACCGGCGAGTGTAATCGGCCGTTAATTGTATATTCGGAAAATTAGGAGCGAACGTAATCGCCTGGTTATTAATACGCGAGTCCACTGGCTCTCCCAAAAAGACATTTCGGCCTGATTCATGCCTAAACAATTAATTGCGCGAAATTTAATTGCGCTTACATGAACGCCGAATATAACGCAACAATCTAATTAACTCTAATCTAATTAAAATCCGCGCCATTAGAATTCCGCCTCGCTGACGCCGGCAATTGCCAGCGAGAAAGACATACCGCCTCCCAAAGGGAGTCAAAGGGAATACCGGCAATAGCGAGTGCGCGTTCTCCATACACAACCGCGCTGCAGCCTGCCGCCGTCCGAATCTAAATAACATCGATAAATATTCCCTCCCTCCCCGCGTTCCCTCGATGACTTCGATACTCCCCGAACGTCATTTCCCGGATTCGCATTCGCCGCGAGGGGTCCCGATCTAGATACGGGAAACGTAAAGGGAATACCGGAGTCGGCCCCCGGAGATCCTTTCCCGGCGCGATTCTTAAAAAGGTCGTCCTCCGGCGGCGGTCCCTGCGCGAGGCATTCCTCCGCCGTGCTTTTCTCCGCGAATTTTCGCGGGGTTACCGTGTTCGATTCTACGACCGCCCGGGGGAAACGGCGTTACGGTACGCGACGCGCATTCTGAATCGCCACGCCGCCCGGCCCGGCTTCATGTACTTACTTGCCAGGTACGTGTACTACCTTGTTTACCACGCGGTCTTACACACCCTCCTTGCCGCATGGCGCCATTGTTCTGAAAATCAAGAAATGTGTCACCGGCAGCGAGGGTAAAAAGCTCCGGGAGCCGGGAGTCGTCGTGGCGTTGTCAGGCCCAGGAGAACGTTACTCTCCTTTCCTCCCCCCCTCTTCCTTTCCCTCTTGCCCCTTCACCCCGTCTTTCTTCTCCGCTCTCATCCGCCCCGTGCATCCGACCGGAGGAGCCCACCCGCGCCCGGTTAACGTTTGAACGGTAAATTATCTTGAGGACTTAAGCCCGGCGTTAGTCTAATACCGAGATTCCAGAAATTCGTCCTCCTCGGAATCTTAATTCCGCGGCGTGCTCCTTCGACCGCGCATCGCGACATTATCCGCGCCTTGCTGGACCTGCCGGCCCGTTTCCGTCGAGCACGCGTTTGTGCATCCGCCACCGACAATCGTGACGTTCCATCGGCCGCGAGTCCTTCGCGAGGAGACGAAATAAATGCGATTAAATTACGAGTGCGAAAATGAAAACGCGGGATTACGCAGATTAAATTTTCGATGTTTCTCGTAATGCCGGCTACCCAATAAAATGTTAATTGACACGTGACAACTAACCGAGTTAATTTAGCGAATCACTAAATCTCGACAGAATTTCGTACATGTTCTTTCCATCATATGACGCATTTCGCGATAATACGAAAATTTGTCTAGCAGAGAAGCGATAAGCTTCGCATTGTCGTCATTCGCGCCGCAAAACCGCTCCGGCGAGAAGGTGCAGACGGCCGCACGATAAGAAGCTGCTTCTTCAACGGATAGGAAATCCGTGCTTTCGTTACGTATCTATATGTATATGTATATACAGGGAAATGGGAGATTCGCGCTAGCGCATACCATTATAGGTAGAATGCTGCTAGAGGGTTAGTCGTTATTAGTCGAAATGCTAGCTGGAAGTGGTTAAAGCAGGCGATTCGTATGCCGGTCGGTCCTTCCATCTCGTGGAATCGCGCGTTTCTGTCAGTCACAATGGCCGAGCGAGATTGCTCCCACGGGAGAGCACGATGCCGCCTAATCAGAAATTAAATCTTAACCTTAATTCCTCCTGAAACGGGCGAGCTCTCACGCTAAAAGAATTCTCGATCGATCTCGCCGGGAGAGCCACGAGAATCGCGCGCGCGCGTTTCTCTCCTCTCGAAATTTCTCCGCACGAACTTAGACGGATATTCCGCGACTGCTGGATCCTGCGATACGGAAATGGGAACTGCGGTAATAGCGCTATCGTTAAAATAAATCTAAGAGTGTTCGACGAATTTTAAGTTAATGCGATATAATTTAACTGTGCAACAAACACGGTCTGAAAGTGCGGAAAAAATATTCATCCTTAAAATAAAAAGGAATAAAAAAATAATTTCTCGCTTACCGATGCGATGCTCGGATGCGGCGCGGCCGTGACGCCTTCGTTGAACTGTAAACAAAGGAATACATTCAAATTAAAACAGCCCGCAAAATAATTAATCTCAGAAGTAAATTTGTAAAACTTTGAAAAAGAGTGATTCAATTTTTTATCCCGTTATATTTTATTTGACTTTTAAATCCAATTAAACAAATAGCAATTGAACGAAAATGAAAAGAATGGAAATAATTAAAAATACTGCGGTAAATTCATTCGCTATTGTCGTGCTCCTTTTTATCAACAATAATAAACTAAATGCGCCTGCATAAGCTGGCGTTGCTAAAGAGATTAATATATAAAAAATAATATTATTGCATGCATGAGGTAATAAAGGGTTTTGTTTCGCAAATAATAAGCAACGGAATAAATGAATGCACCCCGTGATTACTGCGCTACCGTCCAATGTCTCCTCCAACCTTTCTTTCTTTTTTTTATTTATTTTTTCTTTTTTTTCCTATTACTAATTTTTTTTTTTTGTGACACACTCATTCGACGAAAGCACATTTAATTACAAATTGCGAACGTTAAATATCAGAATGCGACAATGTGATACTTTCCTTCAACTAAAGAACGCCATAAAAAAAAAAAAATTAACGATCTCGATACGCGCACGTTTTGCAAATTGACGCAGCAAACACGTCTCGAACTAGATTTTAATAATTCATCGATAAAACGCCGAATTTACGTGACCAAGATCCTCTCTATAAAAAATTAGCTTTTTAATTGTTGCCGCTTAAAACCGACGCTGATTAATTCTCTCTCGCTTGACTTGCTTCACGCCAAGCGAGAGTCAACGTCGGCTGTCAAGTCGGCGATTTTGAGTTTCAATTTAATTTTAATATTTAATTAATATGTCCAGGCAAAGACGGTCTTCGCGATTTTCGAGATCGAGGACGACCTGATGCTTTCATCTTTGTCAAGTACCGTCTTTGTCTGGACATTCTAATGAAATATTACATTTAAATCGAACGAAAGTAATAGATAGGTAGCCGGGGGGGAAGGGGGGTGATAAGCGAGCGCGAGCGTACGTGACTCACGCTAGGTATATTCCCCCACTACTCCCACTCTCGCTCTGTCCTTCTCCAGCGGTCGCGCGAGCACACACGTACTACGCACTGCACAGCAAGCACATGTCTCCGTATCGAAAGTAATTCGCGCTTCTGTTTAACGAAAACCCTTCCGGCACGATAACTACGATTAAACTTGATATTTCTTTTTGTTACAGATCGACGCAGTTGCATCCCGCAGTCGTGAACAAAGTATCGTTACCGCCGATATTGAGAATCATACGAACCGCAGTCGGTTCGTCGGTCGGCCCGGGAGTTTCGTTAAGTATTCGGTCGTATTTTTTTCGCACGGCTTAATTCTAAACGCGAGTGCCGAACGTGGAACGCGCGAACGTGATCATCGAGTAATTTTCCGCGACTGTAAAATCACGGCCGGGGTGTTCGCGAGTGACTTGTGCGCGGAAGGATGACTCGACACGTCCCATCTGAGAGGAGGAGCAGGCCCGGGGGGCATCATACATCGGCGGAGCATCTTTTAAGTAAGTATAAATTAAAAAAAAATCATTTTTTTTATTAATCTCATTAATCAACTGACATATTTTCATTAATATTTTCTTTTTTATGTTACAGTCACCAGCTGAATTATACAACTCCGCTGATGCAGATTGGTAAGTCGCATCAATTTTTTTTTTCGTTGTTTTTAATTGTAAAATGTGGGATTAATTACGGTGGTATTTCACAAGTAAATGCGTCACGACGCCAGTCGCGTTTTTCCGCTAATCGAAAAACCGAGGAATCGTGTAATTTTAATAAATAAACGAAATAAGCCGTCACACTTTCTGCAGCAATCTCATTTTCTTGATTCATTAAGCCCGCAATTTTATTCATCTCTGCATGAAAAATTCAACGGATGATAATAACATTAATTAATTCACGTAAATACTTCTCCGATCGGAGAGTAAAACTCGCAAATATTTAAATGAGCGTCGTTCGAATAAATGTTAGACCCCTGCATTGCTCGTTCACCAAAAAACAATGAAAGATAATTAGATAGGTAGCATTAGTAACTTATTTACTATTACATTAATACGGCAAATACGTATACGCGATCGTACATCGCGACAAACAAAACGTGAGTTGAATAATATGTATTTCGTGCTTACTCAGCACAGTTAACAAAATTATTTAACAGCGAGACGACCAAACGCGACAATTAATTTAAATATCTATTAAACATATCGATCAATATTTAACTTCACAGCCCGTCTCGTTCCGAGCGGTCATAATTCGAAAGTAAATCGCGTGCAATCGCAGCTTCGACGAGAAGCCATCCGGATCGAAATTTCTTAATTATTTATCTACCTCGCGGAGAGATCGGCGACGGGCTAGCGTCCCGAGATCTGTTTTCGTGCGGTCGGCGGCGTTTCTCGATTGGCGAGCGCCGGGCTGATTCCGCTAATCTCGCGAGCGAGCGCTCAAGTTATTGGTAAGCCCGCGCAAGAGGATTCACATTCGATTTTATTTCACGGTTTCCTTTATGCGAAAGACGTAGGATTTCTATTAGCTTTGTGCCCCGGTTAGATTGAATAGCCGCGGGCTCCCGCCGGCATACGCCCGCGACTCCTGTTTCATTTACAAATGTATTTCCCTCTCAGACGGAACTTTCAATTTAGCCGGATGCTTCCTACGACGGCGGGGTATGCGTCGGCGGGAGACGAGGGGTGCCCTTCCACACACGACTCGGATGTTTAGAAAGTACCTTCCCTCTAGAAACAAATCGAAACGACAAACGAACTGCTCGCCGCGATCGGTTCGTCCCGCGAAATAACGTACCCCTGCCACCAGATTTATCTGCGGTCAGACGGTAACCGTGCACGAGAATGCGCGCACTTTGAAAATTTTATCGGCCCGCTTTGTGCGCACATTCTTACTCGGGATAGCGTGACCGCCGCGGAAATTTGTAACGTGCAATTTCAGAGGGTCTTTCGGTTGCAAAATTGCGAAACCTTGCGAAATAAACAGATTTGATGATTTTTATATTATTTTATTTTGATATTCGAGTAAACGGGATCGTTTTAGGGCAAGCGCGCGTCAAAGTTCGCGGATATCCGAATGCGTTCGCGATTCGATTCAGTTCGCTGGGCATCGCCTGCAGGAGGTGGGAAAAAGTTCGCGACACCACTCAGTCGGTGGGATGGTTTCACGAGAGACCGGCGCCGAGTTCCGCTGAAAACTGCGTGGCAAGTCCGTCAATTATGAAGGGACCTTTAATAATGAAAGTAGCGGAAGGAGTTCCCTCGGGCGGCATCACCATCTTTCATGCTTACTGCTTAACAACCGAGCGTCTGCAGGCACCGTTTTGCCTGCTGCGGTATCAAGCCCCTTCCCTCGACACTTTCAGCTCGCATCGACCCTTTCTTTGCGTTAATTCGCCCCCGCGTGCCGTACACCTGATATCGCCGCATTCGTGATATCATCTGCTCGCTTATTCATACCATTATGAATCCATGAGACATCTCTATACATTAAAAAAGAAATAACGATAAATAAATTAAAGAGACGCTTAAATCAGAAAACAGCAATCCAACTTGTATAAAAATTAACATTAGTTAAATTAAAAAATTAAATTTTTTTTTTTTTTTTGTCAAATAGAACGTAGAAACGAAACGCGCTAATGAGTCATGCAATCGTGCACCCTCCTCGCTTATTTATCGAATATTAAAGTAATGGAATCGCGCATCACGTATCACAATAGCTGAATTCTCCGGCGCGGTACAAAGATCCCTTAATAACGCCGTCGCTCGGCGCCGTCCTCTCCAAGTTTCTTCCGGCGTGCGCTCTCCTTTTATGAAAAATGAAAATCACGCGCGCCGGGGAATATTCGCAAATGTACAAACACGGGTGGCGCACGCGATGGCCAGACCTTTTTTCCGACCGCCTGTTTTCGTAAATCCTCGTTTAATGCTCCCTTCAGCGCGCGACGGCGCCCGAGACAGCCGCGCGGAATGCGGCTGCTGCGGCGTCATCGTGGGGTAAACTCCGGGCATCTGTCCCATGCGACCCACGAGAAATTTACCGTGCGTAAAAAGGGAGAGGGCCGCAAAAGATCCGGCGGAGCGCGCCCGCGAAGAAAGGCAGTTAAAGGAGGACAGCACATCTCGTAAATCCGAGCGGCAAATTACTCCCCTCGTCATTACTTCATTAAAATATTTATATTAGTTTGTTCTCCTAGATTATAATTATTTTTTAACCGTAGAAAATTCTTGTAAGCAAATACTTTCTTTAAAGAATTTAATTTATTAAATTGCGTTATTAAAACCCAATAATAGACATACGTTTTATGAGTGTAAAAAAAAAGAAAAAAAGATTAGATTATTAACTGAATTATTTTTTTTTAAATATAAGTTCGACCTCGACAGTGACGGCGAGAGGTAACTTCGAAAACGCAACGGAATCCGCCTGGTTCTCGTTTCACGGGGGCCGATCCTTCCGCGGGTAGAAACGCGCGAGAGAGGAGAACTACGGAGCGTTTAATTATTTGCGCTATCGCGCCAAAGACGGACGATAATCAGATATCGGCAGAGAGCGTCGCGCGCGAATAACTCCACTTGTGCAAACTCACCCCGCGCTGTGAGTGCTTGAACATCCCCCCGCGACCCACGCGGCTCGGCATACGTATGTGTGCGCGCATATATATGTATTATATATATATGTATATATATATCAAGTCAATAATTAACACCAGTTACAACTTGTGGGAATAGTAACGGCGTTTATGCTCCCGGGGACGTCGTATTTCAGGGAAATGTGCTCGTGCCGTCGCGCTGTACCGGTCCGTAGGAGCGCCACGAGGATTTGTCGCTTAGCGGGGCGGAGAGAGGCGAAAGAGGGTGCGAGTTCGAAGCGTAGGTGGTCGTTCGGGAGCACGGAACGGCAACGAGATCCCTCACCCTCCCCCTCGACGGGACGGGGGACGCGGGATGAAAGGGGTAAGGTGGCGCGAAACGCTTCTGCCACGGTTAGGTCGCCGGCACCAGATGAACAGATACGGGAATATGGGCGGTGGAAATATAGATTTAGGCTAGAGGCAACCGCCGATGTTTTCCCCGTCCCGCTACATCTCTCGGCGTCTTTCTCCGTCGCCCTTTCGTCCGGCGCGTTCTCCGCTTTGCGCCGCGAGAGGCTCGTGCACGCGCGCACGCGCCTTTTCACCTTTCGCCGTGTGAGCACATGTGTGTACACGCAGATAGCGAATCCGCGGCCCCGGCCGCCTAAGTCCTCAGGTTTACGGCGATTACGGATTCGCGGGCGATCTTACACCCCTCCGCGCCCAACTCGACGTTGGCTGTTCGTATGTTTGGCTTGAGTTTCGGGTTTGCGCGCCGTTACGGCTTCCGAGACAACGGGGGCGGGTGGGAATGGAGCGCGAAGGGTGCCGGTGGGAGCCGGAGGTGATTTACTACCGGCTTACGGGGGTGTGAGACGACGCCACGACGCTGGATCGCCTATGAACGGGTTAATGGAGCGAGCGGGCCGCGCCACCCAGCGAGCACGGCTAACGAAGAGGGCCCTTCTCTCCTCGAGCCCACCCCCGTCTTCTTGGTTAACTCGCACCCTCACCGCCGACGGCCGCTCCTAATCACTAATGATAACAATATTACCGGCGAAAACCGAGCTAAGACCGGGTCGGGACGTCAGAGGCTGATTTAGTGCCACCCTTAGGAACACCGATCGCATACCGTCGCGAATAACCGACACCGTTAATCGAGCGAGTTTATCGGCGCGGCGTTAGCGTCTGTTAAACCGTTAACTGTTACAATTGTCTCTGGAGGCAACGTATTCAAAAACGCAACGATAAATCCCCTCGATTTTCGAGAGCCGAAATAAATTCGTGAACACGCGAAAAAAAATTTCCACGGGATAAAATTCTATTAAAAGCGATTTATGGGAATAGACAAAAAAAAACTCTTATTTAAATTTTGGAGTATTCCCGAGAATAAATGTATTTTTAATTTTTTAAGAGCCTGCGTTATTTTCCAAATTAAAATTTATATTAATAAAAAGAGATCTATAATATGATCGCGTCTCGTAGAAGATGATTTATCGGAATGTTAAAGGTACGAAAAAAAAAAAAAAATTGCGCGTATTCTCCTAATACAACTGGTGCGCTTGAAACCTTCGTGACATCGGACACTTTAAATGGTTAAATATAATTGGATCATAACTTGAGAATAGAAAAGTTGACATTTACGTCGGCCCTCGTGCAATAAGTTGGCGCGCGTGATATATCGTTCTGGCGTGCCGCGGATAATTAACGAAGAGTCAGAAGGCGATCCGTATTTACGACCATCTCTGCGTTTATTGTCCTATCACGGCGATACGCGGGTTTATCTGGACCTCGAGCGGGTCGCCCTAGTTTTTAACACGTCCGCTACGCAAGAAGGACGCCGCTTTAGCGGGTTGAGGGGGCCGTAAAAGGGCTTCAGGCCGGCGGAGACGTTACGCCACCGCCAGTAGGGATGAAACAGTTTGTGCTAAATCAGAGCGCCGGTCGTTAGAGAAGATATAGGGGCTAATTAAAATAAATCTTAGAAAGGAGTAATTATACGTGTATTAGCCGGGCCCGGCGGAACGGACGTGATGGACGACGCAGCAGCAGATGTACCCAAACGGCTCTTCATTCCTGCATTTTCCTTATTGCGGGACGGACACGTTGCACCCGCCGCGTTTCGCCGGTCCATCCCCTCGGATTAGCCTCTGTGTCTCTCGCAAAACGGCGGCGCACAAACGACGGCGGCGGCGGCGGCGGTCCGGGTCTGTGCGCGAGAGAACCGGCGCGAAATTATTTCTGCCAAAATCAATTCGTCGAAATATCCTCCGCCTGCTGCCTTTTGAGCTCACGGACAATTAGAGTTTAGCCCGCGAGCCCAATTAGTGCCTGATCAAAGTAACATTTATCCACGGCTCTTTACTTCCGTTCTCATTAAGCTCATCAGTGCATCGGATGGGCACGTGTTCATGGCGCGATATTAATTTACCTTTGAAAGCTATCGAACAGGCGCGATTCGCAAATTCGAGCGACGACTCGCCAAAATTCCCAATAAAATAACCGAACTTCGACCGCCCTCCTCCCCCGGCCCCTCTCAGGCCACCCCGACGCGTCCTGCACGGCCAATCCCGCCCACCTCTGTGTGTCCCTCTCCCTCTGTGCCAGGAATCAGTGAACTCATTATTACGATAAACTCATATACATATTTATCGCGATGCATTATTACTCTTTCGCCGACGGTCCAGCGCGGTCATCGATTGTGAATTTCATTTGGCGACTTAATGTACCGAATAGTAATGCCGCGCCGTGGTACTTTTCATTAACGCGCACGCTGTTTACGGCAATAAGCCCAATTAAAAGCGTTGTCGACGTAAACGTTAAATCAGCGGCGTTATCGCGATGTGCGAACTCAAGCGGCGAAATATTGTTCCGCGTTTCTTTGTCGTCCGAGAGAGAGAGAGGTAGGAGAAACGAGAAAGAGGAAGAGACGCTAACAAATAAGGCTCGCTAAAGCGGGTCGGCGGATGCGTAATTCGATAACTTCAGCCCTCGCATCAATTTGGCAAATTAGCCCTTTGTACTTTCGGAGCGACGGTCCAGCAATACCCCTTAAGATACTCGGAAGAGCACATTTAAAAATTATAGAAAACTTATATATTTTAAACCGTAAAAAAAGAAAGAAAGAAAAAAAAAATTGTTCACCCAAGATTTAAAACCGCTTTGTTTCCTCGGCAGATATAAAGTATCTCCGACAAACGGCTCAGAGCGCGATCGCGCCGGCTATCGTTCGCACTTACGTTCGAGTTCGCGGCGCGAACTTTGCGTTATCTCTTATTTATTGCCGTTGGTGACGCGATACGCGCTTCTTCCCGGGTGTTTATCGAAATAATGCCCCGGCCTGCGCGGGGATACGGTCGCGGCGCCAGCTGTAGCGGCGCTCATTGCCTCTAATATCAATAAATTTGCAGGTGCGTTGCGCAAATGGCTAGGTACGGCCGCGTTTGCATCAGCGCAAACGAGTTTAATTCCGCCGAAAACATACGCGTGACGCACGGTCCTTTCCGGCGCGATAAAGATTAGCCCTCGTACGATCCCCCGCGAATTACGGCCGTGATTTGTCATCGATTCGGCCCGACAATAATCGCGTATCTTATAATAAACCGTAAAATTAACGCGTCATCTGAGGCATTATTTCGCTTTGCCCCCGTTTCGACGTCGAGCCGAACGCACCGATACCCCTTTGAGTTGATACAATATCCACATTATCGTCATTATTATTATTAGTATTTACGTCACTCAGGGAGCTGCTGTTGTCATGCCGTTTCGTAACATTCATAATTTATTAAACAAGTTGTGACATACTGTATCATCGATATTTGTCGAAGAGCGAAACAGCTTAAAAGCTTTGCTGCGGGCGCGCGTCCGCGTTACATTCTTTTTACTCCGGCGCGGTGATTTATGCATACAGAACGCCGCGTATCATACTTTATCGTGCCGTAATGTTCCAATTCGATCCGCGATAAATAATACAAAAAAAAAAAAAAAAAAGAAGAAGAAAAAATTCAATCGCGTTTTAATTCAATTGCCGCGGAGACTATAAATATGGAGAACGACTTTACTTAATTGCAACGGACATGGCGACGTGATTATTTTTATGATTGCGTGTCGCGTTGAATTTTGCGCGCGACATCGTTCGCGGATTGACATTGCGCCGGAACCGGCGCTCTCATCTCGGCCGTTTCGATGCATGGCAAAAGGAGCGCTCCTAATCAGGCCTATAGCCCCGTCTCTCTGCGAGTTCTCGTCTCTGTCGTCGCGCCCGCGGACGTAGCGGCGAACATGTCGTGGCGTTAATGTCGATACGATGACGCGTGTGTGCTGCACCAGCGAGCGGCCAGGACACGTGCGTCGAATGGCCGGCGAAGCGGCTCGGCGCAGGCGGGCATTAATGCCCGCCGGACAAACGAGAGAGGAGAAGCAAAGGGGTCAGAGCGAACGAGCGAGGGTAGGTAGAGCACGCGCGGGGGCGCCGGCGGGCGCGAAGAGGAGAAAGATGGACCGGGGCGCGAGCGAGAAAGAGCGAAGGGGACGCGTGGAGGCGCGGGGGACGTTATTGTTATCTTAGATTTATAGTCATAACGGATGGTACTACCTCGCTAGCCAGCAACCCCGAGCGGTCTTATAATCACCCTCCTCCTACACCTCCGCCACCCACGCCCGCCCTCGTCTCCTGCATCCTCGACTATCCGACCGACCCTCTCCGCCGCCCCTCCGCCCGGAGTCGAGCTCGCCCTCGCGTAGCTCCAGCCGCAGTTTAAGTGATTTGCGACGCGGTGGAGCCGCCATGCAGATCCTTTTGCCTGTAGCCACCCGCCCCCTCTTCCTCCCGCGCGCTTCTGTCCCCCGAGCGCCGCCACCTCGACGACCCTCCGCAGAGAGCGATGCCGCGGGTAAAACGGGCACAGCTAACCGTCCACTCACCCCCCCCTCCCCTTTCCCCTTGCTCGCGCCCTCCGCGAGGGATTAAGTTCGCCGCGGAGCGAGAGGAGGGCAAACGGTGTCCGTCGCTGGCCCCAAATTATTATACATTGAGCAATAACGCGAAAGTAGTCGCCCGGTTTCGCGGGTGTCGTCCAGATGAACGAGTTCACGCCCGGCGCGGCCACCAAGTTCCATGGATTGCTGCAAACGCTCGGCCCGTCCTTGCGACAGCCTCCCTCGTGAATTTCGAACAGGATTGGATGTAACGTCCCCCTTGCTCGCGCGTAACGATATCGTCGTAAATTGTCGCGCGCGAATCTCACCTCGCGGGCGATCTCGTATCGTTCGCGTGAAGATCACGTCTACTCTTTTACATTTACTAGTACAGCTAATAAACTCTCGTTTAAGCGGGCAATATGCAAATCTGCGGTTTAAAT
Organism: Cardiocondyla obscurior; assembly: GCF_019399895.1. Classification (NCBI taxonomy): domain Eukaryota; kingdom Metazoa; phylum Arthropoda; class Insecta; order Hymenoptera; family Formicidae; genus Cardiocondyla; species Cardiocondyla obscurior. Next base: position 2,552,553 of record NC_091879.1, on the reverse strand, counting down.
ATCATTGCGTTAAATTTCTTTTTTCTTTTTTTTTTTTTTTTTTGCAATTACAAAACGCATAAAATATTTTAAGAATTTACAATTGTAAGTTTTGTCTTCAAGTGTTAATAAAAAAAAAAAGCCTCGTTTAAATTAAGGAAGATGAATCCAATTAGAGAAAGGCGTATTTTCGCCCGGCACATTTCACTTTGCGAAAAACATTATCGCGAACGCGGTTCGTGATTAATATCTTCGGTAATGAAAATGAGCGCAAAGTTCAGTGGCGGCGATATTAAAAATATCAGATTTACGAATTTAATATTTTTAAAATGACACATAAAACGCAATATAATACGCGATATTAAAATCCGCATTAACCACTTACGCACGAAAATTTTAAATTAATTTTGAAACACATCACGAACAAACTCGATCTCCCTTTATAAAATTTTATATCATTTCGTTACGCGCGCGAAAGCCCCGCCGTGTTTATTTAAAGAGAGGCGCGATAAATAATCGCGCAAAGGCACCGAGTCGCACGAAATTCAGCCTCGCGATAATGAACTCGACAACACCGATCATTTCCGCGTTAGGAAGCCATTTAGCAGTTTAAGCCCTCAGGGCGTTGAAGGGAGGGGGGAATCGCGAGCGTTTCACTTGGAAATTCCGATATTTCGGGACGAGGGTGACGCGGAGGGCCACGGGGGTGCGCGCCCCCAGAATGAACTGTTGTGACGAGCACGTAGGTCTGCGGATGGAGCCAATCAAGGAACCTCGCAGTCAGCGGGTTTAACCCCCGCGCCGCCGGTTACCCCTGACTCCAGCCGTCTGCTTCGTGACTCTTCGATCTCGGGGAAAAAGCGACCGCTCAAGGACGCTTCTCGTCACGCCTCGCCGGTAGGACACGGGAAATTAAAAGTAAACTGCAAGGTGGTGCAACTTCTGCGCGCCGGCCAGCCCTAATTGCACGTCGCGGAGAAAACGCCACCGATTCATATTCGAATGCTTTTCAAAATTATTGCACCCGCACGATCGCGTGTTTTTATTTTGTATTATTTTGTATTATTACTTTTAAATTACTGGGGAAAATTTATATAATTAGACACGTGGAGCTGCACACTTTTTTAATCTAATGATCAGTTAACCATAAAGCGATAATGTTTTTGAGAGAATTTAATATTTCTTTTTTTAAGAGAGTGAAATAAAATGTGTGCTCAAAGAGTCCGCGTATCACAGAGGCTTTTTAAAATATAATATTAGGTAATTGCATTTAGATAAAATGTGTATTTTTATAATTTCGATGAAATGTATTATTTAATTTTAATTTAAAATTAATAATGACGGAGGTCTTCAAATTTATTCCACGGGCGCGTTTACCGCGTTTGTTCTGTTATTAAATTATGAGCACCTTGTTTCGTCGGTTCGGGTAAGCGACTCGTTTCTCTGTCGGGTAACGAAAGAAACCGCATCGAAGGCAGGATGTCGATCAAATTTCCTCCGCCTGGAATGTCCAGCAGTTCGACAAAGGAACTTCTAGTACGGAAGAAACGAGCGCAGGCAGAATGGCGGAACGACTCTTCCCCGCGTTTTTCCGCCCACCCCGCGCCTCTCATCCCCGAACGGAGGCAAGTAACCGCGAACGCGCGCGCTCCTCAGGAACAGCAAAGAAAATCGCAGTAGCAAGCGAGCGGGCGAGAGAGGCACCGTCAAGGGGGGGAGGGGAGGAGGAAAGCGAGGTTCGGGTCTGGGGGGTGCTTGGACCGAGACGCGACGACCCGGTTAGGACGATAAGGGATCCCGTGGAGCTTGATGGAATTCCATAGATCCACGTCGGCGTCGAGACAGAGTCGGCTAAGCAGCCATTTAAATGCAACCGATGTGTCTCGGGGAGCTATTACATCTGATGGACGGTTATTGACGCGCACTGGCTTATACCGAGCAGCAGCGGCAGATCTCACCCCCCGGTTCTCCTATCCCCCCTGGTCACCCAGTATCTAGGCGAAGCGAGCGCGTGGGCGAGAGCGAGGAAGACGGGAACGAAGAGAAGGAACGAAAACGAGCGGAACGAGGGGGCGAGAGAGAGAGAGAGAGCACCAACCAACCCCCACGGGGGCTGAGTTCAGCTCACCGTGCAAGCGGCCAACCGTCAGTGTATGTGCCCGCTTTGTGGCGGGCGCCGGGGGTAGAAACGAGGACGTGGGTGGTGAACCGCCGCGACACATCGTCAACTGTCCGATGGAAACTGTTGTTGCGCGAGGGCGCACGTCGACCGATCTCCGGGAATACGAACGATCGAATTACCGCCCCCGTCCTCGTCTCCGTCTTACGATCCTTAGGTCAAAAGCCCGTCTATTGTGATCCGGCGCTCTCGGGAGACGAGAAGACGTTCACTCGCGTTCTTTCCCCCTTTTTTCTCTCAACCCATATTAGAACGGATAATCCGACGCGATCGTAAAATAAAATAAATGCTCTGGAGGATTAAATAATTAATCTCGCAGATAGGTGTTCGGCAAAAATTGTCATTAGTTTTATAAATTAATTAAATGCAACTTATCAGTCATATTTTATTTCTGTAAGAAAAAAAAAACACACAAGTGCAATGTGTAATTGCTTGAAAAGTAAGCGAAATGAAAAGCACTCGAATTAAACGATTCAAGATTTCTATGAATTAATCGAATAACAGAGGCGCAAATTTATGGCGAGATATTAGCGCGTTACGTAAAGTCGCTTATCAAACTTTTCTCTCTCTTCCTTCCCTTTCGACGGCAAAAATAGGTTCCGCTGAAATCTCTTCTGGCCGTACAACATCGTGGTGAATCGTTGTCGCAACTGTTACGAAATCGCAATCGCCCGATGTCGAGAAGACCCGGGGTCGGCCAGAGAATACGAATGATCGAATTACCAGACCGAGACTCACATCTCATGAAAAGGCAAGGGAAAATCCTCCGCATCGCCCCGTCTGGAATCGTCCAAATGAAAGTTCAATATTTCACCCCTTTTACTACAACGTCCGCGCGCGAAACTCTTCCGACAAATTAATTACATACATTAACTAATTTCGTTTACAATCCATTAAACAATTTCATTTATTTTTAGTGATTTGAGAAAGAGAGGCCTGTGAACCGCGCGTTGATCTTAATTGACTTAATGAGAGAAAGCTTTCGCGCAAAAATTTATAGACCCCTTCCCCCCCCCCATACACTTCTCGAAACGTTTTAAGATCCCGTGAGATCAGGAAACGTAATTATTTTGCATATCGACGGCTTCTCGAGCCGACTGTGACGAAAAAAGAACGGCGGATAGAGATAATGAGATGCGGCGGAATTAATTAAATGATGCTGGTATAAGTGGGCATTAAATGCGCTCTAAGGAGGATTGCCGTAAGCGCTCGCGTGTGGAGGGGAAAGGGCATAAATTAGGGCCCCGTACCACGTGTACGCCTTCTTGCCGATTTGTCGCCGAGACTGTAAACCCGTGCGGATGTCGTGCTCGCGGAAGAACCGGCGCGGTCGCATTACGTACAGCCCTGTTTACTCCGACTTCGCGAATTTATGTCTCGTTACGGAACGTCATTCCCAGCAGAAACGATAAAATAAATTCGAAGAGGAGATCCTTGCAGATTGCCGCTCGTGCGTCCACAGAGTTCGCCGAAGTCCCTCGCAAATCTGCCGAGCGTACTCGCGCATTCGAGCTGCCTCCGCGAAGGAGGAAACGGGAGGATAGACGCGAGGGGAGGGAACGGGAAGCGGAAAAAGGGAACGGCGGGAAGGAGAGAGAATTTATTTGAATATCTCGGGTAATCTCAGTACGAGGCATGCACCGCCGGAGTGATATCTAGTCCTCATGCAACGGAGACACGGCGGAGGAAAGGGCGGGAGAGGGACTCTCTTTATATTTATTAGAAATTAGCCTGGTACTTGCATTCATTGCGGCTGCGTGCATCCCGGCGCGCTTATGCTTCGGTTTCGCCGGCGAGCGTATACGACTCGGGGATATGTTTCGGGGATCTTTACTGCGCGATGCCCGGTGCAAAGAGAACACCGCGAGACGTTCCTCCTCGCTTCCTCTCATACGAGCGCCGCGGCAGCGCGAGCGGTCTCGAAATCGCCGAGTCGTCCGGCGATTTTCGCATTAATCCGCATTATTAGCCGGTAGTCAGATTTGATTACGATGAGTGGAAAAGACTTTACCGCGCCGGCTTTTAACTCGCCTTTAATTTCCTCGCGTCTCTCTGTACGTCATCGCTTTGCATAAAATGACGATTGCGGGGATCTCGAATAAGCGCGGCTTTCTCACGAGATGAATTAAATTAAATTAAAACACGAATATACGTATAACGAAAAGGAAGGTGAGTGATATACGGCTAATATAATTTTATTTCCCTGCGATTATAACCTGCGTACGTGCATTATAATTTACCGACAAACAACCCGAGTGGAAATTGATTCCCGCCGTTACCTAATAATTAGCTAGCCAATTCGTGATTCATCTCGCGGCTGTCTAGCGAAACTGTCCAGTTTTTCGCCGCGTGCTAGTTTTATTGCGCGTGTTGACTTTACGCAACGCTCGACTGCCGAATGCACCGGTTCCTGCGACAGTATGAGTACGTGCGTGTGTTTACATCGGCCGGCAATCCTCGCACTGCAAGTTCGCAAGGTGGAGGACGCGCGGGCAGCAGACGGCGAGAACCTGTTTGTCCGGCGAATTCGGCAGTCGAGCGAGCCTTGCGTAAGGTCAGAACAAAACAGTAAACAAGTACGCGGCAAAAAACGTTTAGACATCTATTTATATACACGGTACGCGCTGGACAGTGACTAGACGATCGATACTAGACAGATTTTGTTTTTTTTTTTTTTTTTTTTTAAATGACAGAGCTATATTTAATCTGCGTGGTCTAACCATTCGCCACAAAATCAGATTAGCTAAATAAATTTCCACACGGGGAAGACTTTAGCCGTGCCATTTCGCGCTTCGACGTTTACAATCCCGATGACAAGGAGCGCGATTTCGTGCCGGAAAAGCTCTCTCGCCCTGGAAATTTAGGGCGCGCCGCCGTCCGCAGTTTTCACCGACGCGGAGGGAAACTTCCGAGCGGCGACCACTTCGATCGGGAAATCCCCAAAGAACGTAGCGGCAGGACTCTTAATCCTGATACTCGCGACGCGGAGGAACGCGAGGGGGGGCGGGAAAGGGAAGAAATGGGCGAGTGGGAGAGCGAGGGCAACCGCGAGGGCGGCAAACGCCGTGGCGTGGCGCAGGGAAGCGCGATATTATCGTCGCAGAAATATTACTCAGAAAATTGCCGGCGTGACTCCGTCCAGCCTCGTTAATTACCGCGAATTACCCATAATTATAAGGACTGTAAAAGTTTTTACTATCGTCGTGGGGCAAGCCGCGAGGGGGCCGTGATGCAGAGCCTCGGCGGGCCCACCTTGTCTGCGAATTCGCCGAGGTGTATCCTCCAGGTCCCGCGGCCCTCTTTGTCCCCTCTCCCCCCCCCTGATCCCGACCGTAAAGCGAGTCCACCTTTCCCCCGAACGCCGGTATGAAATCCACCTAATGAGACACTTCGCTAATAAAAGTTTTCTGGCCAGCCGCGCGCGACCGATCTGCGATCTTCGCCCGGCTCCATCGCCACGAGATATTTCGACAATAGCTCTTTCGCGGCGTTTCTTCCGGTATCTCGCCGCCGCTCGAGATTACTTTTACGATTTTGCGAGCAAAGCAGACTGAATATCCTAACATTAACTTACAAATTGTTCTTTACGGTTTCAATTGTACGCGACTTCGAGACAAAGCTCGCGTCGCTTATACAGAGTTAAAAAAAATGGAACCGGTTTTAGATATTAATTATTTTCAGCAATAAACAACAGGTGTACATCGAAAAAGTAGATATGACGTTTTTCTGCGGCGACAGCGATCAGCGTACGTAACCCTAGGCGGCGGTGGTACGAGTTGAGAGGGCGGAGGAAAAAGTAACGGGACGCGCTCAATCCTTCTCAGTCTTCGACGGCCGATGCTCCGCGAACATACATACGTGCTTTTCGGGTGAGACTCGACAAACACTACGCTAAGATCACGTACGCTAACCGCTGCCGCCTCAGCGAACGACATATCTGCTTTTCGATGTACGTGTATGTAATACACGGAGGTAAAAAAATCTTAAAATTAAGACAAGTTTAATGTCTTAAAAATTTTTTTGTTCAGAAAGTAGATAGTTGATTTATAAAAAATTTAATTGGAAGACAAATTGACGCGTAAAATGTTTTTTTTTCTTTTTACGATGAATATTGTTTCAAGTTACATCCCTCTTCAATATAAATTTTCTATTTGTTACAGAATCGCGATAACTGTGTTTTCTACAACTCCGGAGGCTGTTTTTTCTACAAAAGCGGAGGCTGCTGCGCATCAGATCGGTGAGTTGAAAATATTCTTTTACCATTAGTAGCGCTAGAAATTTAGGGTGCGAGAGCACGTCGCCGCGAATCAGCCGACTTTTCGAGATTTCATTCGCGTGAGAAACCGCGCGAATAATCGGCACTCCTGTCGCTCAAGTTTAGGGCTGATACGTACAGATCACATCACCGTTACAATGGACCTTAACACCCATCAGTCAATACGAATGCACTCGTTCGTCCTTGATAAACGGACGTGCACGCTTTATGGGCCACCTGTTGCACGTACGCGCGTCTCCTCGTCGAACTTTTAGACTTGCATCCAGATGAAAGAAAGGGCGCGTCGGATAAATCGTTCTTAGATGAACCTTTTTATTCATAGGGGACCGGCTAAGCTGTCCGTCTCGAAAACACTTAACCTCGGGTGGGACATCGTGACGATATTTGTCACATCTAAATTAATTTTCAGTAATATATTGAATATTAATCAAATTATTAAATCATCGGATTACATTTCGAATTACATCGGGATTTTAAAAACGTTTTTTTTTTTTTTTTTTTTTTTTTATTACCTGCACCGTTCGATATATTTAAGGTAATCCTCACATTACACACGGCTGACTGTAAAAATCGATTTCCGGTCGAATAACAAAAAAAAATCTCTAAGTGAAATAACGTAAAATAATCACGAGTCCGTGCATTACGCTCTATTGTCATCGTCGTCTCGCGTCGTTATCATCGACACCGTTATCGCCGCCGTCACCGTCTCCGTCGTCGTTGCCGTTCCTCGTAGAAACACCTTTATCTGGTGGCCGAAACGGCCGTTTCCGGTATCAAGGAGCGACGAAACTCACAGCCCGAACTCACCGGGGCACTGCGGCCGCCACAAATCACTAGCAATCTTGATTTACTTGTGTTTGCCCATTGGCTCGGTATCACTTCTGCAGTAGTAAGTGTAATATACTCGATTCGGGAACACGAGAGAGAGAGAGAGAGAGAGAAAGCGAGCGCCTAAGCAACCCTGCAAGCACCCCCGGTTTACCATTAGGAAACGCGAGATTAGGTACTCCCAAGCGCCGCTCGAGCACCGATACCATCACACACGCATACCCGCACCCGGCTCGCGTTTCTCCACGCAGACTTCAGGAAATCCCGAATAAAGCCTCGTCGCGTACCTCAGCACCCGCTCGCCCCGGGATTTCTGAGGGACAGGATTCGAGACTTCCGCTATTACGACTCCTCGGAAATGTTTCTAAGTGCGAAGCCCCCGCTCTCGTCTGGTGTTTATCTTTAGCCGCGTTCCGTCTCGCAGAAATATCGTCCGTCGCATTTCGAAAGAATCGCCGGTCTGAAGGTGTACATTTTTTTTTATTTATTAATTTTTTTTTTTTTTTCTTTTTTTTTCGTGGTATTAAACGCAACGCTTTTTGTCGTGGCGCGTCGATCGAAGCTGCGTGAAAAATAGGCCGCGTCGTGGTATTATTTATATGCGTTATTGACTGACGGACTGTGGCACGATTCGCGCGGTTCCATTCTCGCTCCCTCCGCGCGTAATATTTTTTTATTATATTATGTACGCGTAATGCGGAAGCGTTATTAACGTTCATCGGCGGTCGCCCGTGATTAGCGGTCCAGATCCAACGTCTCTTATCCGATTACACAATTTTTGCAGGTAGATTTATTAACAACGTTAGCCGCATTTTCTGACATCCGCGTCTCTAACGCGTGATGTAAATAAAACGCGATGGAATAATGGGGCCGTGCAATGTCGCGGAAAAAAAAAAAAAAAAAAACTGAAGCATCTCGCGGAATCAATTGCAAAACGCAACGCCCGGCGAAACGATCCCGGCCTGATAATCCCGGATAGTTAACGCGGACGCGAGCCTTCGCAACTGCGTGACCTCTCCATCGCGCATCGGCGAAAGCACCGCTGAACAAATATGGAGTGACCGCCGTTACCGGCGGATGGAGGCGCGGTTTTAACACGGCTCGTGCATTTCCCTAATGATTTACAAGCATTATTGGGTATTAATTTCAATCTACGCGGAGAGCGCAGGGATAGAATGGCGCGTGACGCGGCCCGACGCGAACGGGGAGGGAAAGAGGACGGCGTGAGCGGGGCCCCGGGGGGGCCACGGCGGCGGGGATCCGCCGGGGGGGAGGACAGGTCGACGCCGCACGTCGCGGGCTACAAATCAACCGTTCTGAACAAATTATGAATGATATATTCGTTGCGCCCGCTTGATATATGCATATCTCCCGTCGGTGCAGTCCTCCAAGCCGCAGCCGCGCTGCACGATGCAGCTTCGGAAAATCCGCCCGTACTTTGCATACAAACGCGAACGCGCCCGACCGCCGCACGCATTAAAAAACCATGTCCTCCTCCTCCTCCTCCCTCCCCCCTGTCCCCTTGCCGAATAAGCGCTTTCTCGACGCGTCCGATTCGATGCGCTTCATCGCGAAAATCAGTGTTGCGCACATGCCGGATGTTTAGCTCTGCGCCTCGCGATACCGCGTGGCGTGTCGTTATTCTTTCATCGCTCGCTCCCGCGTATTGTTTCGACGAAGAAGAGTGCCGCGAGCTGAAAGGCACACTTGATTTACTGCGCGCGGGAGATAAAATTTTTTTTTTCTTTTTTTTTTTACACGAGTTTGACGGGACGGAAGGACAAAAAAACGAAAGAAAACCCGTTAATTTTTTTTTCGAAACCTCCTCTGCGTCAATCTGCCGTGTTAATACAAAACAATTTCCTTGAATTTTACAACGCAGATTCGGAAATCTTATTTGTACAGCGCACGAGTGGCTTTTACAAAATATATTTTTGCGAACAAAACCAATTGGTCAGCAATTACGGTTCGTACAGCTGTTTACCTTTGTAATATTATTCTCGGCTTTATTAAAAATCGCGATTTCCATCCCTTACGTGAATAACATGATATTTATTATTGCTCATATTTTACTTATATATTTGAAGTTTTATTGAAATTATAAAATAAATGTTAATCGTTTTTTCGTGTAATGCTTTCGCAATAACACCCCGCTTCTGAGCGTAAAAATAATCGAACTTTAATTTCTCGCAGGAGAAGCGAGTAATAAAAATATTTTAAAATGAGTTCGCAATAATATTTAAACGAGATGTCGCAAGTTCGGCTTCTTCTGATCCTGAGATCTTAATTATTTTCTACTCTAAATTACTCTATTGATTCGAGATGGTATTCGTGATCTTCGTTTAAAGAATGACGAAAAAAAAAAAAATTAAGAGAGAGGAGAGAGATATAAAGAACAACAGAAAAGGAGGGAAAGAGAGAGAGATTTATAATCCCTTTTAAATGCCTCGCTGGAGGCGAGCTTTCAAGAATTATGTTAAGTGCTTTGACGCATTGTCCCCGTTGGTACAGAATTACTAGGCTTTTATACGCGCACGGCTTTATAACGCGGCCGTTACAGCATTAAAATGTTTATTTACGCTAGCGTAGCTTACATAGCCGCCGTTAATGGGTTTGCGCATTTCCAAATCACATCGCCATATCCGCGGCCCCGGCGATGTGTTTTTCTGCATTCGGAAGCATTACGAGACCGACAAAGTGGAAATGTTCGGGGTAGCGCCCGCCGGCGGCGTATACCGCGCCCGAATTTGTACATAACGCGCGCAATAACTTGCCGCTATAAAAGCCATCGACAAATCAAATTTTGACGTGATTCACTGGCCGGCATAAATTCCAGGATCCAGCCGGGAGAGACGGCGGTGACACGGACATGTGTTCGTCCTCTCGTTCTCCCTTTCTCGCCCTCTTTCGCTCGCTCCCTCGCCCCCTTTTTCGGTCCATCTCCCGCGCCCTCTCTCTCTCCTCCCCCGTCGCTCTCTATCTCGTTCTTTTTTTCTCCCTCGCGCGTTCCGTGACGCGCGGCTATTTATCGTTTTATACACCCGACGGGCAAGTTTCGCTGCCATTGCACGCGCGCACACCGTCCGCGATTATCTCGTCCGCGCGTCGATGCGGACTTTTTTTCTTCGCTAATTAGGACGAATGCGGGCTCGCGTTTCCATCAGAGTCGTTTATTCCTCGTTCTCGCGCTCTCTCCCTTTCTCACTCGCTCGCGCGCAGTTTTTCTCTGCATCTCTGATAATTAAAAACCAACGACTTCTGAAGGTAAGAAGCCCCTTAGCAATCGCCCGTCGTGCCTCCGCGCCGTCTTTTCGCTCCTTGTACCTACTTGCACCCGCGGCGAAATTTGCAATTCGAGATACTGCGACCGGGAACTAAGAAGGAGCCAGTCTTAAGTCGCGACGCGAACACAAAGGCTCGCCCTGGCCCTTTGGGCACTTCATCCGGGGGAATAATAAAGAGGCGACGGAGATATTTTTTCCCGATGTGCGGGACAATCGAGGAGCCTCCGCGTCTTCCGCGAATTTCCGCGACGCAGATGTCACTTGCCTCTAAGCAACCAGAAAATCTCTTGTACACGCTAACGAAATACGCGTTGCAATAACCGTGGGATTTAAACAGAGCTAGAAATAATTCGGAGATCGTAGGAAGTGCTCCTAAAACATACGTGCAACCGGAACTGCGAATAGATATTTCTCGCGTTACTTTACGTCGCGCGATTTAATAAATTCGCGCGAGATCCGCGAAAAAAGAAGTTGCTTGAAAATTATTAACACGCCCGCGTGCGTTTTCGACCCCCCCGCGTAACATCCGCGATCTTCGCGCGGCTGCTCCGCCCGGAGGGCTTAATTTAGTTCAGAATGCAAAGGTTTATCGTCTACATAAAACAATATGTCCGCGATAAATTGTTTGCTAACCGGCGATTCTGGAAAATGCATAGTGCCGATCTATCAAAAGTCCCCGCATCGTTACGCGGTGTGATGTTAACAATTCACACACAGTTAGTGCATCCGCGTCCTTTTGTCACCGCGCGCGCGGCCGTGTTTTACAACCGAGTGCGCCATTTCCGGACGTAGCCGCGACGGTGTTGGGTAAAAAATTCAGGCCGACGTGCCGATTCCGCGTCAATTATCGGGGCCGAGGATTTCGGGCCGGCGGGATTTTACGAGACGCCGCTTTTCTAGGATACCGCCGGAAATCCCCTTCGACGATCCTACGCTCGCTCGCGAGGGTAAGCCTCTTGTCGCGGGGATTCAAGTTGTTTCTCAAACGACCGTTAAGAGTCCATCGTTATTCGCGGCGCCTTTAACGACTGCGACTTCACGGCACTCAACCTTTGCTTCTCTCGCGAGCAGCCGCCACGAAACGATCCTTCCGCGCATCCCTACGAGAGCGCCTGACCGAGTTCGACAAGCCGCGCCACGATCCAGTTCCTTTTTCTCTCCTCGCGTAGAATTGAACGATCTAAGAAACGTTGCGGCTGCGAGGAAGATATGCATAACGTCGACCCACATTCGCTCCCATTCTCGTATACAATCGATTCTTCTTTCGAACCGCGTTGGACGGCGGGGAAAACCGAGCGGAATTTATCGGCCGTTTCGCCGTAATGCGGTAGACCGTCTTCGGTCGACAAAAATATTCCTGAGTGATCACATAACGCTGAGATCAATTACGTTACAAAACTAAAAGTAATACATAAATTAGTATCAAAATAAGAATTATTACGCTCGAGAATATACCGACATCGTTCTCCGCAATTAGATTTCATTGCAATTACAATGTGACCGAAGTTTTTCATACTTTACAAGAACAAGATCGTTCTCTCGTCGTCGTTACGGCGACGACGACCCCCCCGGTGTCGTGGAAAAGAAATTCACGCGACAAGAAGCGAGCGCCTGTGAGAGAAGAACGGTCCGCACGTACCCATCCTCCGTATGAACTTATCACGTGGCATCGACGACGACCCCGCGGGCATTATAGGAATACGCGAGCTACCCCGGCGAGGGTGAGTCGTTTGATTCCGAGCTGCCGAGTTTACGAGCCGGCCGTGACGTAGTCGCGCAAACTGCGGCCGCCGTTTCCGGGGCGCGTACGCCGGATAACGCGAGCATTACGCGAGCGACGAGACGGCCGCGAGTGATACACGCGCACACGTTCGACAGGCGCGCGTCCGTACGCACGCGGGGATGAGCACACGCCCGCGATTATAACGTCACATACCGGTTGTAAGGTATACAAGCCGACGCCCGGAGGCTGGCTGCCGGCTGGCGACGGCGGGGCGGAGGAAAGAGATGCCGTAGGAACGCGACGGAGGCGGAGGTCGACTCGCGAACGTGGAGGGAGGACGGAATGTTCGGATTATCACGAGAACCCTGCGGAATCCGTGGCACCGCGGGGACGGAAAACGGGGCCGGCAGATAAGAACCATAGCCGGTGTGTCACGTACCGCTTTGAGTGTGATGGTCGTCGTTCTCTTCCCATCCTCTTCGGCGCTCCCTTCACGTTCGCCCAACCCTCCGCGCGCCGCTTCTCCACCCTCTCGGTCGTCGTCTCGATCTCCTGGCTTTTCTCGTTCCTCTCTCGCGCCGGGGATCTCTCTCGCGCGCGCAATATACAAAGCCCCCCCCGGTTCGACCTGAGCCGCGCAAACTTCCCCCGTTAAGTATCCTCGCCGGCACGAGTGTTCAATTCTTGCCACGCGGTGCTTAGTCCTCTCTCGGAGACGATTTCTGGTATGCCTCTGATGTCGCTTTGTTACGAATACCCCAAGTTCGCCAGTCGATTCCAAAATTTTCGCTCTCTCGAAATTCGCTCCCGCTTTAAAACTGTCTCAGCGCGACAAGACACGTCATTACTCTCGCAATCGGGTTATCGCGAGGATGATTTTTGTTCCTGCCGAGGGACAAGTTTGAAGACGACAGAGGCCCGTTCTCGTTCTCGACAGCTCTTTCATCCGAAAATTCCGCCCGTCTCGAAATTCCGTGCCGCATCAGCGATGCGGAAATCGTTCCCCTGGATTGCACGACTTAGCGAGCGGTCCCCAAAGAATTGTTGAAGAAAATCCTGCGTTATATCTCGGAATGTACCATTGTTTGCGATCAGTTTCTATATCTCGCGAGCATTTACACCGAAAGTTTCTGTTAAGTACCCATCTGCCCAATCGTTTCTCGCAAAGTTCTTTTTACGAGATGTCGTGATCCATGTCATATCATCTTGACCTCCGCGAATTTTTCTCTTCGAAAAAAAAAAAAAAAAAAACAAGAAACGTATCTCATTATTTCCAAAATTATTTTTCTACTCGTTAAGTTTAACATTAATTAAAATCAAATCAAATTAAATTAACCGAATTAAATTTACTTGATTAATTATTCATTATAACGTCGCGTGGTCTCCATACAATTTTTACCTAGCGGTAACATATTTTCGTATAACAAAGAGCCTTGCGTTATCAAGCATCCCGATAGCGTCGGACCTCGCGGGGAGTCTCATTCCTCGCGCAACTCCGGGCTGAAGTAATAATCCGAAGTTGTTAAAAATCAGAGGGATGATGGAAATAAGATATTCTTTCGAGATGGATGGCGCGAGAAACTGGGTTAAAAAGCCACGACCTCGCGACTGGAACGCCCGCTGTAACTCAGCTTCGTTAACTCGGGGGACACCGTGGAAGGAGCGAGGAAACGCGCAAGGGTTATGGCACTCGAGATAGCGAGGCAAAGCGTAGGTGGAACGGGGAAAGCAATCAGAACTTGGGCCATTGCTAGATATTACGTAGACGTGAGAGATGTCTCCTCAATCATATTAATTGCCGAGATAACCGTTGCTTCGACGGCGCTCTTAGCTTCTACTCCACCCCTCTCCGGCCCCGTTCGCGACACATACGCGTCACGGATCTTTCCGCGTGCGCATTTTTGCGCGTACCGCAATAAATATCGGTCAATTAAAATCTCACGCTCTCTCTGCAGAACTTTTATTTTGCGACGGCTTAAAATAATATCCCGTGGAAATGAATAATCAAAGACGCAATTTATACGGCAAGAAAAATGCGTTTTCTCAATGCTCAAAAAACATTTATATTTAAGTCTTTCAGTTTAAAGGTAAGATTATTATAAAATTATAAAACGGACAAAACGTGTGTCGTATATTTCGAAAAGCGGTGGAAACATTTTTTAAACCTCTCATGACTCGAGATTAAAAATTGCAACATGTAAAGTTTAGAGCCTGTACCGGAGAATAAATCTTTCAGCGGCGGGGTTTTTTTTTTTTTTTTTTTTTTTTTTTCGAGAAGAGTAGAAAATAGCTTCGCCAAGTAACGAGGCGTTCCTCAATATTCAAAGTTTTCGTGCCGGAAGAGGAATCACTGACGTATGCAACAGGTATTGCTTTCCTCTTTTGCGCCTCGATAACGACTGCTGACTCTTCAACGGCAAGTCTGAGTGCCATCATCGCGAGAGATCCGCGATCTCCGCTGTTTCACCCTGGCTTTCACTTTACTTTTCGAATTCCGCGGTGCCTCTACGAGAATTTTCCACGCTGCGATAAAATGATGAGCACTGCCTTCGTGTCCCGGTAAAAATCAGTCATTTGCGACGTAATACGCTACATTGGCAACGCAATTGAGGTCGTTAAGTTCTCAAAGACGTAACAGTTATTTCTTTAACGTAAAGAAACTTTATTTTTTTTTTAATATAATCGTAAACGCCTGAAATTAGAATCTCATTCAGCGGCGATTTTAATTAAAGGAGAAATTTCTTATCGGAAAGTATCAGCCGACATTCATTGCGCGGCGTGGTATTGCAAAGTATCACGGCCGGGAGTATCAGGGCTAGACCGATATCGCACATTTTTAATTACTTTCGCTCCTCCGTACCTAAATTAACGCGCTCCTATCTCATAAACGGCGATAGTAAATTTCAACGATTAGCATACACGGTGCGGAAGTGTACGCTGCGGCGTTCCTTCGCGTACTTGCGCCCGTCCGTAGCATGTAAATGCCGCTACGTGGCTGGCAGACAGCGACTCAGCGTATATAAAACAAACCGACCGGCTCTCTTCTCAGGACAGACGAGTTTGCCCTGAGCAGCCCTGATTCAGCTCGACGTGGCGCAGCCTTATGTCAACAGATACCGCCGTTCCGCTAATCACTCACGGGGCGGAATGTACACTCCGGATAGCCGCTTCTCGACTTCGCGATACGTGACGCTAAGTGTCGTCGCGGCAGCGCGTCCTTACGAGCGAATTAAAAACCCGAGATTTTATCAACGTCAGTGAATTCTTAATATCACGTGCTCGAGCGTCCGCGCAAATACACGCAAATCTTGCCTTCCCATTCGTCGCTTTTTGTCCGCAAAACGTTCTACGTGATAGCGTTGGTCCACACGACTATATATTTTTTTTTCTAGCAACTTATTTTTAAATAAACGTTAGATTATTTTTGATTTTTTATTAACAAAAGAAAACTGGACCAGGAACTCAAATTAAATATCAACTTTAGGACCCTTCGTGCGGAAATATGACGGGACGAAACGAGATTAATACGAATGCGAGTTCGTTAAAGGTAACGAATCCAATTCTTTCCCACCTGCATTACGTTCCTCGGCCGCGAAAACTAAACGGGGGAGGGAGATACGAGGAGCGCCCTTATCCGCGGTGCCATCCGCGGACAGCGCGGGCATAGATATCGACCGATCGTTCCCCATAAAATACAAGATCGGAATCGCGACGCACACAGAGAAAGTGATACTGCAGTAATGCCGGAAAATATCTGCGTTTTATTAGGTCGATCGACCGGGGATAATCGGCGACAATCAAGTTTCACGGCGGTGATTGGCCGCGCATAGCCCGATGCCAAATGCAGCTGCATATGCATGACGCAATCTCATATCCACATCCGCGTCCCCGTGTGGTAGAAGCGGCACATGGCGCGGAGACGCGCGAGAGATAGAAAAGGGGAGAAGAGGGAAGCGGCGTGCCGAGAGGGGTTACACCAGGCCACGCGAGCCGAGACGAGGGGGGGCAAAGGGGGGAGGCGCGGGTGGATTCGATTCCCACCGCGGTGTGTCATTACTCGTCATTATCCACCTATCAAATCGCTCAGCAATAACTATCTGACCGTTGCTGTTACACACTCCCGGCCTCTCTCCGCACCGCCGCCGTTCCCTCGTCCTCCCTTTGGCCCCCCTACGCCTTCCGCGCACCCCGCAGCGTGAGCCCGGCTTACTAGCAATCAAAGCGTCTCCATTTCTGAACCGCTACTGGATGACTGCGTTGGCAACCACTGTTCAAGGCTGATCACCGAAATTCCATATCCACTGATCCGCTCGAACGAAAATGTGGCACGATACTAATGCCTGATTAATTTCTGTCGGATTAATAATGTGCGACCGTCCGTTTGGCCCCGTTCGTTTTACCAGCGCGCGTTTAATAACTCTATGCGCTCTTCTTGCCCGACACTGATTGCCCGAGTGGTAGTGCGCGATTTTAGCCGGCTTTTGCGTGCGAGCGTTTCTATTCCGCGACACCCAACGACCGTAATATAAGAGAATTTAAAAAAAAAAACTTTTTTTTTATTTTTATGACGCAAATTATGATCGTGAACCTTTGCATGTTGCATTTTGAACGAAAAATATATTTTCAAATAATCGCAGTGGACGAGAAATTAAAGATGCTAGCAGGAATTTAACTCGCATAGGTATTTCTGATTTAGTTGCTTTTAAACAGGGAAGGCGGTGCAAAATTTGGAAAAAAATTTTCTACAATAAAATTATATATGCAGGAACAGTCCCTTTTCCATTCCGGCGTTTGAGGTTCAGTAAATTCCGCGCCGCATCGTTTTATACATTTCGTTAGTACATAAATTAACGACTGTGTGCGGCCGGTACGTTTTCCACGAACCGGTGGAAGCGCGGAAAATTAATACCGGTAGCGCGGTAACTGTGCAGCCGCACTTGAAAACGAACTGAAACAGCCGTAAAAACGTCTCGATGAACGTTTCCCGGTTTCCTGAAAAAAAAAGAAAGAAAAAAAAAGGTGGCTCGCGACGACACGCTGGTACTTTTTTCCCTTCTCTCGATGTTAGCTGAAACCCGACGAAGCCCTAACACGCATTTTGTCGCCATTTAACGGTGCGAATGAGATTCGCGAACGTACACCGTGACGGAATGGTTTTCAAAGAATTATATCCCACCGTATGAAAAAAATATAATTAATTGCGGCTGATCAAATCTAAATAATGTTTCACAGCTGGAGAAAATATTAAAAGCATCAGAAACATTGCGATAAATATTACCGTCGCATTTTTTTTTTCAATCTCTATTAATTATCTCAATCTTTTAGAGTTTTTTTTCACAATTTTCCCTTCGAAACTTTTTTTTTTTTTTTTTTCAAATATGTAAGTTAAATCGCAACATCATTTATATCGTATATTATTTCTATCACGTCAAAATTTAAATACCCCCGGCATTTTTTATTAATTACGCATTCAAAGTTATATTACTCAACTAAATATTAAATGCATTAATTACTTTTGTGTACGTTTTAATTTTACGATTTTAATTAAAACAAACGATTTTGCGTGCACGCTCGCAAATTGCTCTCCGGCGATCCGTGGTCGATCGCGGTATTAAAGTGGGTCGCGGGGATTTGGCGTCGTCGGCGGGCTTCTTAGAAATGCGCGGAGTAAGATCGCGAAAAGAGAGCGCGGAGCCGAGGTTTCTGGACGTAGGTACACGCCCGGATGTTATTGGCAGGAGAGTGGAGCCATTAGTCGCGATGATGGATGCCTGACAGGAATGCCAGCGTCCTACCCCGGCGGCAGTTATAGTAAGTAATGGCTTCACTCGGTGCCCTGAGAAAGCCTCCGTCGTACCGCCACCCCTCCCGACCCCCCCGGGCTCGCCACCCAGTAATAACAACAAATCTTGCCTATATTAATTCCCTGACGGACATAACTCTCGGTATATGGACGGTAACTCGGGAAAAATTGCGCGATGAAAACGTCGCCCCGACGAAATACGGGGTCTCGTATTACGTACGCACTTAGAACAACCAGTCACCCCGGTGTTCGCCACCCCCGCGCGTCCGCGCCGGGGAAAATGTCGTCCTTACGCCCACCAAGAGACATTAACCCTCCCGCGCTCGCGTAAAAGACGAGGTCGTTTAATATTATATTTAGGAACGGTGTAGTATATGCCGTTGAAGAGGGAAAAGAATTATTCATATTCGGCGACGGCCTACTACTGCGGAATATCTTTCGTGTCAAGCGTGCGATAAATTAATTTATTTATCACGATGCATCGTAGATACTTATTCTCTTACAAATGAAATGTTTGACACTGGAGTTACGCTAATCGTCTAATTAAATCGATAGGAATATGCGACACAAGTGCCTCTCTCTCCTCTCTGTCTCCCCTGTGCTAAAAGCAACGGCTTCTTCGATTCCCGCATTTCGTATTGTCACGCAGCTATTCCGCGGCCAATTTTCTCGCCGCCTAATCGTGCGTTCTCCAGCTGCGTGCTCGACACCCGGACGGTTTAGGAAGCGCGACCAATTATTGTTAGGATAATCTGCCGCGAGCCTGCTGGGACTGTTTAAATTAGAGGGTGGAGGCGCCGTTGCAAACATCATTGCACGTATAGGCCATGCCGGACCACCTAACCGATGAAGCGGGCGAGGGGGTGCTCTCCCCCCCGCTGCCCTCTTCGCGCTGAGCGTCCCCCTGCTCTTCCACCCCCTCCTCCGTCCTCTAAATCATTGATTGTTGCATTATCTGTTATTGGCAATGCAATTAACCCCTTACGGTAAAACAACGCTGGCTCGCTCGCGCCGCAACGGCTCGGGCCGCGAGTGTAACTGCGAGCGAGCGTGGCGCAACGCGGACCGCGGGCGCATCGCGTGCTAACGCGCGCTACTCGGGCCTATTTCGACGGCGTGTGCGCGAGTGAACAAGCGAGAGGGCGAATTGATTTGTTGCACGTGAGGCTCCCGGCCCGCTGTCCCCCGTTATCTCGCTCCCTCCGCGTGGGCCTCCTCGCTCCCTCGCGCGAAGTACTTCTCTCTCTCTCGAACCCTCTGCGTCTCCCTTTGGCGCCCAAATCCCGAGACCCGAATCCGCGACAGGATTAAACGCAGCCCACCTCACAAATACCAACCCTTCGACACAGCGACTGCCTCTACGTATCTCTCTTCCTCGTACCCTTCTTTTTCCATCCCTCTTGCTTCGCCCCGCGATCTAACGGTATGCTAGCTCTCTGTCTCGCGCGACCTCTCCCTCTCACCTTTCGTCCAGCGCAAGTCCCGAATTCGCCGGTACATTCTCTATCGGCGCATACGATTCCCTTCCCCCGCGACGCGTCCCCGCCGCGTTATTCCGCGTATATGATCAGGTGCAATTACAATCAGGTTAATAATTGTTACGGCCGCTACCGGCGCGCCCTGTGCGCGAAGCGGGGGAGCGGGGGAGGGAAACCGGTGACCAACACCGCACGCTTCGTTAGGCGTCCTGCGCCTATTACGCCCTGCCAAAGGACGGAAGAAGGGCGGCTATCGCCTGCCATACGTTTGCCGCTCGGGATATCGAGTTTTTGGTCACAGCGATTATGCCACGCATGATTCCGCGATCGATTAAATTAATATTCGGTCCGGCTTTTGTGTTCGCGATAAAACTTAACCGTGCGTGTGTGTGCGTAAACGCGCGCGCACGTTCAAACGATTGAAAAATCGTTCCGTTCAGAATAATACGTATGTGTGGTATTTTTTTTTTTTTTTTTTTTTTCGCGTTTATAACCGTTTCAGTGATGTATAAAATAAAATAAATTCTTGACGTTTTTAATAAAAGCGCGCTCGTTAAAATATCACGGGGTAAAATAATGATGCGGGAATAATGATGATATTATGGTACTTTTAATCATCAGTAATAAAACGCAGAAATAAAAGATATTGTATTATACACCGCTTACATTTCCTGTGCTCTTCCCCTCGCGTTAATGCCGCCCGGTCTGCGCGCGATGCTGCACGTATCAAAATTTCTATATAACAGTCCGCACGGCTCGGCCAATGGCGACTAACGAGGTAAAGACTCTCACAAAAGCGAGACTCAATCAGATAAGTGGTTTCGCCGGGATCGTGCACTAAAGCGTGAAAATCGTTCTTCTCGGAAATTTGCTGAGAAGCCGTTGAGAGATCCAATTCGGTTTTATTTGCTGCGAGGCCGCGGCCGATACATTTTTGCCGCGATACGGCGAAAAGCGGTGGTTGCTCGCGATCACGCGGAGATAACTTTAAAGCGACCAATTTATACAAGAAATATAAATCCGAGCGCGTCCCACCGCCTAATCTAACCTCACGAAGCGGAAGTTAACAAATTTCGCTCTGCTGCGCGATGGAAAAAAAATTTAATTTCGATTCACGACGATTGTACTTTTCCGAGAGAGTCAACGTTCGGCTTGATTTGCATAATTAAACGGCGGAAGTATCGTCGGACAATTGCGAGATTAAAATGTGGCCTAATGGGGAAAGAAAAAAAAAAAAAAAGAAAAAACCCGAGCCGGAGTCGGGCGTGTAAAAAAAATGTTACATGCACCGAAATTTATACATCTCTCACAAACGCTCCGCCTGTCTAAACTTTTTCAACATCCGTCCACACCTGCGATTTTTATAAAGTTCCGCCCGGATATAAATTTATACGGTTGTGACGGGGTTAAACCGTTACACTTGTACTTCTCGACATATAAATCTCCGCGTCCCTCTGCTCCTGCGTCTCTTCCTCATTAAGTACAATAGTGAGTCGTAATACGGAAACAAAATATCTGCGAATAACGCATGTCGACAATTTTGATGTTCTCTTCAAATATCGCGATATTATTAGAAACATTAATATTTTATCTTTAAACTGAAAACGCGAGTAAAATTATACGTATCATTAAATATGTGTACAATAAATAAATGCGTTTTTCTCTGATTTATTTGTAGAGATTTGTGGAGAATATATTATTTAATAATTACTTGGAAAAATAATTATGCCTTTTTGTGCTGTAAGCTATCAAATTATCACATTATTACATCGCGCGCGTTAACTCAGCACCGTACACTTTTAGTGCGAGTATATTAAAAAAATATATATATATATACATATTAAACAGATAAAAAATACAAAATTAAAATTATGGCAGGACATTTTAAATACTCAATTAAAAAATGTTATCTCGATCCCAAGTGAAGACGTTAAAAATGTTACGTGCATTCTAGGCGCCGCGGCAAAATCGGGTGCGAACGAACCATCCCGCTGTGATCTTCGCGGCGAATATCGATAGCGTGACGCGGTCTCGGGACATCGCAGACATCGGAAATCGCGGCCAGTTCTACGTGCGATCCCGCATTACAATTCGTGCGATAAGTTAATGCCGGCGGCATTCGCGAAATGTTCCCCGCTAACTCCGTGATCCTCGGTACGTCGCGGCCGGAATGTACACGATGCGCATTGCCTCCAGTATAAACGGTAAAGCGCGTAATATTCCTTGACGTCGTGCTTTGGGAATAGACGCGAGGAGGATGCGGAACTTGCGGGGGAATTAGCGGAGAGCAGCGAGAGGGTAACGGGTGGCGGCGACGGGCGGCGGGGGGAGGGTGGCCGCGGCCCGTGAAGACCGGCTTAAGGCGTGTTGAATCATAACGAGGACTTATGCCGAAAGCCTCCGACAAGAAGCCGCGGGCTCACTCTCTCTCGACTCGCTGTCTCTCCTTCTCCGTCCCTCTCTCTCTCTTTCTACGTTCGCCACCGCGCCAACCGCTGTACACCCTCCGCTGCCCGACCACCCTCTCGCGCTCTGCGACCCTTCGCCCGCCATCGTCGTCTCGCCGCCACCTGCATCGGTTAAGAACGTGGCTGCGAAACAACGGGGTGGCATTACGAAACAACGCTGCTCCATATTCATACCACCGTCGTTCGACGACAAAGTAAAGAAGAAAAGAAGGCGAGTCGTTCCGCCGGCGTAGGAGGTTGTGGGGAGGGAAAACGAAAGCCGCAGCAGAAGCTCGGCGTACACAGCTCCCGACTTTCGTGTCCGGCCGACGAAAGTGTTCGCTCGTTACGCGAATCGGGAATCCATAGACGGGCGTTATTGTCGCGCGGATTAGAGGTGCTTACGCGTGGAGTTTGAGACAGCTCGGAGGGGGGAGGGGAAACGACGGAGGGTGCAGGGTGTCGCCCAAGGATCGGGACCACGATGGTAATCGCAGATCGGGGAACGATCGGCGGTCATATGCACGACATTAAGACACGTTTATTTCTTTACACGCGTTTTAACGCGCGCGCAGATAATTGGACCGGCGCGTTGTTAGCTGGTTCCATTAGGAAACATCTTATTGGCCTTAAGGCGCTTATTACTGCTCTTAATTGCGCGAACGCGCGCTCTTACCCTTATTAACTGTCGGCGACGGGTATATCCTAATAGGGCATCGTTATAACCGGAGATAATGCGTATTCCGCGTAGGTCTTTTAATGCGAGCCTTTTTTTTCCGTCCCGCGCAATATCCTATCGTGCAAATGGCAATAACGTACGGTACCCTTACTTGCGCGTTATCACTTTCGGAACGAGAGCCGCCTCGAACGTTTCGCGCGTATTCAAGCCGGGCGCAAGGTGGATTTAATTGTCCGATGTTTAACACGAGGTGTTCAACGACGGTCCATATGCGAGCAAATAGCCGGACTCGAGCATTAGCGGATCGAAAGTGTTATTTGTCTTCATCAGCGCAGGAGCTCTTTGAATTTTTATTTTTCCGGGAGATGCAGTCGCGCTTTCGGAGTAAAATTGAACACGCGGTAAGGTCCCGCATATCGCGGCGGATAAATGATCTCTCGAAGGCGATTGCCGTCGCCTGACACGCTGCCAAAAACGCAGATTCGCATGCATTGCGTCCGCGCGATCGGGGAGGGAAGCGAGAGGAAAGGCGGAATCGTTAGACCGCATCCATCCGTCGAACCTCGACGGATAGAACGGCGAACGACGGCGGGGAATGACCGGAGGAGCCCGAGGGGTGGTTGCAGTCGCTCGGATATACGGAGAGGTTCCGGACTGGTTTCGACTCCGGGCTCGTCGGGTTGTATGTACCAAGGGGGTATCCATTAGGGACAGAAGTATTCGCGCGCGAGATATATCGACGTCGCCCCGGAGGATTTATCGTGACAGCGGCGCTTGAAGGGATTGTAAATCCCCGTTTGAGGATCGCTGATACCAAGTTTTATGTGGGACATTAGTTGGGTGGGGCGTGGCTGAATGGTGCGGAGTCGAGAATAGCGCTAGAGAGACGAAGAGGCGCAGAGGGGCACGGAAGAGAACGGCGGCGGGGCCGAGGGGGGCCTCTTTCGACCGTGGAAGAAAGAGGGTGAAGGGAAAGGGAGAAAGAGAGCTGCCTGGGCGCAATAAATTAGCCCGAAATGAAAGACAAATCGCCTCCGAGCTGTCCGCCCGTTCGCCCGACGTGATAGAAGCTGCTATGCTGCTGCCTCCACCGCCTCCGCTTCTTCTCCTTCTACGTCTCCGTCTCCGTGTCTCGCTTTGCTTCCTTCCGTCCATCTCGCTCACTTTCTCTTACCCCCCCGAGTACGTCCGAATTCGCTTCTTCTCCCTCTTTCTCGCGCTTCGCACCTTCGCTCGCTTGCGAACGAACCGGTCCCCCAAGGGGTGAGAAAAGAGACCGAGACAGGTCGTCAGGTTTCCTTTCATTTCCTCTTTCTCCCTCGCCTTTATTTCGCCTTCTACCCCGCCGGCTTCCTTCGACCTTACATATCGCCTACCACCTTGATGGACGCCTGTCGATCCACCAGGGACCCACCTCGCCGCTGCCCGACGCCCCAGCTTTGTCCACGTCGTGAGAATTCGCGCGGCGTCGACCCTCTTTCTCTGCCGGATGCTTGCTTGGCAAGTGCGCCGTTTCGATTTGAGCGAATGACAGCTTCCACCCACCCTCTAAGTTTTTTATCGCCCTTGCGCCCTGATATGATTCCTTTTCACCTGTCAGCATCCGCGAAATCGATCTTTTAACAGCCTACATCGATGCGTGTAACCGTTCCTCAGTTTCTTTTCCCTCTTTATTTTAAGATAGAAAGTTCTAATTATCATCAAATAAGCTTTTATTATTTTTCAAAATGACTGATAAAAATCGAGGAGACAAGTATGATAATAATACGCAAAAATTGAATTTAAAAAATGCGCATATAAATGCTGGTAGAGAAAAAAAAATGCAGTTTTAATTTTCCCAATGAACGAAGTAAACGTGCCAAACACCAAAATATCGCCGATATAATACATATTATGTTGAAAGACGAGTTTTGAAACGACAATAATAAATAGATTACAGACCATGCGGCCATAGTCGCAGATGCAATTATCACCAAATTGCCTGTATAACCGAGTTACATCACTTTACCCTATGGCTTCGTATAATATCTCAAAATTTTCTCTGACATCGTGCATACGGACTTCATAGGATTATTTTAAAATTGTTTTAAAATTATTTTGATTACGCGCTCGCACATACACGCGCTCGCAATAAAAGTCGCGAGAAATATTGGAACCGGGGAAATTTTAGCGAAATTGCCAACGAGCAAAATAATTTTGTTTCTGCGGCTTTCGAAACAAAGTCGGCATAATGTGTAATGTATTTCTACGTATCAAAAATAAAATTCAATAAAACACTCGTGTTACGTTATGCGATCGGGCATATCGACCGGAGAATCGGCGAAATTAGGCGTCAGCTATCTGCGAGATAAGTTCCGGATATGCTTATACAGTGGGAGTATGATCTATAAGACAAAGGTAGCGAACGCGAAAGCAGACACAAACGCGAGCCTCGCGGCGTCCGTCCTTAGTACCTGACATCTCGTCTACAAAGGCCAGAGACGTCAATTAATTAGTCGGGTAGCTTCAACAACTGTTCTAAACCTGGGGGAATAAGAAGCCCGGGCTTCGCGAACTGTCTGTCTTTCTCTCTTTCCTTCCAGCTTTGATCGGAGTCGAAATATCTTTATCGCGACATTATTCGCTCCATATCGACGCAACTGTGAGGGTTCAAAATTAAAAAAAAAAAAAAAATTGTAGCAATTTAGAAATTTTTTTAACTGTTATAAAAAAAAATAAATAAAATTTCGTAAAAATAAAGTGAAATTGGGCGACGCGTCCAAATTTCATAGAGCATACTATTTTTATCGCGGCATCAAATTACAAATCGCGACATACCGGGTGGAATAGAGAAGCAGGAGGCGGCGAAAGGGATGAAACTGAAAGAGTCAAAGACGAGGATGGATCAAGTGCGCTTCGAGAATTGCGGGAGCGACAGATACGGTTATCGTCCTGCAATACAATCAGCGAAGTTTCCACGGATGGCGGGCAATAAAGCTTTATGTATATTACAAGGTCCATGCGACGATACTGCTCGTACGTGAGCCTTTCATCAAAGCGCTTCTCTTCGCTCGATCTTTTTTTAGACGAGACGAGGAGACCTCGCGAGAGCGAAATACATCGAATAAAGCCGCGTATGGTCTCGCGTAAAAAACTCTAAAAAAGAAAAAAAAGAAAAGAACTAATACATTCTCGCGCGTGTTGACGCGCGAATGAACTATTCATCGATATTGATGGACACTAGAGATGTCGGTAAATTTTCGATGCGGACGCTTTATTTTAAGTATGTGGAGCATTACTCGTGTTTTATATTCGCGGCCGCGCGTATTGGAAATACCTCGTTATACCTACTTTTGTCGTGGAAAGTAATCCGCGCGAAATTCGAGGTACTATCGGTTCGCGTGCGCGATTGAAATCACGAGGGACCGCCGGATTTGCTATTCATACGTCGTGTTTATCGACGGCGATTTTGACGACTTTGCCGCGGCGGATGAAAGGGGGCCGCGGGTACCGCGTTAAAAATGCAAACTCCCTGGCGTAAACGAGGCACGCTAATTTTACAAAAAGCTCATCCCCGCCCGCGCGACTCGAAGGCTGCCGACAGAATAACTCATAGGGCCGCCCGGGGGCGGCGGGGACAGTCACTGTTGGCGAGTGTCTGTGGCAAAATGAACGTTTTAATTCCCCTCCATAAAAGCCAACGACAAATCAAACGACTTTGACATGATTAACTGGCGGGCATAAATATCGGTATCAATGCACGTGCACGTGCAATGACGCGTCGCGCCATGTCCGCGATTGTCTCTTTCCCTCTGTCCTCTCTCCCTTCCTGTCCCTCCCTCTTGTGACCCTCGCGTTCACCCTTTTCCCTCCTCTCGATGTGCTGCGACGAATTTTCTCCTTTTCGTGCCTCGTCGAGCAAAAATAACCGCACCGGCGCGCCGCGTGCAGATGCTTGGATATTAAATATACAACGAATTAGCGCGCGCATTGCCCGCCACCGGGGGAGGGAAAAAAAGAAAAAAAAAAAAAGAGAGAAGGGATCAAAAAAACCGGAGAAAAGCAGGAGGACGCGTAGGATGCGTGCACGCGCGGCCGAAGTGCACGAGATCGGAGGACGGGGCGATTGTATGCAAATGCGGGCCGTGAGTTCGATCAGGGCTCCGACGTTCCCTGCTTCGCGGAGGGTGCGCGTACCGTTCGCCATACACTCGCTGTCTCGCGCTTTTTTATGTGCCCGGCTATTCCAGCCACGCCGTGCAAACGCGAGGACGAAATAGCGACGGGGGTAATAGGTTCCGCGTAACGCAGTTAATTGGCGCCTCGCGAACGGATAAGCACGTCGTTTTCAACGTCCCCCGTATTTCACGAGCGAACGCAGGCATGCTCGCACTCTGTACGAATTTAAATCCCCGAATCGGTACTGATAAATGTAACAGTGCAAACGGCGACCTTACGCTCCTCTCGAAATCGGAGGACATACGCCGATTCTCTGATCGCGCCTTGCGATTTTTTGTGATAAAAAGAATGACTGGGTGATCGATCTTTTCGATGATAAGCGCGAGAGAAGGTACGACTTATGCGCAATTTCATATGCTCGCGATTAATGGAGTTTTATTTTATTTTATTTTATTTTTTTTTCCTTTTGTTTTCGCCGCAATTGCAGCATCGCTGCATCGTCGCGACATCTCGGTAGATAATTGAGAAACGCGCGGCAGAATGGTGCGATCGATGATATCGCTCGCTAAGCGCGATATGAGGCTAAATTTAATTATTGACGTTCAGATATGATTAGAAAAGATTATTGATTAAAACGTGGTCGCGAGAGCCACGCGGTCTAACCCAATTTGAAATAAATTCGGAATGAAAAAGTAAACGCAGAACGTTTTCGCGCCAGATCTTCCGGTCCTTTTTACTTCCGCGAGCGAGAAGAGAAACAAGAAAAAAAAAACCGAGAACCGTCTTCCCTTTTACGAGTGCGTACCCAGTTAATTGCGCATTCTTAAACGTGTCATGTAAGGGTCGGGAATTTAAGAGGATCCTTGGGAAGTTTAAAAAGTTTCCGGTGGGTGTACGTAAGAAACTGGGTTACTGCAACAGGTGGGTACTAAAGTAAATATACGCACATTACGTCCACTCCTTAGGAATGCATCTTTATGCGATTTGATCCTTTTGATGATTAATAATTAATTCGTAACGCGCGCCTGCCTCGGCGAGAGGTACGTCGTGCGAAATATAACTATCGATTGGAACGGGCAGCAAATTAATTTCCGAAAATCTCTAAATTTAGATCGGCATTCCTAGATTTTTTCCTGAATAATTGATTAATAACTGCGTCTGGAATCTTAGAAAATTAAAAAAAAATATTAAAGATTAAAAAAATGCTAAAAAAAATACTTGAAGTTTAATAAGAAACAATCGGTAAGTAGCCGGAGAAGCTTATTCGCTTAAAGCGATAACTCTGGGACATTTTGCGATTTATATCACGCCGTATAAATTATATAAATGTGCGATATATCACTGATCACATCGGGCACATCATGCATAAAGAGTCAGGAGTCGTCTTTCGCGCGGAAAGTTGTTTAATAGAAAGGGCACTATCGCGATGGAATAAGGACGATTATGCAGAACTTTGGGATCCGTTCAGCGAGCGTAATTCGAGGGCATAAATTAGCCGGGCGTGGCATTATCAACTTGTATTGCTACAATTTATGACTGCTAATTAAAGGGTTTAGGGGGAGAATCGCCGGTTTGATTTGCACGCCTCGGCCACCCTACGGCGCGGGGCGAACTTTAAACGACAAACGGGTCTCATTAAGATATGAAAGCGGACCGAGCTTCCACGATTCGTCTCGTACCCGTGTCGCACACGCACGGAAAATATATCGCACGTGCACATAGCCATTGAGAAAAAAAAATGAAATAGACAGGGAAGGGGGAGGAAACTGGACCGTTAATCGCTTTGGAACGGTGGAGCTTGCTCCGTCACGACCACGTGCACTCGTCAACGCGGAATATCAGTCGTAAATTATCGAAGGAGAGATTGGCAGGGACAACGAGATTAGCTGGTTCGGGGGATCAAACGGGCGACGGGGACGAGCGATTTTAAATTAACCGGCCGGGCTTTTTAACGCCCGGTCCGTATAAACGAACGTCGAGCGATGAATTACGCCCGAGATGTTGCCGCGATATGACCGTAAGGTGACGATAAAGCACGGAAGAACAATTGATTGTAATTCTTCGCGGGCGGCAAATACGTCAGGTGGGTAAACGAGCGTGGCCGCGAGCTAATCGCAGTACGGGCCGCGTATCGAATCTATCGGAACGCGCGAAGGCGTCGAAGCGGCTTGAAGCGCGACCGCCGTACCGCTCGTTCATCACGCATTCGTTGCGTATTGTATCGCGCGACAATCACGCGTATAATTCACTAGTGCCTGACGCGGAATTACGCCGCGACAACACGTTCGTTCGAGCGATAGCCTATCCAAGGCATTGACGGCTACGAGACGTTGATACACTTGATTTAAGCCGGCCCCGGCGTGGCCATTCGTCAAAACGGTCCACCGGGCGCAAATAATTCGCATTTAATCTCTCGCGACACGACAAACGCAACGAGATCGCCCTACCTCGGTTTCTAAATTAAAAAAAAATAAAATAAAAAATTAAGAACAATTTTTGGGATAATAAGTTGACACGACGTGGCTAATGCGGATGCTGTCGTTGCGAAGATAGCAAAATATAACATTCATGAATCTCTAAATAAATTGTTTTTCACCTATGGTTTTGTGTCGCCAGGGATTTCGATTTCTCTAAACAACGCGCTTATTTTTCGAATGCATACGGGACAAATATAAATATGTTGCATTTACTTTAACAAATTTTGCTTTTGTCATATCGAATTGCGGAATTATCACGTTGATATGAATTATTACATTGTCACACGCGTCATATGATCTATACGATGCATTACCTATCTCGGCTTGACAAGTATTGGGCGAGTGGTTGCATTTAGATATGCACTGTAAGCTGCTAATGCACCAGATAAACAATCAACAAATGTTTAGAGACGGTTTGCCGAATATTGTAACGCGAATCAAATAATTTGCATTCGATGAATGCGAACGTCCTGATGCTGATGTATTGTTACATACAGATATCAATATTGATCAATATTTGGCAATTAAACGCGTCATTTAGATATAATAAATATATTATGAGGATTCGCCGTGTGAATTAATAAATAAAGTCGCAAATGGACACGGCATTCGCAATAATTTAAGAAATTTAATGGTTAATGCTGTATTAACGTCCACATCAACCATTACATGTAATCCTAATTTGCTATCTTCGCTTGAACAATTTTTTTTAATATTCTAATGCATATAGAAATTGATGAAACCGCAACAAAATATGCCATCGACGCGCTCGGTTATAATTATTAAACATTTAACAGTCCTAATCCTAAAACCGACCACACGTGTGTTAGTTCTATAATTTAAGAAGCACCGTAACATTGGCAATCGCGGCGGGAAGCTTTCGTATCAATGTAACGAACCGAATAGGGCCGGGAAGAACAGCCGAAGGACGGGAACTTCGCCGTTCCGTTGTAAGCCGTCATTAACAGATACTTAGGATGCACGAGGAGAGCGGAAAGTAGACGACACGATGTACTCGCACCTGCGTGCACCATTAAAACGCACTATTAAATATTAACGGAGGCCTTTATGAGGCCGTAATACGCTCAACGGCTCGTAGCTCGCTGCCAGCGTCACCGCCTTCTCCTCGAACAACACTGAGGAACTCGAAATAGCTCCCGTCTATCGACGTGAACTTCCGACACCTTCCTTGAAGCCGTCACAGGATCCGGTTCGTCGTCGCAAACGTACGTAAGATGAGTACCGAGCCTTGAAAATTAATGTTTCACCCGCAGTCGTTGATCATTCAACGCAATATGTTAAAAACGTAACTGTTTCGAGATTAACAAATCTAACCTTTTTCCGTGAAATATTCCTAAGTATTTACAAAGAAAAATGCATTTTTTACTTTCTAAAAGTAAAACTTCAAGTGAAAGGGATAAATAGAGATGCACTGCGATACAAAATACTTAAACGAAGAGAATGTCGAAGTTTTAATACGTTTCGCGATGGACCTGCCGGTAAATAAAATTGAACAGTCCCTCCGATCTGCCCTAGATTTTTATTACTCACGAAAAACTTCGCGGGCCCTGCCTTTCCCCGCGAACTTCGGAAATCTCACCCCTCAGAGGGACGGGAGGAAACCGTTCGTCGGGAAAAAAGTCATTCCGCCCGGTTTTCTCCGCGGTGGTAAGAAACGAGCCGCGCTGTCGACGATGAAGGGGGAGGGCGGAGGGGGCGCGAAAGGGAAAAGTCCGCCCTCTCGACGCGCTATAAGCCACCGGCGGCTCTCCGTATCACTCGTTCGATAAGCTCCCGAGCCCTCGGCGGATTCGGTGTGGGCTTCCACACGGCACAAAGGCCTAATTACCCATAAATTCGCTGATTTACGGCGGTCTAGAAATGTAAATATGAAATATGAAAATGAGGACGGCGGTAATAAAAGTGATGTACGGGGCTCCGTAGGGTCGTTCATGAAGGCGTCCATCATCGTGCTTGACGGGCTTCTTTGTCTGGTAGCGGCAGTCGAGAGCCATTTCGCTCTCTCGCCTCTCCCCCGCGCGTTTCCCCGCGGCTCTCTTTCGCGATTCCCTTTATCTCTCGCTCTTTCTCTCCATTTTGGTCTTTCTCTCTCGCCTCGTCTCGTCTACTCAACCCGTCCCCTTCTATGCCCTGCTTTCTCATCGGAGACGTCGACGGGAACATCCGCGCGATTCGCACGCGAATTTGGTTCTCTCACGGCGAGAAGGCACTTTGTCTTGCCTTTTGTAGCTGTCGTTTTGATTCACGGCAGCTAGCGATTCTTTCCTTCCCGGCCGAAGTCGGAAATACTCCGCGGCCACGATGGATTTATCGACGCGAAAATTGTCGTGACTGTCTCTAATTAACGTAGTTAAACCGGGACTTGATCGCCTTTAGTGATTTTTTTTTTTCCAATGAGAAAGACGAGTATTTTGTCAGGTGAATGGCAACTTTAAATTATGATTTTCTCGGTAATTAGCTAAATAATTCATGTATAAATATTTATTTTTAAACGCGCGGCCGTAATTAGTTCCGTAAGACGAAACATTACTTTATAATTAATCTCTCTTCATTTTTAATGTTAAAGAAAATTATTTTACATTTAATATTTTCAGTAATGAACTACTTTTTAAAAGAGAGAGAGAGAGAGAGAGAGAGAGAGAGAGAGAGAGAGAGAGAGAGAGAGAGAGAGAAAGAGAAAACAAAAAAAAAGACCCCGACGATCGTCGTCGCAGTGCTGACCCGAATTATTAAGCTATATTCATTAAGGAACATATCGAAAAATGGTTTACGCGGTTACGTTTACAGTTTGTAATACACACTTTACTGATTATCGAAATACACGCATGAAACAGGAACCGGTTCCTTCGAATGTACATTTCAGTTGACAGTGTTCGTTAGCAGTTACGTTTCCCTGCATAATTTGACTTTAATTAAAGCAGCCAGTGAAACGTCTGTTGACTCGAAGCGGCGCTTCGCGAATTCATCGGAATTGCAACGTTTGCACGCAATTCGCTCGACGTTACTTCGCTTTTGTGTTGATTCTTTTGCTACGCCATTTGTTGAAATGCAAACAACCTCTCGGAACATTTCGAAGACTGTTATGTGGATGAAAGAAACGGCAAATACGGTGGATTTTCCATTAGGCGCAATAGACGAGCGCCTAAAACTTCCATATTACACGAGGGTTCTTTTTTTTTAATCAACCTGCTCGCCCCTGACTGATTATTTTATTATTTAAACGCAAAAGTACAAGTCGGAAACGAAAACTGAGTTGTCTAAGCTTAATCAAATACGAATACTTTTAATAAGTACACGAATAAAAATAATCGATAATACTTTCCTATTAATTATGAAGTAATTATAAATTTCACTCACCGGCTTGCCGGCATCCTATTGCTCCATCCACTGCAAATTTTACCTCACGAACTCCTTTGCATCATCAGCTCCAGCCAAGAAACCATTCCAGAAATATCCAAATCCAGTGGTACTGCCACAGCACAAGGTTGACTTGATGAACCTGTTGGCATTCGTACATATTATAATTTTATGATAAATGATTATAGAATTTAATTAGATTTATTTGAATAAAAACATAGTTGTAAAACAATTTCTATAAATAGTTATAAATCTTACTCATTAACTGCTGTATTAATTGCTGCGATTTCTGTTTCAGGTATGATCCAACCACATTGACTCCAGAGAAGGGACAGTTCCAGAAATAAATCCGGATGATTGAGATTGATATAAGAGACCTGTAACATATTCATATACATTGTAACTCTTACGCTTTGATGATATATAATTACAGATTTAATTATTTCTAATTTAATATAAATTCAATTACTGTATACGTACAATAATTTAGATGTGTAATTAAAAATCTCACCAATTGTGGTTTTACGGCTTGCTCCAATTGTTTCAGGAAACATCAACTCCACCAAGCAAATAATTAATTTCAGAAACAAAAGTCCAAGTCTAGCAATGCCTCTGTTGCGCAATATCAGTTTCATAGATCTGTAACATGTTCACACGTTTTAATTATCGTGATTAGACAATTATACTTAATTACAGAACTTATTATTTTCAATTTGATAAGAATACAACTGTATATGTAAGAGCAGCTTGCATAAATAATTATGAGTCTCACCAGCTGTTGTATGGTAGCTTGCTCCACTCGCCAGGAGTGTTCAGATCAATGATTTCCACCAGAAAAATGATTCATGATTCCGGGAATAAAAGAAATCAGGTCCGATGGTATTACCTTTGCCCAAGACGGACCCGACAGACCCGGCACAGATTCATACTACTGTCCGAGTCCGTTTCCTAAGCCACGTCGGCCACCGCGATCCTCGTCTTCACGGCGACGAGATCCCCGTTAGGCGAAACAACTACGGCGCGGTATGATTGTTACGATTTTACCTCCCAAACGCGCGTCCGCGGAAAATTCGTTACCGTTTCGTCTTGAAACTTCCGAGCTTGAGAGTGCGCAACCGTCCAACTGCGGTCGGACAGATTTAAAGTGTGAATTTGTGTAAATTGGGCAAGATCACGCCCGGACGAATTTCCCAGCGGGTAAAGACGACCACCCGCACTTTGCTTGATATCTTTTTGGCAAGATTTTGAGTGAGATTCCACGGATATGCGCGAATACACGAGGTAATTTAGTAGCGGTCTAATTTCAAATTGACGAGAAGCCGGCAACTACCGTTAGAGAAGATGACACTTAGCTCGCTAGGGGCGCTGGCGCGTCGTTCGTAGCGTCGATAGCGTCTATAACGAATTTTCTCGCGTGCCGATATTCGTTTGAGAGCAAGCTCAGAGTTGTAGAAATTAAAATATTATCGGTAAATTTCAATTTTAAGTAGGAATTTTTAACGGGGCAGTCAATTAGATAGCTCTTTTGTACTGCGACAATCACTTGAAAGAAGTCGTCAGCGTCACTAAAGCCGGGTTTATAGTGCTGTAATAAACTTTGTTTCGTAATAAATTAGATTAGTAATAAATTATATTTAATTATTTTCTTCAAATTTTGATATAATTAGTCATTTTCTTAAAACTTAAAACTTACTAGTTATTTTAAACTTGGTTTTTGGTCACTTTACTTTCTTACTACATTTATTGTAAACTCGACTTAACTCTCCGTTAGGAACGCAGTCGTCTCAGTCGAGTCGTGTCCGCCGTCAGTTTATGTAGTTCGTATAATTACAATACTACAAAGAGATGTCTTGATTCAATCGCACGCTCCGTTCACGATTAAATATTTAAATATGGTACTCTAACAACAATGCAACACAACACAGTTGAATCGCCTTTGGTGAGTTTTACAACTTTAATTTTTTATTGTAATAAAGAGTATCTCACGTTATTCCTTAGCTAAATAATTATCTTTTCAGGATTTTGAGAAGATTGATAAACATGTCGAGAAATTAATCTACGGTATGCTACGTTTTTCTTGTATCTTGTTTTGTGCCCAGTATACAATAAATTGCAATTGATTAGCAACAAATGTCTACAATGAATATTGACAACAATCCATACATGCCTGTTGCAAAGGATATTATGGAATTGAAGACAGTGAGTGACATGTGAGTATTTTGACTTAATTATATTTTTGCTCGAAATTAACCTGAAAGCATTGGTTGATTATAACCTAAGTTTATCAGAGTTATTCATCTCACTTGTATAATTTGTTTGCAAGTGACTGCCGTGAACAGCAGCTAGAGGAACTAAAAATTTTTACTGACATGGTTAACACAGAAATTACCAACATTACTGGAACCTTAGGTTGGACAGTGGAGAGTGTGACAAATGTGGTAAGCATTAGACAGTCTGATTCTTGAATATATTGATTTAAAGGAATTAATACATTTGTATTTTAGGACAAAGAATATTTTACATGCCCATATGATCCATCTCATCGATTAACAGAAGCCTCTCTCAATGACCATTTTATCTCTTGCCAATGGAAAGCTGAAGGTTATGGAAAGCAGGATGTTCCTTTATCAGAGCCAATTTTATCAGCAGATTCACCATTTTGTATAAAGTTTGGTAAGTAATTTTCTTAAAGCTAACACTACATCTCCTGAAAATATTTTAACATTTTTATGAAATATTGTAGACAAGCACTTGCAAGCAGAAATTCTTAGAAAGGCCAAAGAAAAAAATCCAGCAATGCAAATCGGTTAGTAAAATCATAATTATTCTATTTACATTATTTATTAAATGACAATAGAATTTTTTCCAGCAAGTTGTGAATGTTATACTTGGCGCAGAATCAATATATCCTTTTACATATCCTTTATTGAATATTTGGGGGGGGGGAAAAGTTCTAATATTCGCAATTTAATAGTAACTTATATATTTTTTCCATTTAGTATAATAAATAAAAATTGTACAGCAATTTAAAATTGCAAGAAAGCTTTTATTATATTTTGATTTTTATGATTATATTATAACTATGAAAAATGTGCATTCTTAACACTGATAATAGGTATGGGTGAGCGGTTTGTACCGCGTACATCTGATAGGGTTATCATAGATTTCACCAGTGATGAAAGAAGAGCTCTGTATGACTATGTCGTCGCTAATACCATGAAACCAGATGTTGGAGACGATATCACGAATATTAATAATCTGTAAGTCTAATTAAATATAATATATAAATAATATTATATGTAAATGAATATTATTCAGTGTATTTTTTTTTTCAGAGAGTTACAACAAAAAGAAGAAAAAGAAATGTCTTTTCTGGAATTACTAATAAAAGAGCGTAACCTGAAAAGACGTAGAGCAAAGCACAGAGGTGTTCATACAAACAAAAAATCTCATACTGAAATTATCAGAGAAGTGATTAATCAACAAATGGAGATATATACAGAGTACATTTCTGGACAAAGTGGTTCTGGATGTATAACAGACATTCAAGATACTAAAACAGATAATGCAAATTACGAGGAAATGCAAGATAGGGCAGAACAGTTGTACAAAGTATTTCATACTTCTCGAAGTAACGATTATAATTCTGAAGACAGAAACGACCATCATTATAAAAAGAAAAGAGATAATCAGAAAAGGGATTACTTAGAAGAAAAAAGTTATTATCGATCGAAAGATCGAGACCGACATGAAAAATATTCAGATGAAACGAACAGAAAGCACAGGCATGAACATAGAAAATCGTCGCGTTCGAAAGAGCGAAAATCGCATAAAAAGGACAAGCATCGCAGTAAAGATAAGCATAAAGATAAATATTACGAGAAGAAACATAAATCTCGCGATAAGTCATCAGAACGACATTATTCGAAACATAGTGATTATAAAAGAAAAGGCAAGAATAAAGAGTATTAATTAATTAACTGATTAATTTAAATAAAAATTAATTCTAAAAATAAACATAATTTAATCCAAAAGAAAATTAATCTTTATCTAAAGTTAATAATTATAATTAATGCTGGAAATCTAGTATTATTAGAATTTATAATATAATGTATAAACCTTTCTTACCTTAGAAATTATGTTACAATTTTTCCTAAAAATTCTGTTCATTTTGCTACATATATTTTATTATTTTCGTAGGTAACCAAAAATTTAATTTATATATGAGATAATTATTTCGAATGATTATTACGATTTTAAAAAATTATTTGAGTAATCTGGCTTTTTTTATAATTGTATCTCTGTATTACCGTCAGACACTTTTTCGCTCTCAAGTTACTCCCATTCCAACGCTTGAAAAGATGGCGTTAGTAATGAGAAAATTTCTTCGCAAAGCTATGTGATATCTTGTCTTGAACGGTTGCTTACTCGCTTTCGCTTTTGTCGTGTGTAAAATTAACATTTTTTATTTTAGTTGCCTACATTTAATGTACATACATCGTCTCAGCATATCGTGGAGTTTTTATTTCGTCGCATGCGCACACCGTGCCGCCACGTAAGGCGCATTTTTCCAACGTTCATTCTCGGCGTTCTACGAACAAAATGAAGAAATACGAAAGCTTTAAGATGAAAAAGTACGAGATTTTGAAACACATCGGGGAGGGTTCCTTCGGGCAAGTGTATAAAGCTAGGAAACGTTCGGATGGCGAGATCGTGGCTTTCAAAATGATAAGAAAGGTAATATTGGCCGTTAGCTATTGTACATGTTTCGTTAAACAATGAAGATTTTTAAATATACTTGTTTTAACTAATGCAACGATATGTTGCAGTGCGGCAGATCATACAAGGAGCTCAAGAGTTTACGGCAAGAATGCGAGGTTCAACGTTACTTGCAGCATCCCAATATTGTGCAGATGATAGATTCGTTTGAAACAGAAAATGAGGTATGTCAGAGTTGAAAAGATTCATATTTGTAAGAATAAGACACGTTTTTAAATATTGTATAAAATATTTTATTTAGATCGTAGTTGTAACAGAATATGCAGATAAGGAGTTATATGACATATTAGCCAAGGAAGGTAGACTGTCAGAGGAGAGGGCTCAAGTTATTGCCTGTGATCTTGTATCTGCACTGTACTATTTGCATTCAAACCGAGTGATGCATAGGTTTGTATCTAAACAGACAAAAATATATAATGTAATATATAATGTAACTTTATTAATATTATTAGGGATCTAAAACCCCAAAATGTGCTCTTGGAGGCAAATGGCATAGCCAAGCTTTGTGATTTTGGATTTGCTCGTAGTATGAGTACTGGCACTCATGTACTTACATCAATTAAAGGCACACCATTGTACATGGCGCCAGAACTTATAGAAGAATGCCCTTACGATCATAACGCAGATTTGTGGTAAATAACTAAGTAAATATTTTTATGATTTCTCTTTCAGGTGAACACACTTGCGCGAGAAACTCGCGAGCCTTAAGGTGTGTTTACCGCAGACGTAATAATATTTTAAAAGTATATTATTTATTACTAAAATTGTTTTAATTTTTAGGTCTTTAGGCTGTATTGTTTACGAATTAGTGGTAGGCGCTCCTCCATTTCAAACGAACTCGATATTGCACTTGGTTAAATTGCTTAGAATGGAGGATATAAAGTGGCCAGACTTCATTTCATCAACTTGCAAGAGTTTTTTAGAGGTAAAGATATTGTAACATTTGCTATTAATGTATTGATCGTTAATATTATATAATAACATATTATAATTTCGATTACAGGGATTACTGCAGAAAAATCCTTCTCAGCGATTAACTTGGCCCGCTCTTCTCCAACATCCGTTTGTTAAAGATCGAATTATAACAGTAGGCGGCACCGTACCTACTCCGTTCACAAATCCGTTATCTGCAAGCCAGGCAAAAGCAAAGCAGCAACAATTACAAAATTTGGCCATGCGCACTGCAAATCGATCTAAGTATGTATTTATTTTAATAATTTTTTTAGAAAAAAATACACGTGTTGTGCGTATAAATAATCAAAATTTTATTAAACAGGATTGTAGAGAAAGCAATCAAAAAATTACAAGAACAGGAGAGAAGGCATTACGAGTACCGACAACGAACGTGTTTTTCACAACCGGGTTATTTAATAACCCCTGCTTATTGTCATCACATGATAAATCACTGCCAAGCGTTGCGTCGTAGCGAGCCAAGTGGTACTGATTCCAGCGCAAGTATTGATGTTCTTTTGGGAAATCTTAGTCTCAGAGCGTCTCTGAGAAGTGATCTTTTAGCTGCGGACCATGCTTTATGTCAGAGTGACTGCCCACATAACGTAGATGCGCAGCAAAATTTTCCAACTCTGGATGATCACTCAAAACCCGCTCAAACGCAAACGGATAATCCCTCGGTACGAAAATTAAATGAGGAAAAGTATCACACTAATGCCGGGAGTGACGAAATAACCAATAAATATCAACAAGTTGAAAAGTCTTCGCATGTCGATCAAGCCGTACATGGTGATGGTGATTGCAAGCAAAGCTGCTTGAGTGTCGATTATGAACAGGAATTCGGTCAAAGAAATATGACTGAAAAACACACGAGACTGCCAGATTGGGATCCAAGGGCAGTGGAAAGGCCGATCGAAAACGAGGAATGGATTGCGTTTCTGCAAAGATCAATGGAAGAAGTTATGGAAGGTGAGATTGAATCATTGTTGCAACAAAATTGCGTGTCTGTATTCGTTTCTCCTTTGAGAAATCCAGCAGCTGGTTGCCGAGTAGTTGAATATGTAACGTGTTTATTATCATTACCGTTCACCGTGTCAGTGAGCAAGGAAAATCTCAAGAAAATTGAGCAAGTTTATTTAGACGTGAGAGTCGTGCCAAATCTCGTTTATGCCATAAAACTGTTGATGTCGGAACGTTCCGATAGCGAGTTGAACGCGACGAATACAATAAATGTGGGAACAAGATCAGCATCTTCCTTATCTGCTGACGAACTTCAAGCGCTCGAATGCGCGATGCTGGTGCTTTGTAGACTGGTTTACATCGATAATCAATTTCTCATGCAATTTTGCGATGCGATTTACATTGTGAATGGAATGCCACTTTTACAACAGTTACTAACATTGGAAAAAAGAAAGGCAAGGGTGGTTGCGGATCTTATCGCCATTTTAAATAACGTTCTACGATCTCAACCTGAGAATGCCGAGCTTGTCGAACAAGTTGTTCTGCGTACAAAAGTTTCTGGTGAGTTAAATTTATCAATTATTTTCTGCGGGTATTATATCATAGTTTTAATAACGTTACATAATAATTAATTTTTTTTTAGGAGCTTCAGTCGAGCAGCTCAACAAACTACTTAGTCATCGACAAACTATCTTACGAGCGAGAACATGTACGATGATTAGATTGTTAGGTAGATTTTGCTGCAGAGCGTTACAACAAGTTTGGAACAAATCGTTAAGAGATCTTATGGAAGGCTTAATCAAGGACGAAGACGAATATGTTCGACGTGTAAGTAAAATGGTACATAATATATTTACGTGATTCTGTATAATATTATACAAATATGATTTTAGGCGGCAGAGGATGCTGTAAATGAATTAAAACAGTTAACATACTATAATTAGAAAAACTTTGCTTATTAATACTTTAGAATAAAATTAATAGATTGTTAGGGAACACTGTAATTATATTATTGCTCACATAAATTTTATAGTGCCTTAAGATCAAATATTTTATACTTGACAGACTGATAATTATATTTAAAATATAAAAATGTACCGCAGATATTTTTGCTAATATATATTCGTACTTTATTATTATAGATTTCAAGATATGATTATTTAAAAACTCGAACTTTATCGAATATCCATCCCAAAGAAATTTCTTCGGAGGAATCGGAAGATTTATCGCTTTCTCCTGATGTGCGATCACCACATTGCTCCTTATACATTGCCCGCACCTTGGCCACATCCTTTGTGCTAAGTCCGTCTCGCTGACCAAGTTCCACCTTCTCTTTCTGCGAAGTGGCATAAACATTGAGAGTAAACCGAAATCAATAGGAATATTGCGAGTGCCGCACGCTCATTACCTTCGCCGTAATGGTAGGTTCGCCATTTCTAGAGAACGCGTGGGCGCTATAGTGCATGACACTCTTGTAATCATAGGCGATGCCATAATCAGTGACAGTGCGATTATCG
The DNA here is from genome assembly GCF_019399895.1 of Cardiocondyla obscurior. Taxonomy (NCBI): domain Eukaryota; kingdom Metazoa; phylum Arthropoda; class Insecta; order Hymenoptera; family Formicidae; genus Cardiocondyla; species Cardiocondyla obscurior. The sequence goes on along the minus strand of NC_091879.1, from coordinate 2,511,657 downwards.
TACTTGTTGAAGTTATGTTCTTTACCTGCAGAAATTCATTAAAATCATATATATGCGTTTTGCAGAAGCACTTCAAGACATCAATTAACACCGTTTTAACTTGAATTCGAGTAACATTCAAGTGTTCGATAAGTGGCAATCGCTTTAAACACTCGTGAGGAATGATTGCAATAATAAATCAATACGCGGTCTTACGCGCAGAGGAGAGAAAAAAATTGATGTAAATTATCACGGCACGAATGCGACGTATTTTAATGTGCTAGCCGTTTGTACCCGACTTGATGTTCTCCCAATGTATGGTGACCCACTCGTCTCGGTCCGCGGCGCTCTGCTGATGGTAAAAGCCCAAGGCGTGCATGAGCTCGTGCACAATAACGCCATGATGAACGCATCCTGGATTCTGCAAATTCAACACCTGCCCATGGCCGTGACGACCCACCAGAGACCAGCAGCCTGAGTTTTTTGCCTGTATCTTCACGTAATCGTCATCGGTATCTTTGTAAGGACGGAACCGCAAGCAAGTTCTATCATGATACTCCTCCATGGCTCCTTCAATCAATTCGATCTGCTCCCGATCTGTGAGTATTAAATTTTTTATATTAGACTTAAGTTTTTAAATTAACGTTATTCAATTCGACGAGAATTTCTTATAAAGTACCAAAGTCGTCTTCTTGTATAAAATACGGCACGACACCGCCAGGCCATCGAGCTGTGGCATCTAAAAGTCCATTTTTCCACGACGGACTGTCAGGATGAATCATTATATCGCCTTCGTGCAAACCGCTCAGCTCCCAAACATTTTGTAAATTATTCGGGCTCCAAGAATTAACATTATTAGCTACAAAAGAAATTAGGAAATAATAGACAAATATTAATAAAGCGGTTTTCAGACGTTAAACTTATTGCAAATAAAAAAAAGCAGCATCGTAAATAAGAATTAAAAAAAATCGTCGATTAAAATCAATTTTTTTTTTTAACTTTGACTGCAAGTACGTGAAAATTATTAGAAATTACCAATTTCCTCGTGATTGTGGTCACGTTCGAAGACTCCGTCAAACCGCGGTTCAGGTGGTATAGAACGGCCACGATGACTTTTAGCCGGCAGTTGCGAACTAACGCCGATCGTCACGAGAAATAAGATTATTCGTAAGACCATTGTCTGCTTCGTTCGAAACTAGAGCGCTATTTAGTCTGGCGCTGCACGTGAAACGTTCCTTTCCTTATATACGAAATTCTTATCCACCATAGCGCGTTCACTAGCTGAATTTTTGTAGACGCCAGATATGCAAATAATGGAGTTTATCTTAAGGGGTTTGTGAAATAAAAGGCGCGCAGATCCGGAATGTGGGTACCTTACCTCGGTCGTTTGCCCGACTCGGTTTCTTCGGTGCTGTATTAGCATCACTTTCGGCATTTGATACGTCAGTAATCGCCGTTCCACGTCTTTTTCAAAGCTATTTGGGTCGAAAATACGAACTATAATCGCGAACGTTGTCTGAATACAAATTGCGCTTATCTTTCCCGTTGACTGTTGCGACCCAATAGCGTCAGAAAATAGGTCCCGCGGCAAGCTCCGGTGGAATTATCACGGCTTGTTATGGTAGTGAACATTAAGACAATAAATTTACATAAAGGAAGGAAGGGAGTTCGCACACGATGCAAATACTAATTAAGCCTTGCCACTGCTTATTTCGATATGCACGAAAATAAATTAAAGTACCTCGTGAACGAGAACAAATCGTAGCAAGCCTCGGTGATTTGCGAAAGAAAATTTATTTAACGCCGTTATGGAAACTCGGCGGATCTGACGAAGCGACGACGAGAGAAGAAGGCGCCTCGGATCTCCGACCTCGAGGCAAATACGATTCACGGATGTGGGTCAAAATGATTCGGTAGCCGACCGCGTAATTCAGTACATCAGTGTATTATCTGCGAATCGTTCCGTGCCTTTCCCTCCGGGTCCCCGGCTTTTTCGCCGCGCGCCCGGGGCCCGTCCGCAGCCTCCGTTTTTGCTCCGGGGCGCATCGGAGGCGAGAAAAAAAGGCGTGCGATTATAGCAGCGCGAAATTAATGATAGCGACACCGTGCTCGCGCGCGCGCCGAAAACGAGGCTGCCGATCCGCGATACACACGCAGATACGCGTCTCAATAATCGTCGCAAGTTTAATTAGAAAACTTAAGAATTAGACGTTACCCCCACAGTGCGAGCCAACATTTAAAACGATTGTAGTAATTGCGGAAAGTTAAAGTAGATTATCTAGCTTTCGTTGGTCCACTATACATTCCTTCTTTTACTTCTAATTTTTGATTTTCTTTTTTTTTTATTATTACGTTATAATTTAAATCGTCATTATTGTATTTATCTTCATATAGAAAGCAAAATTGGTGCTAGAAACCGAAGGTAATTAACAATTTTTAATGATACCTCGGGCTTTGCGTCTAAAGCGAGCGCCGTTTCGGTTTCGGCTTCTCTCAAATTCCAAGTCTAGATCGCGCGATTCGCGAACGTCGACAAAACCGAACCGGTCTAGACGTTCGTTAGATAAAAGCTCCGTTGCGACGTTACGAGCAAACGCGCCGCGTACACAGAGTCGCACCCGAAAATCTCGCAGGCAGGGAATCGAAGGCAAGGCCAACGACCGAGGTGTTCCAGATTCAAGTAGCCTAAATTCTAACCGGACTTCTTGGAACCGCAAGCGAACAAGAATGACTCTTTCACGCTCGCGCTACGAGGCGCTCGCATTTTACGACCGTCTAACGACGGTAACTTCATAGGTTCTCGTTTTCTTCTCTACTTTCCGCAAATCGCTCCTTGCCGTCACAACCGTATCGAGTGACGACTATCCGTCATTTATCTCGTTCGTTCTTTCTCTCTCTCTTTGTCCTGAGCTGGTTTCGCCAGGAAGTTTCTTTTCGCAAGACACCTTCCACGAAGAGCAGATTACGACTTTTGGTTAGTTTACGCATAAACCGAGACGCTAATTCTCGGGTGATAAAGGTTGGAGACACTCGCTAGTCGGCGGCTTAACGAAATATTGAAAGTTTGTTTCCTTAGGCGTCTCTTTTTCTTCTCAAAATTTCTTACCGAGAAAAAAAAGAAAAAAATTCTATTTTAAACGCTCGAAACTTTACCAATAAATTTCGCACTTTCGGTGATAGCTGAAAGTTACGAAGTATCCGTGAGTTCGTCTCGTGAGCTCGATGGTGCCCAGAGATCGGGAATACTCGCGCAGGTGCTCTCGAGCGATACGCTCGAGAGCACCTCGGCGCACCTCATCGTCGCCGGAGTCATTATGCGGGGTGAGTTCAGCGTGGCATATGCGGCACGTGACTTGTCTAACGAGCGATTAGGCCAAGCGAATGCCTGGTGGCGCAAGGAACGTGAAAGATTTCTAACGATCGTCGGTCGCATTAGCAGTTCCTTGCTCCCGGCCGAGCGATAGTCGCCTAACGATCACCGCGCGCGAAATCTCGCGCGAATGCACGTGCTACTCCACGTGGTCGCGGGTCAACGACCCCGCGAGCTCTCCTGACGGACGTGGGAGCATTTCGCGTGCTCTCACCCCGTTTTTTTGTGCGCTCGAACACGGGACGCGATTCCCGAAGAGCTACTAGATCGTCGGAACCCTCCCTTGAATAACGAGACCGTGCAATTAATTGCGTAATTGATTAGCCAGCTGAGGTGCGAGCTCTCACGTTTGATCTGTATCCGGACCGCGTTCGCGTGCAAAATCTCGGTGCGCGAGGAACCCACGTCGTTCGCCGCATTTCTCGGTAGCGTTACGCAAATGTAGCCGGCTCTCGCGAAATGTCGCGGCCATTAGTATCGCAGTAAGCCAAATTTGGGCGCGATTCCGCTAATGATCGCATTGCCCCGGCAATCTCGCGTTCTCTCGCGAACGTCGGCTCGTCCGTTCATTGAAGTCGCCCGATATCGCGGCGCGCTTAACCGGTCCTCGCCGAGGGGAAGTCTTCCCATGAAGTTTCACTTGCACAACGTTCATTTAGTTCCTCTCTTTCGTTTTTCTCCCTTTTTCGTTTTGCGAAAGTTTCGGCCTGCTCGAATTACGCCGGTTTAACAACATAAGTACACGTTTCGTCTTTGCGCCGGCGATGTAAAAGCGACTCTTTCTCGAGAAGTGATAGAGATAGCGGAAACGCGCGACGCCAGTGCGACTTGTGCGTTTTGTATTTTAACGAGAATATTTTTTTATCCGCCGACAGTTTATTGTCTACACAGATTGATTGCCACATATGCGTAAAAAAAAAAAAAATAATTAGGGACACTCGCCTTTCTTTGTATTATTTTTTTTCTCAGTTAAAACAAAAAAATACCGCGACGTATTTGTTAGTTATAGATTTCTCCAAAAGTAAAGTGAACAATCAACATAATATTCGGCGTATAGTTACTTTTATCACGCGTTAATTTTTTTAAGGGTGAGGCAGATAAACAAAGACCGGGCGGCGTACACGGCTCGCACAACTTTGTCGTTATGAGTCCCGCATTCCTCAGCCGAAGGTCGAGCACGCAGCACGCACGTAGTTAGCGGAGCTTTGTTGTACGTGGTAGAGAAGTGCTCATATTAAATTTGAAGAAAATTATATTACACGCGGAAAAATAATAGTGATTAAAATTTCTGAGCTAATAGCAGTCGAGCTGACATTTACTGTCGCGGCACGAAGTGAGGTGAACGAGAGAATCGGGCAGTAATAAAATCTCTGTTATCTCTTTCTTAAATAGGGCGATGTTGTTTACAACGTAGGAATAATATAAAGTATTTTATTTTATTTTAAAACATTTAGATTAACAGGTAATGATAATTGCCGCGAGCAGCGGAATTTGCCGGTAAACGTCGAAGCGGTATCGCTTGAAATGTTTTCCTGCCGGTTCTATTGCGCTCGAAGTTCATTACCATGCTAAACGAGGCAGTCGAATGTGAAAGACAGGCATTTGAGGTGCAGCGAATGGTAGTCCGATGTGCGAAGGCGGAATGGAGATATTTTTAGGTGCGCAACAGTTAACCTCTTTATTCTTCTTTACGATCCTCGGCGGAGTTTACTTCTGCAACGTGACTTCCTTTCTTCCCTTCTGGCCCGATCGCCAGACGAAATCGGCCCCGTGATCTCGTGGTCGTCTCTGCAGAAAACTTGTCATTCGTTCGCTTCGTGCGGGTCTGTTCAACCACCGAATAATACCTCTAAACGAAACGAAAGTTGCAACATTAAACATATTCGAAAATTAAATAAAAGTAAAGTTAACTCTTTCAATTTCGTTAGCAAAGAAATAATTTTTGTCGCACTTAAAAATATGATAAAAAAAATTTAAGAAATTAATATCCTTTAATACAAAGTAAAAAAAATTTACAACGACAGTTACTAGCCTCAATTGATACACGTTTCGTCGACAATGAGCTAACATCTGAACTTCAGTCCCAATTTCGAGTGCGTTCCGATCCGATATACGTACCGGCGTGAATAATTTGGCCGTCTACTTTCACAGTGCATCGCGAACGGGAACAACGGCTGTAATTTCGCGTTTCCTATAATCATTGTTCGCGCCGATTTCGGGCACCGCCTGTGGCCGATCTCGTCGGCGATCGCTGGGCGCAGATGAAAGCTAAAATCGTAAAAGATGTTTCGGCGCCGCGTACCTCCAGCGGAGCTCGCTTCTGGGTCCCCGGTGAACCACTGACCCACTGGAACCACTCCGGACCATCGGGACCAACAATGTATTTCGATAGTGAGTGAACTCGGCGAACAGCGCGAACGTTCCCTCGGTTCATCGACCCTGATCGCGGTTCTCTTTCTCTTCATCTCGCTCGCTTCTCTTTCTTTCCGCCGTCCTCCTCCTCCGTTTCGCCCCCGTTCGCTCTTTGCCTCCCTCTTTCTCTTTCTCTTTTTTTTTTTCTTGTTTTTTTTTTTTTTTTTTTTTTTTTTTTTAATTCTTTCCCGCCCTCTTGCCGAGTTCTCTCTATCCCCCCTCTCGTGCCAATAAAGCCCGCGGCTTTTAATGCGTTCATATCCGCTACCGTGATGGATCATCGTATTCACCGTTTCGCTATATGCACTCGCTCCGCCGTCGTTAAAAAACGCGAGATGAGCTGACCGAGTTGATTATACGCAAGCTGATTTCCTCGCGAGTATCGGACAATATATGATTATATTTGATAACAATTGATAAGATATATTTCGATAAAAATTGAGTAAAATTTCAAAGTGTCAAGCCTGACGTTCCGACTTTTGAATAACTTTAGTATACCATCCGCTTTGTTGAACCTTTCGTCGATCAGGGCCCAGTCGGAGCAGCAGAAAAGCGGTCTAACGACGGATATTAAGGACGGACAGGTACAAGGCATTTCGTATTAGCGTAGCGGAGGAGGTGGACGTCAGTACGCGCGAGCACGTGGCCGATGGGCCGTTATCTAGCGGGTCGCGTGAAGCCCTCCACTTTGTGGAACAGCCCGAGATCACCGCGGTATTAAACCTACCTTTTCCCTTCCTCCCGCGCGTCTCTCTCTCTCTCTCTCTCTCTCTCTCTCTCTCTCTCTCTCTCTCTCTCTCACTCTCTTTCTCTTTTTCTCTCTCAGCCTGTCGGCTTCTCCCTCCCCCTCTTCTCCTGTCTTTCTTCCTTCCACTCTCGTCCTCCTCACCTAGCTTCTCGTCCTCTCTCGAGCAGCCTCACGTTCTCGAGCCGGTCATGCACCTGTGAGAGTGAAAGTGTCCTCCGTCTTGCGCCGCGCCGTGCCTCCCTCCCGCGTTCATCAAACCACCACCTTCGGCGACCGCTGCCTTTCGGCGACCACCACCTTCCGCGACACCTTCGACGACACACGCTGCCCATCCTCCACCACCGCTCCAGCTCTCCGACCGATCTCCCCAACTCATCTCGTTCTGTCGCAGCTTCCCTGTGCAGCGAGACGATTTCTTTAAAGTGTTCTTTTTTTCTTTTTTTTTTCTTTTTTGTTTTAACGTGAACCAACTTTTCCGACTGACGATCTGTCACGATAGCTATAATCGCCATCTCGACTCGTTATACTTTATTTAAAACGTTTAGGATATGTGTCAGCGTGTCTGCGGCTCGAATTCTTTATATCTGGATTTATAAACTGCATAATCGTTAACATTTTTATTGAGAGGAATTCTCGCGAGTCTCTTAATGACTTTTTACCGTCTTCCTTGCAAATTATTTTACGACAATGATACATAGTAAAGTTACGTAACTTAGCGCGGAAAAAGATATTTGTGACATAAGGCAGTGTTTTGTAAATTATGTATATTTTACATACACGTCTCGCAGGCGAGAACAGTTTCTTCTTCAATAACTGTAAAGCTTGCTTCGAAATCTTTTTTAGACTTTCTTCTACTTTTTATAGAATCGTTTGCTAACGGGTCGTATCAGAAACTACTTATCACTGTCGCATAAATTTCGTTCTCTCCAAAAATATTGCTGGCTAGCTGGTAGAATTTTGAAAAAAAAAGAAAAAAAAAAGAAAAAAAAATTAAGTGTTATTCAGACTTCCGTCGAATTTATATAATTGATATAGAAAAGCGGCTGTAAAACACGTCGAGGCGTATGCAAAAATAGTAACGTTAAAATGATGCTGTAAGGTAGTGAATGCAAAATCTTTCTCGACAAATATTGATGTTTTTAATAGGAAAGATATACTCAATGCAATGAGAAACCGGCGAGAAACCAATGGAAGAGGCAGTTCGGATATTTGAGAACCTCTGTTTCTCGATAAATCAAATAGCCACGGGGCAAGTAGATAATCTCCGATCGGCCGATTCATTATCATAAATTCGCATTAGAAATTTCGTTAATAGACAATATCGCGACCCGCATGCCGATGAGTCGGGAAAGCTTCGACTTTCGAGTACGTCGACCCCTAATGACCCGAAGCAATCGGCCAAACGTCTCGCTCATCCTTTCTACTGAGATCCGAATCGTGATTTTACAAAATTATGCAAAATCGCACTCTTAAGCGTTCTCGAATGTTAAACCACATTATTGTGCAAACACATAGGGAACATTAACTATACTTTAGATTCCAGATCCCAAATAATTTCAGAATTCATTTCTGGGGCGAGTGACAGCAAAAATTTATAAGACACGCAACATACAGATAACGTAAAAGTTAATTAAAAAATACATTACGGTCTTTACTTCTAAATACTATATTTCTCGAAAAGAAAATTTCACGAAGTGCATTTTTAATAATGAAATTTAATACAAGATTTTTTTTTAAGGTAAAAAAATTTGATAATTTTTATTTACAAAATATATCTTTTTAATTAAACAAATGTATAAGTAGTATAAATAGTACTAGGTAAATTTAAAAAATCTCTAGATGCGCTACGTACATTTTATAGATCCGACGTACAATTAAATTAACCTTTTTACTAATTTTTTTTTTTTTTTTCTTTTTTTGCCGATACTTTTTCTCTCTTTATAATATATTTATTATTTTTAACTTTTTTCCTCTCGCCATTTGTTTCTCGTCGCACTCGGGATAGCGCCTAATCTGCAATTTTGAGCGTCGCTGCTTTCGACGATCCGGTATTCTTTCACGGTCGATTTCACGCGTTCGTCGCACCTCTCGATTCGAGATTCAAGATTCCAGATGCCACAATGGAGGAACTTTCTTCCCGTGGTCAACATTCGCCCGTCTGCGAAAATGTTCTTGAATTGTTGAAAAGGCAGGTGGTGCTTCTTGTGGAGCGTGTCACCGTGTTCAGCCTACACCTCTTTTATTCTAATTATTTCCCATTTTCTTTATTAAGCATTTGATTTTCCTATCGATAACTTGGATACTCAAATCCAGCAATCTGAAATAAAAAATTATTAAATTCATATTTCAGCTCGATTTTCGCGGAACTGTCGCTTTAAGTTAACCGTGCGGAGATTTTCAGGCGTCCAAGTCGACGGGTGGGATCATAAATAAAATCGCGATTAATCCGACAACTTCTGAAATACGGGCGATGCTGGGCAGAGAGGCCCGGGGACATTGTTCCAAGAGAACGGCACGTACGTAAATGGGGTGCATGCGAAACGGTTGCCGCGGCCGGCGTTGCGTCGCCTCCACGAGGAGGGAGCGCGTTTTGGGTGTCGTAACACAATTTTATAATTCCGCCGCGCTGCTTTGCCTACCGCGGGGCCAGGTCGTTGACCGGCCCGCCGTGTATTCCAAACGGGGTACAAACGCGGCCGTAATACAACCGCCAGATACGTACGTACGTACGTACGTACGTACGATCGCGCGTCTCTCCGCTCGGCCGACTCTCTCGATCGCGCGGCGAGAGCGTGAGCGCAATAACGAGCGCGGCCCGGACTAACGTCCCCCCGGTGATAAAACGGACAAACGCGGTTTGGTGGGGTAGGCCCTGGTTCCGCTCTCTAAAACCGACCGACGAAAAAAAAAAAAGGAAAAAAAATGGAGAGAGAAAGAGAGGAGAAACAGCCGTTCGCAGAAATGGAGGAGACGAGACGAGCTCGGCGACGGGACCCTTTTCTCCGCCGAAACGTCAGAAAGTCACGTCTCCGCGTTTATTGTACATCGAGACTCGTTGAATCGATTATAAAAGAACCGTTCGAGCGACGTAATTTAATATACACCGCTGAATATCGATGATTATTTCGCTCGGCAATTTAAATGAAGCTCCAGATAAACCCCTTACGCAATTGCTCGTCGGCGCGATTAAGTAATAATGCGCACCGATCGCGCCCCGCGGACCCTGATAATAAGGCATGACTCACGAGCTCCTCGATCTCGCGCCGCCTCATCAAACGCTAATTACTCTCCATTATCGCCGTCGAGTCGCGATCTCATCTGGTTCTTGCGCCGCGATTTCATGCGAATTTGTACTTGAGCGGTCCCGCGCGACTCGTTCTTTACAAACCATAATTATTCTTTGATTATTCTCGGAGCGCGATCAACGAGCAGCGAAGTGTCCGCGGAATTCTGTTTATTACTTGGGCGTTATCACGCAAACGACTCATTCTGTTTGCCGTCTCACTTACGACGCCGTTTATCGCTGGTCAACGACCACATCTCCAGCCCGTGACACCGTATTGACTCGTCGCAGTTGCAATCGATTTCACGCTGTTTATAACTTCGTTAGTATGCATTTCGCGTGCTCGAGGCGCGAATAATGCGCAAAATAGTCGCCGCCGCCGGGAGAACCGGCGATGTTTCATAGTCCGCTCGACTCGCAGAAATTCCCTCTCTGCACCCAGAGCTTCCCAGTTCTGTTCCAGGTGCTCTGTAAAAATTCGAACTCCCCCTATTTCTGCCGCATAGATTTTTTTTTACTTACGTCATTGTCACCTCTAATAAATAATATATGCAATTGCAAGCAAGAACCATTTGAAATACTATACAAACGTCCGAAGGTTTAAGAAAGTATCTTTCATTATCATCGTGGCGGCTGTACGTCTTCGTGCTCACTCGTTACTTTACAAAGTGTACTTAGCGTGCCTGTCAATGCCAGAAACTGCATTTTCATGTTTAATCAATCACGGCCGGTTTCGTAATCCCCCGACGTCGCGGGACTAATTTTCGCCGGTCCTCCTCGCGCGGAGCTCGTCCGGCTCGGACTTTTACGGTGCCTCCGGTACGATATGGTACCGAGCCGGACGAGTCCTCGCGTGCAGCTTACGAAACGCGTGCACGAGGCGCGATGCTGGCACGCACTCGCGAACGGGCAGAAACAGTAAACCCAGAAACGCGACGGGGCCGGTGCGCCCGTCTTCTTTCACGGGGCAACGAACTCCGCTCTCGTACCGCGGATGTCATTTACTACAGCACCGGCCGAACCACTCGGAGAAACCGATCGATCGAGGTCCGATCCATTTTTTTTCTCCCCCTACCCGTGCCGAGAGGAGACACGCGTTTCTTTCCGCGACTCCGTCCCGGAGTCGCCCGCGATGATAATTGCCACCGTTGCTCGTTGCCTTATCGCGATCCATCTTATCGCTAAACAAACACGGCCATTAATCGGCTCGAATTTAACGCTGATTAATTTCCCTAAAAAAACAGTTCTTAAACTATTTTTTATATTTTTTTATTTTATTCTATTTTATTTTATTTTATTTTATTTTTTTTTATTGTTCTTGAAACTGGACTTCTTTTCCGAGAGTTCGATGGTTATGGGAATAGAAATGTACGATTTGCATGTTGCAACGGCCGAAATTGTGAGAGAGAACGGGCGCTGGAAATAACGCAAGGCAATTCGTTATCGTAAAGAGGCTTTTTGCATAATTATCGCAACCTGTTTTAATGTCAACGTTCTGGAAAGCAACACGTAACCCGGCGATGATTGTTTCGTCCGGAGGTTACATTTCACGCGAGAGAAATAAACCAGCCTGCACATTCCAAGCAGCAAGAAGGGATATCGCGCTCGCCGTTTGCGATAGGCAGGAGCTGCGCGCTGATAGACACCGTAATATCCTTGATAAGACACGACTCGGTAATCGGTTCTTTTACACGATGACGATCTTTTATCTAGGAAGCTAGAAGCCAAGACAATTAAATCGTGAATTGTGCACGACGACTTTGAGACTCTTTCATTCAATTAGCTTCTCGTGCTGCGATCGATCTGCTTGGCAGAATGATTAAACGTCTGTAACCCAATAATTAATTAATAATGACTAAGTCGATCAGCGAATAATACTCGAACAACGGGCGAGCGATTACTTTCGATCGCTCCCGTATCTCGCGCACAATTGCAACAAGCCGGAAACGGTTTCCGAAGCCTTCAAGCTCGTCCCGATATAATTTTACGTAACGAGTCGGCAGCCAGCAATTATCGCAGCTTTGGGGAATATTTTTCCTCTCTCCCGGGCAGCCGGGGGCACAATGGCGTGGGCCGGCACACGGGGCTCGTGAAAATAGCGTATTAACGAAATTAGCATAAGAGGAGAAAGTCGCGGTCGTCGGCCGCGCGGCCATGTTTACGCGAGTGCCGAATCTGCGAGTTCCCGGCTCTCCAGAGGAGAGATAAAAAGCCGGCGCGCATAACTCGTGTGAAACCCACGGCTCGAGCAGATTCGCAATCGCCAGCGTCCCTTCGACACCTGTCGAAGGAGCCGATCTGGTTCGTTTCGTTCTTTCGCGAGCGAGAGACCGCGCGGAGGCTGCGGACGATCTCGCGGCGATTTCTATCGAAAGATGTCACACGGCGCGAGTTTCCAACGGTACCATTTTAACGCGACTAAATTATATGTATTATCAATTTTCTATTTCTTAATGACAGCATTTTTTCTTTTTTCTTTTTTTTTTAATTTATTTTATATTTCAAGTAATCGTCGGTACAATTACGATACTTTCGGGAAAGTCTGGATGAACCGTCGATCTCTCCGCGAGAACTAGTCGCGAGAACAACGAGTCGCGCGGCGTGAGGAACGACGTCGCGGCAAAATATTTGCACACTCAAATTAAGGCGGTTTGTCCCACGGAGGAGTCGCGACACGTCGAGACGTAACGCTGGAGCGATGTGCAAAGACGCGCTTGCATAAGCGCGACAGCGGAGAGACGTTTATTTTGCAGCGAGGTGTCCACCGTCCGTGCAAACACTTTAAGTAGGCACGAATATCTAGTTGGCGAACCGGCCGGGTCGTTGAACCCGAGAGGGGAGCGTCGGATCAGCTGGTCGCCAGCCGCGCGAAGATCGATGGTTTTCGACGACCCAATTTCCTGGCCGTCGCGCGCGCGAACGGGGGGCAGGGGGGCGAGCAAGGGGTACCGAGCCTATCGCACTTTCAAATCACGCGCTCGCGTTACGGTCATCTACATGGATGGCGGCTCGCTAATTTGCCGTACGCTTCCCCGGGTGCGCGCGTTTCGTCACGAACGCGTCGATGCCAATTATGCGAATCATCTTATGCGACCGCGGGTGAAGTCGAAACGTAACGTACCCCCGCGCGGGCCGGAATCCGACAGGCGGGCTGAACAAATCGGCAAGCTCAAAGCGAAATCTCGCTTATCTCCGAGACAGTCGCAGCGCGCGGGATTCACATTATTACCGGTTTTACTCTTATCGTTCACGTCTAAGTAATTAATAATTGCGTAACTAGCATCTTGAATTAAATGAACATTTTTCTGGCGATTCGGGACGACAGAGTTTCACGACAGAATTATATCTCGGTGGAAGAGTGGTGCAGAATAAGCATGTCATGTGAGAAAATAATTGATACGCGAGATCTTCTACTCTGTGAAAGTATCCGAGACACGAGGAGCGCTTAAATCGCGAAATTATGTGAAAATCGCGTCGTGCTTTCTAGCTGGAGCGGCGCTGGAGGAGATAAGGTCGTAGGATCCGATGCGCCGCGGCGGGGTGAGTCGGCTCTCCTGAATGGAGGTAAACGGCCGTGAGAGATGCGCGATAAGAAGGAGCCGGCCGCGAACTAGCCGGCTGACTATCCGCGGCTGAATGGCCGAGCCGGTCGGCCCGACGGAGGTGGTAGAGCCTAGGATCGTTCCGCATCGACAAAAGCGGGGGAGGCCGATCTGACCGATAGCACATGAAACTGGGTTATCAGAACGCAGCTCTCTTGGACCGGTTACGCTCGATCCTCCTTCTCGTCTTCTATTTTCCTCGGTCCCCACCTGCCCGCCTCTAAGCCCGCGTTTCGCGTTTTCGTCCGACTCAGCAGCGCCGACTTTATTCTCATTTCGAGGCGAAGATCCATGAAAAAAAAAATTGTCACTCGTCGCAATTAATATCGTATTAATTTAAATTAGCACGCGTTCGGTGATTTAATTTTAAAGCTGCCGCTGTGGCGGTATTTCTTTTAATATTACTAATTAGGATTATCTATTGATACAATGAGATAAAATGAGACGGGGTGTATCTCGCGAGATAGATATTCTATTTCATCGCTCCCCGCGATATTCGAGTAATAAACCCGCGAGGTGCGCGTGCAGGTAACCAGTTGTCTCCGCGCGTGTTTCATTGCCTTCTGGCCGAGTCACCTCTACCTCCTTCACCTCGCAAGGACATGAAATCCTTGGTCCAAAAAGTCGCCGACGAGAGTTTCGGCGGGAGAGAGACGGGATCCTTGAACCCCAGTTGATGTCGGCATTCTTCCTCCGTCTGGAGCGGGCAGGGCATGAACCGCCTCGCGGCTCGCATATGCGCACCTAGCGAGAGAGGCGCATTTTTACCGGACTTCCAAGAAGGACCATAATGCAGTCTCTCGGACTTGCAGTATGATCCTTGAGCTGTGGGGCAGTCGGCCATTCAACGGCCAAAGAATGCGTTTTCGAAGGCCACCGGCGTTGCAGTCGCGTGCGTCCGGCATTTTCGAAAGACCCTGCAGTTCATCTCTACGCGTGTTTCAACATCGATCGCGTTGCCGACAGCATTAGTAAAATTAATCTCGAGATAGCATATATTAAATACAATATTAAAGATAATATTAAAAGCGTGAACCGCTGGCTCGTAGAATCGCGGAAAATTTTCAATCGCCGTCGAGTGACGAGAAGATCCGCGATCGCGCGCGATAAGTCGAACTCGCGCTACGCGTTTTCTAATCTCGATCCCGAGGAAATAACCGGGCAAGGGCGAGGGGCGCAATTTCGAGGAGGAATCCAGATACGGTGGCGCGCAAATGAAATGAGCTTGGGAAGTTCGTCGATCCGCGGGCGAAGTGAAACGACGATCTCTCGCTACCGAAGGAAAAGGACCCCAACCTTGATAACTGGATCCAGCCAATGACCCCGGTCGTTCGTTGCACCGTAGGACGATACCTACCCGTAGGGTTTAGTAGGAACAGGTAGGTAGGTTGGTAGATATGCGCGATCCTTGCAACCGCTGCCGGGATCGTCGGTTGCCTCGAGCACCTACCGAGCCCTGTAAAAAAGAACGCAGGATCTCTGCGAGGTATAAATAGATATCGCCGCCACGGCGAGCAAAAGGAGAAACAATGGCAGCGTAATTGATTCCTCGCGAACGTGCCTATGGCCAGCACTTTCTTCGTTACCCGCAAAAACGTGACGGACGCGCGCGTATCGCAACGTAAATACCGCTCCCGTCGCGCCGTAAATTCGGCAGAGGTATGGTGCGATTACGTACACGGATAAGAATCGGCGTCGACGAAAAGAGCATATTCTCTAATCGAAAAATATTCGAAAGATATTAATTTAATTGTTTAATATTAAATCTAATTAATTTAGATTAAATGTCCATTTCAATAAGTGGTTAAAATTAAAAATAACTTATGATTAAAGAAAGAAAAAAAAAGAGAAAAAAAATGCTTCGAGCATTAAAAGAAAATTCGAGCTACGAAACTTTAAAACCGTTCGGCCATTCGCAGTGCGAAAACCAAAGGAAAGATTAAAGCGGAATGCATCCGATTATGAGGTCGTTGAAGACAGACGAGGTGGCCGGGACGGAGAAAGGAGAACACTGTGAGAGATCGCGCGATGGGGGAGCCGCTTTGAGAGAGCGACGCACCCTAGAGTTCATTATTCTCTCTGCCAAGCGGAGGCTGAACAAAAACCGCCAGTGGTGCCTATCAGCGGCACCACCACCTCCTTTGCTTACCGCCCGTTGCCCCGCGGGCAGTCCTCGTGGAAAAATCCGTTTCATCGAACCCGGAGTAGTCGTCCTTAAGTCGAAAGAAAAATATTTCATACGCTGGGTGCTTGCGCTGTGTCGCAGGCACGGATTTACCGTGCGTTCTCCAGGCCGCGTCGAAACAATCGTCTCGCCGATTCCCGCTACGATCGCCGGGTCCCCTCTAATCGCTCTTCGATCTCTAAGACGTTGCGGGGGAGTCTCGCGGTCCAGCCCGTGAATCCCGCGAAGGACGTCTTTTGCGGAGAAAGGCGGCCGGCACACTCGGCCACGTGCGATCGATCACCGTCGCGATTGCAGCCCTGAGGCCCCCTGAGGGAACACCGGGGTTGGTACCCTCGGCATTCTGTATTCAGTGTATTCCCCCCGCGTTCAATGTACGCTGCAGACGATATCTAGATGGCTGCCCGATGTCTGCCGTCGCCGCCGCCGCCGCCGCCTCGGAGAAAAGAATCCGGCTTACGCTTATACGGTAGATGGTGGTAGTTATGCGCCTGGTGCTTCGGGGGAGTCGGGGACCGCAGGCTAAGAAGCGGCCGTAAATAACGGTCTATAGTTTTCAAAGGGGTAGAGCCGGGCATCCGCGCTGAAAAGCCATCCTCCGCGCCGCGCGCGCGTATGTTAAATCTTTGGCAAAAACGTTGCATTTGGAATTCTTTCCCGAATTCCCAGAAAAGGATCTACCTGATCGACCCGCTGGTTTATGGGAAACCCGACCGTTTTTGCGTCGCATAAACCGCTCGTTAGAAAAAATTTTGGGAACGATATCAAGAAATCGTGAAATAAAAAGTGTTTTTTTTTTTTTTTTTTTTTTAATTTTTCGCAAAATTCCTTCTAAAAAAAAAAAAAGAACTGTAAAGTAGTTCGTGTTGGAATCTGAACACGGCGAACAAGGCGGGATTTACGGATGTTATAATCAATCCGAGGCTGTCGCGCTTTTTTTTTTTTTATGAATGAACGAAAGAAATGAACGCGAACTTGCAACAAGATGTCTCGGACTCGAGAAAACCAGACTGGACGCATCTGAAGACTGAGACCGATCGCGCAAAGTGGTTCAATAGCGGCTCGACCTAAGGATCTTTTAACGCAGGTGGCCATTATCTGGAGCACATCGATCACCACGATTAATTCTATCGGGTTCTACAATTTATTTGCCGCGATCGGTGGTGCGGCGATCCGCGTCGGAATTTCGAAACGATCGGTTGCCCCGTCTCCCTATATTTCTGCGCCGATCTCCTCCTTTTCTTCGTCATCCCTCTCCTCCACCCGGCGCGACGGCCGGGTTTAGGCGAGGTTATCAGCCGCGTTAGACGAGACGACGAACTCGCGCGCTTCCTCTCTCCCGCGTACTTCTTCCTCTTTTCCGCCTCGTCGACCTTATTTTTCTCCCCCGCGTAATATTAATTATTATTAATTTTTAAAAACGATTAACGAGAACAATTACATTGTTCGAAGTCTTCGTGCTGACGCGAGAGGAGCGCAAAGAAAAAAAGAGAGAGAGAGAGAGAAGATTAAAAAGAAGCCCAATAAACATGAAAGGAGAGTTGTAATTAGCGTTACAAATTTAACGAAGCTGATTTCATAAATTTTATCGCGTTTCCAGATTAATCAAACTTAAATTGGCCCATCGGTCAAAAGTCGAACCGGTTTTTCGCGGCTGGGAACGCTCGTGTTACTTTCGCTCGATCGTACGGTACGCACGCGAAAACCGTCAATCGTGGAACCGTCTTCCCGGCGGCCGGCAAGAATCTCCCTGCGACGGAGAACTAGGGCTCAAACCGCCCTGCGAGAAACGGGGGGAGCCCTTAGGCTCGACTCGGCAGAGGAGAGTGAACGAAGAGGCGCGAGGAAACGATATGCAGATTTAACGCCGCGAGTGACCTTTGTCGGTCGTTGCACGTCCCGTCAGATAGCGTCGAGTGCAGTTGTACTCCGTTCCGAGAGGGTCCTGCGAAAGAGGGACAAGGAGCCGCGCGAGGGTTCACCGGGACTACTGATCTCCCATCTCCGCTTTATTCATCGAGGCCCGAACGGGAGCCGATTAAGGAGTCGACGTCCGCCCTTCGTTCTCTTCCTTCCTTTCTCTCGACGATCGTGCCGGGTTATCGATCGCGAGGCTAGAGCCTCCTCGGAAAAAGCTGAGAAGTCCCCAAGTGTCTCCCGCCGAAAGGCAAGGTAGATCCTCAAATATTAATTTCTAATTAATAATAATTGAGTACGAAATTTAATTTTTATTTAAGAGCTCGGAAGTTAAATCGTTAGTCTTCGAGTAAGGGTTATCAGGCAAAAATAAGGAAACGCAGTCGCGAGATGGACCGGTCGAGTCTCCGGAGGTGTTCTCGATCAGCGCTTTCAATTACGCGTTCGCGCAGTTATCGTCAACGTGCCTCACGTTTCCGAATGCGTGCCGCGTAGACGAGACGCCGGGAGCGCGTTTTCCATCGCCGTGCAACGTGCGCGGCCGATCACGTTTCAGCCTTCTCTTCTGCTTTATCTTCTCGCGCGGCTTCTCTTGCTTCCCTTCCTCCTCCACACAATCCAGTTCGGTTTGCGGCGGAGGGAAAGTGGCGCATTCGCGCCAGTGCCTTCGCGCGCCTTTGTTGCGTCGTGCATGCTCGCGAATGCGCGATTTATCTAGCGCGAATCGAGCTAAGGGTTCGCGAGTCCACCGGAAGCTTGTCACGTTCCCTTCGAAGTCGTTTAAACGCACTTTTCACCCCGCGCCCCTTACGCTTCAGAGATCGTTACAATCGACTGTAAGTTCTTAACTTGTAAAAAAAAAGTTTCTTAACTTTTTACGGAAAAGTAATTATTAATTTACATTTTTAGATAAAATTGAAGATGAAAGTCTCATGAAATTTTGGAACGTGAAATACTTAAATTTTTAGGTAGTTTTTTTTTTTTTTTCTTTCTATACATAGAAGAATGCCTCTTATATCGATGCTACATTTTTTTTTCTCAATCCGGTTGGCAACAGGCCTCCGGTCTCGATTTGAAATTCCCGAGTCTCTCAAGTCCTCTCCTCCGTACACGAGGTTCCCCGGGCCTCCAGAGATCCTCTATCTTACAGCCGATTAATACACTTCGAAGGCACGTCGTACAAATGGAAATACGTGCTGTCGAGTGGTACCAAAAAAAAAAAATTCAATCGCGTCCCGTGGCCTCTCCACGAGCCGCCAAGAAGTCGAGAAGTCTCTCGATGCCCAGCTTCCTCAGGCGGCCAGTAGGTCGATAGGAAATTGAGCTCTTCCTCCTTCTTATTTTTTTCCTCCGGCTTTGAGCATTCGGGCGCGCACCAAAAAATAAATTGAATTCGGCCTGCGATCGTCGTACGTGATTGGCGAAGGCGAGAGCGATAGCTCTCACGTGAACGCAGGTGAGTGCACAGACGCTCGTAAAGCAAGAAGCCCAGTCGTGTGTGCGTAAGGGCAATGGGTCGCAATCGCTTTTGTGTGCGTCCACGTATGCACGAAGACATTAGTAATATTCCTACGACGTTCTAAGACCGCAAATGCTACTTACGACAAGCCGGCCGATTACGCAAAGTTTTTATTTATTCACGGTAAACACGGAAAAGCGCATTGTTTAATGAAATTTTTTTAAGCCACGCTCGGATCAGCATTTATTTCTAAATATATTTAAGATTATTTTTAATACAGCCCTATTTGAAATAAAAATCACCGAACGGCCCGGTACAACAGCTTTAAATAAATTAATAAAAATAATACGATTAATCGTTTAATTTTTAATTAGAATTTTTTTTTTTTTTATCGGCGAGTTTTCCACTTTTGATCCACAATATTTAATATGAAGGCAAATCGTGGACTCCACCGTGGAATATCACGGAACAGATCTTTGCTGTCGCAGCAGAGCGGTTGAATATATTTGGTAGTCAAACGATCCCGGAGATCCCTTTCGTCAGCTACTTGGGGACGCCACTCGGGCTGACGGTGTGGTCAAGTTACGTCGTACAGTTTTGCCGCGATAAATTTCCGCCAGGAAGCGACAGTTTCACGTGGATCGCGACATTTATCACGATCACCGGGATTAATCATTGTCCGGAAGATTCCGAAACGCAGCGCTCGCCTTCTGCTCGAACTCGAGTTTCGTAATTCCCGCCCGACCAGTTATAATATTATTCAGGCCGGGCAAAATCCTGGGCATCGTGGCATTCGTGGCTGCCATAGTTCCCGGTGAGGCCCCCGTGCTCGCAGATTCGGTAAGTTTCACCCAGCGTTTACAGTCCTTCCTCCGTTTTCCGTGCAGCTAATATTTCACAAACTCATCGCGCGCTTTGTATTTGATAAATTCTTTTCAACTGCATTTTACCTGAAAAGCCCGATTTTCGGCGTTCCAAATACATAACCTCCAAAATCACGACCTTGGTTAAACTAGGAGATCTGAATATTAAATTTGTCGAAGACTCTTCTGCTGGGAGAGCTCGAAACGTTTAAACGTTGAACGTGAAAGGGTCGACTTTATGCGCGGCGTATTAGAAAAGAAAATACGAAATGGCCCTGGCGGGTTACCATTCACGGGACGACTTGCTGCGGTTATTAAAAAGAAAAGGAAAGAGGGGAAAAAAAAAAAGAAAAAGGTTCGGTGACGCGCCATCGAAAGAAAGCTTCCTCGTCGCCGGCTTCCCGCGGCACGTGTTTGACCACGTGTCGGCCTATATCGCGTAGTCGCGGCACGGAATCGTTCCTTATCCTCTCCGCGATTGCGTACGTGCGCGTGGCTCGCTAATGAGATAACTTTACACAGGTAACTCTCGCCGTGGGCGGGCAGAGAAAGGTCGCGTTTATCACCCGCGTCTGCCGTTGGAGGCTGCGATCGCGCTTCACCGATCGTCGAAAGCTTCTCGAGAAAACGAACGTTCGCGTAAAACCGGGTCTGAACTCTAAAGGTACAATGAGGCCTCAAGCCGCAAGGAATTTATTAAATTTAAATTAATTAAACTTTGGCTGGTTGATTTCTCGAAGCTCGCTGCGCGGGCGTTAAGAAACGAGCTACGCCAGCATCCGTTGAAGTATCTCAATGATTAATTTTCATGGCAAGGTGCATTATCGCATTTGACGACGTGGTTTTTAATTTCCAGGTGACGCAGCATCACGCGATAATCGCGTTTGCCACAGCAGAATCGCAATGGCGGCCTTCGCTATTCTGAGCTTATCGCTCCTGTGCGTGTTCCTTATCTACGTCTTCTTCTACAAAAATAATCGCAAGTCGCTCCGCTTGCCGCCGGGGCCGACCGGCGTTCCGCTGTTCGGTTATCTACCATGGATAGATCCGTCACGGCCCCATGTGTCGTTGACGGAACTGGCGCGGAAGTATGGTCCAGTTTGTGGTCTCCGAATGGGCTCTGTGTACACGGTATTGTTATCGGATCCGCAGCTGGTAAGGCAGACCTTTGCCAAGGATGCGTTTGCCGGCCGGGCCCCTTTGTACCTGACCCACGGAATGATGCAGGGATACGGTGAGTACCTAAATTCTTTGTTATTAAAAAAGAAAAAAAAATTGCATACTGGCCACTGTACCGAAAAAGTCAACGAGAGCGCAGGAAATTTATAAAAACCGCGGTAAACTACAAGATCTAACACGGAGACGTTTTCAAACTTTTGCAAATCGTTGCAATAAAATAAGATCCCATTAAATTCGATAATTTTAATTATTCCTCCGACGAAACGGTAGAATCTGATGAACGAGCTTTAAATATTTAAGACGTTTTTCCGAAAGATTGCGAGAAGGTTTTCGCAATCGATTCCCCGATCTTTTCGAAATAATTTCTCCAAGATGCGAGCCCTTCCGCTCACCGGGGCATATTGGGCACACGTGATGGGTATGACTCGCCGGGAGTTAAACAATGGAGCCGACGGTAATAATGGAAGGGCGCAGTCGTTGTAGGACGTAACGGTACCTCTAACGAGCAAAGTTTCGCTACGAGCCGACTAACCTACTAAATAGCCGAAAAACGTATCCGCCGTCCGGTGGTGCTTCGGGAAACGAAATAACGAAGCTGTAACGCACCTCGCGCCGTGAAAAAGGGAACGAGGTCGGTCCCTCACAGGATTTAGAGAGCTTCCGGGTCACCGTTGTCCCCGCGGTCGTTAAAACCTCCGACCTACAAGCATTATTCCGCGTTAACCCGACGTGTACCCGCAGTGAAAGTCATTCTGTGAGAAGAACCTTGGACACGGGTGTAAACGAGAGATGAATTTCTTTTGACGTTTGCTTGCAGCGTAATCCCGACAGCGCGTGAAACGTTAGAACACACTCGAAAAGTAACGCGCAGCTGTTGCGCACCTTGGCATTATTCAGCCAAATTTTCTCCTCACGAAAGATTTAAAATAAGACACAAGGGACTTCGTTGGCTCTATTAAAAATTAATTTTTAAATTATTTTTTATAATTAAAAAATACCGGTACATTGAGATTATTTTCGAAGAGTTTTGTAAGTAGATAACGATTTATTTAAGTACTCAAATATCGTGGAGAGAATTGATGAAGTAGTAAATGCTTCTACTACTTCATCGTCATTCAAGGATGACGTGTTCTTATTGCTTCGATCCGTCACTTCGAAATGGAGAACCGCCTCGATCGCGGTTCCGTCAAGGAGAATAAAATAGACCTGATCAGCCTCCCGAGCGAGTCCGATCACGCGATAACGAGGACTCTACGTCCAGATGCCGTTACAATTTTCGTTTTACGATCGGTTCTTTGTGCGCGAGCCTTCCAGTCGTCGTTACTCGAGCCGTGTATGTAGCATCGCGGACACAATATGCGACAACAGATAAGAGGTATCGCGAAACGTGCCGCCGGGCGAGCGGCACTCTTCCTGTCTAATCTCGCAGAGGAATCGCAGATTCGCCCGACGTTCTGCCGATCTCCGTCGGAAATCGGAGTTCGATATCTTAAGCTAGTCCCTGATTTGCGCGGCGCGGTTTTTATTCGAAAACAGGGTTACTCGAACGGTCGTAAGTTTCGTTCGCCGGGCGAAAATTCGAGCGGGCCGGTAATTTCACGGCGAAGTGTACCACGGGACCCGCTGGTACCTTCGCACCTCGTTTCGAAAGCTCCCGTTCTCCCGATCCTTTGGCTTCTCTCTTTCTCTCTCTCCCTTTCTCTCTCTCTCATTCTTTCTTTTTTTTTTCTTTCTCTCTCTTTTTTTCTTTCTCTCTCTCTCTCTCCTTCCGCTCCCGAAGCCTCTTAGTCCCCCGCGTCTTCGTTCGTCTCCATTCTTTCCTTCTTCTCTTTCTCAACGCTCGATGCATACACGCACGTGTACGCGAGCCTTCGGCGATGTTTACGAGGCGCCATGCCTCCAAGTCAACGGCCCCGTGATTTCTCCATTCATTTCCTCAGCCGCTATCACCGCCGATCTAGCGCCGATAAATACTCGCGCGCATCGCGAAGTGACCGCGATATCCATCTTGGGACGACTACTCGTCGCGAATTCGAATTTTTAAAGATTATGCTCAGCTATCATCTTCATGGTAGACAATACGAATAAAATGTGCCTTATAAATTTTCCATATAATGCCGGGCTTTAATTCGGTAAAGGGGATAAATAAATTAAAAGCACTTGCGATCTATAAAAATTTATATCTGCATAATCAGAACAATATTATAAATTTATTAACATAACTAGAGTCGCATTTTCAGAATCGTAAAGATAATTTAAAATATATTCAAGTTTAAAATGAGTTCTTAAAAGACTTGTACAAAAAAAAAAAATATTACGTTGAAGACAGGGCGATGGGAAATTTAAAAATAAAACAACTGCGTCGGAGATATCTCAATGTAGACATGCGCGACGAATGGACGATGAATTCTTGATGCGCGGCTAAATTCAGTGCAGCTACATCCTTCGCACGTGCACCTCCGCGACATTGAGATGCTTCTACCTTTCACGAGAGGTTCCCTGCCTTCCATCGTCTCACCTGCCTCCACCTTCCCCCACCGGAGTATCCAGGAAAGATCCTCCCGTCGTGGATTTCGTTTCTTTCTCTTCATCGGACTAATGTCCGGTGGGGAGATCCTAGCCACGCCTCCGTCAACAGGTACTGCTCGTGGATACATAATTCGTGATACGTGAACTTTCGCTAAACCCACGACCAGGTCGATTCGGTGGGAAAGGGAGACTCGGTCGAACTTATTCAGTAGCGCGGCCCGGAATCAATCGGACGGCCGGCCGAACGTGGCGGACCGCTACTACTTAGGCGTGCGAAAGTGCACGCTGCCACGCGTCGAAGTCTCTGTATCCAGATAAAAACGCGTTATCAGTGCCATACGTTCTCCAGCGATTGCCGTAGCTTCTCATATACATTCCCCAATATTTTAACAATTAATTAAAAAAAAAAATTCAAAAAAAAACAATATTTATTATATTTACTACAAGGCATAAGCTGCCAATTTAATTCTCGAAGTTAAATTTGTTTTAAAAACTTGTCTGCTAAATTAAAAATTGCAAGTACATTTTTTTTGCCGTCATCTTTAAGATGAGGCACGGTAGATTTTAATTATAAAGTGGGTCTGGAAATTATCCGTCTTCGATTATTCACGCATTGTCGTGCTTATTTGGACTGCGCCCGCCTCGTGGCGGCCCGATAGAGTTTTGCCGGAGAAATGGCATACATAAATCGACAATGGCGTCGCGTACGTGACAGATGGACGCGGGAAGAATACCGACGCGTGCCTTCTGACGGCGCAACCAGCGATTATCCGACAGTGCGCTTACACGCGCCTCTTTATGGGCGCGCGCATTTCTTATGCGGCCGGCAAACTGGTTGCCACGTCGGATAATGCCGCGCGTAATAGCGTTAATTTATTATAGAGCGCGCCGTGATAACGCGCCGTCCGTAAACACATTGCGCAAATGTCTGCTCGTATCGCGTGGCCGAATTGCACGGTTGAAATTCGCACTTCTTTGGAATTCTCGACAGCTAAATTTCAATAATCACATCCGCCGTTATTCAACAAAATCAGCAAACATTTAAACGTAGCTTAATTTCTTTATTTGAAAAATATATAATTTATTCATAGAATTTTTGCCATTTTATTAATAAATATTTTATGTTAATTCCCGGCTGCTGAATTATGGTCGATTTAAGAAATACACGTACGGTCCTTTCATTAGAACCGGCGCAAAAAATAATCGGAATATACAAAGCCCCGGAGCTTATAAATTATTTTACAATGTAGGCATTTCTGGGAATCGACTTGTTCTAGGAAGTCGCTCTAACAAAACCTATTATAACGGGCGAATGCTAGCGGAGATCGAGGAGCAGATAGGAAAGATCGGAAATGCCGCGGATACCGCCGGTGATCAGGTAATGATCGGCAAAACGCCGCCGGTGCGAACCGAAGTATTAATAGGCTTCTGGGAAAACCGGCCGAAAGTGAGAGTGATGCTAGTCCTTATAAGACACGTCTACCGGGGAAACGCGGGGATACCAGGAAATAATCGGCCGTTTCTCACATTCAGATTCGGTTCTGAAGTAAATGCCGGGCGAAACTGCGAGTCGCGGACAAAACACTTCTCCGTCGGGAAACAATTTTACGATTTGCCGGCGCGAATAACAAATAAAACCCGTGAGCGAACACCGCGGGCGAATTTAATTTTCATAAATGATTCGCAGAAAAATGTAAATGGCGTTAATTAAAACACATTAAAGACAGAACCGACGTGGTAACTCGCACGTTAATCTCAAAGGCGAATGCGGATTAATCGAAAATGTCGCTGCCGAAGCTGATTACGTGACGGCATCGCGATTACAGTCCGAGGATCCCAGATTGTCGCGTTGTACCTTGCGCAGCGAGGGCAAGGTGCGCCGATGGGCGCGCGGGACGAGAAAGGGGAGAGAGACTTGATCTTGGAAAATGATAGATCGCCACTCTCGTTAACCGCGGTGCATCGACCTGCATCGCGGCGTTCGTCAAAAGTGTCTGTGCGATGCGACGGCGTTGGCCTTTAAGCGGGTCGACGAAACCTGAAATTCTCGGCGTCCTTGGTGTCGCCGCTGCCGCGCGAGCTGCAACACGTCGACGGCTAATTTCGGCCGAAAAGGAGAAAAGGGAAAAAGGGAGAAAAAAAAGGATCGCTCTGTCACGATTCACTTTTATGACATGTCGCGATTCGCCCGGTCCTTCGCCGAGGACGACCGACTTTTGACTGAAATTACGTCGTCGTCCTTTCCTTTCCTTTTTTTTTCTTCTTTTTCTTTTTTTTTTCTTAGCGATCACTGGAGAAATTCTTTGAAAAAACGCACTGAGGCATAGTTTGTCTTCAAAATTTGAATTATTATATTGTTACTGGAAAAAGCTACAGTTAAAATATTAAAGAACCCGGATGGTT
Source organism: Cardiocondyla obscurior (assembly GCF_019399895.1). Classification (NCBI taxonomy): domain Eukaryota; kingdom Metazoa; phylum Arthropoda; class Insecta; order Hymenoptera; family Formicidae; genus Cardiocondyla; species Cardiocondyla obscurior. The sequence goes on along the minus strand of NC_091879.1, from coordinate 2,485,728 downwards.
TATTATAAACTATATTATATTATAATAAAAAAATTAATAAAATTGATAAAGTCATAAAATAATTAAATTTCGCGTTGGCGCTTTCTATGTTTTTTTAAAACTGAACCGCGCACGAGTGGAGCTGCGTTTCTAGCTCGCTGCTTTGCGCGAACTTTTTTTTTTTTACAGAAGAAGGTGAAGCAGCGATCGATGATCTAAATCGTCATAGAAACGTCGCAATTCCATTCGGACTTGGCATACCACAGCACTGACTCAATGGCCGCGGCGCGCGTGCAAAATAAACATTACGAGCTTCCAAGAGACTATTCCCGCGCCTGGCTCATTACACGCGCGCGTAACACTGACGTAAGACGTCCGCGATTTTCCCGCGGACGGCTTGTTTTCCTCGTTCGAGCGCCTGGGCGCGGGTGGAATTCCATTTTTTCCCTTGCGACGATCCTTCCTCCGCGCGGTATCCTTGTCTCTTTATTTTTTAATTTTTTATTTATATCTGTTTTTTTTTTTTTTACTGACTGTGCGTAATTGTTGAGCATCCGCCGCTTTCGTACAGCTTTCATCGTCATGGTCGTCAGTTCTGAAAACCAGCATTAATCTATTTCGACAATTGTAATTTAAAATAATTTATATATTACTGCAAAGGTTTTTTTTTTATTTTAATTATTAAGAAAAAAAAAGGTAATCGCGATAATTGATGAATGATTAGATTAGATTTAGCGTTTATCTCGGTGAGTTAACAAGTCGGAGTTCAAGCTGACCACTTTGCGAGATCCCTCAGTTCATTCCCGTTTTCGTAACGAGCAATTTATCCGCGATTGGGTAGGTTAGGCACGTCCGCGCGGACCCGGGACCAGCCGCTGCGGTCCGCGCCGACGCGAAGGACTCTCACTTTTATCGGTCTCCTTGAAGGAAGTTCTCCCGGTCGTCGACAGTTCTGCTCTGCATCCGCGGGGAATTACAGTTAGCTCCGCAAGGACGGGCCGACGGCCTCTCCCGTTAAGAGCGACGGAACGCAGCGCGGACAGCCGGCATTCACCACGTCGACCTGTCACAGGTGTCACGACCCGCGGATTATTCGAAAGCCACCGGCGCTCATAAAAAATTCCCTGGCTCTCCCGCCGCGGCATAATTTGGCGAGATGTATTGCACAAAAAGAAAAAAAAATATTGCAATGCCTTCTACGTGTCGAAAAAAAATTATTCGCAATTTTAAATAAATATGTACAGTTAAATGTTATAATTTAAACGTTCCAATTTTTGGAGAACATTTTTTTTTTCTTTTTTAATTGATTCGAATTTCACAGTCGGAAAATTGCTCGTCTGCGCGATAAGGACATCGGATTATCGCGGGTGACGATCGCGCGATACGTGCTTCGGCAAGGAGACCTAAGAAAGAATGCTCTGTCCGACACAACGGGTTTCATATTTTCCTCTCGCGATTCGGCCTCGGGAGTTTCGCGCATAATTCGGTCGCGGACATTCGCGAGGGATCGTTACCGAATAGTCACACTTTAGCGGGCGGCCGACAAAGTCACCGAGGCATTTTAATGGCGCGCCATAAAACGCGCGATCGATCGCTCGGCTGTATTTGGACAGGACGACTATCGCGAGTCGCCTCCATCCCGCCGCTGCACCCGCCGCCGGGTTTTTACCTGCCGAGGTGGAACGACCGGCCCTGAAACGTTCATGCGCGCGTATGCATTATCCGTCTACGCCGTCCAGTTTATTTCTGGCGGTTCGCGAATTCGTGGCGAGCGAAACCGCCCACCCCTCCCCGCGCCGCGCCCGAGTGATGTCATCCCTTGAAATCACCGCGGGGTGTTTAGTTGCGTAAGGATCGGCCGGCAAGGAGAGCGCATTGTCCGGAGTCTCCCCCTTTTCCGCCGCGGAGACGCGCCGCAAGATGAGCGAGGCTGCTGCATACTCGGCGCCGCGATCTTTCCCTTTTAGAAATTCCTCTCTCAAAGCTGCGCACAGTTCTGCTTTTTCTCTTCTTTTCCTTAAATATATATATATTTTTTTTTTATTTAATTCTTATATTTCTGAAAAGTTTTGCAACACCTCGTGTCAAAAAAGCCGACTTCTGAAAATTAAACGCGTTTATTTCGATGTGGACGATTTATAGTTGCGAACTAAGAAAATAAACAGACGGAATAATATAGTTGTTGCAAAATGAATGCAATGCTATTATTTTATGCCACGTGGAGAGAAAAATATGCGATTTATTTAATCAAAGCTTTAGTCGCTGCAATCAATTTTTTTTTTATCTCACCTTTAGGAGATAATTTATTATAAGATCGTCCGGGCGTCAATTTAAATTGATGCACACGTGGCGCGCCTGCGATTCCGGAAAGTTTTCTCGGCGTCATTTAAATACGACACTGACCTATCGACAGCGCTGCCTCTCAGAACAAGCTGCGAATGATAAATAGTATCGCAAACACGCGTCGCGCGGTGACCTGTTTATACCCCGGCGGACTTTCATTATTTCTCTTCTCGGCGCTCGTCGCTCTCGGGAGCGCTCAGCATAACGAGCAAATTCTAAATTCGCAAAAGTACCCATCTCTCTTTCAACGCGGACTCGCTTTCGTTCTCTAAAACCGATTACGCGGCCAAAATCCAAGGTGGACCCCATTCTTAGGAAGTTTGATTTAAAATATCTTGCTTGTTATTCGTTCAATTTTTTTTTCTTCTTTTATTTTAATATAATTGATAAGAGGTTCGCGCGAGAAAGAGGGAGAAGAGCCCGGGATATCATCTGAGTTATAGATCTCGATCTGTATTCCCCGCAGCGTACCGGCCGTAAACCTCGATAATCTCATTGACCGACGATCAAGATTCCGAGATCATTCTCGCGACACTCGCGTGTGATCTGGCTACAAAGTCGGCGCAACAGATGTACATAAGCGACACACCTTCACCGCCGTGGCGTAGATGTGCAAACTCGCCGGCGCGAAGTCTCGTATCTCGATCCCAATAATCCTTTCATTAGCATCATCCGCATAACGAAGCAAAAAAAATAATTAAATAAAACGCAAAATTAGCATTTTTAATTTGCCGAATTACAATCGCGATGGGCATACAAAAGTGAAGTAAAAGTGAAGTAAATTCTTCGAGATCCCACATTTACTACACCGATGTCACTAAAGATTGTCTACTTAAAAGAATAAATACGAAACTGCCGGGAAAAAGGGAAAGGGGTTGAAAGGAGACGCAAAAAATGATGAAAATTCGACAGCAATAATTAAAAAAAAAAAAATTAATAAAAAAGAAAGAAAAAAAAGAAGAAAAAAAAATAGATAGTGTCAGTGGTGACGAACACTTTGTCATTACCGTCATCGGCTTAATCAGCCATCGCGATCGCCATTAATCGACAGCCTGCGCCGCGAGCGCCGAAGGGAGAGACGTGTGGGTGCGGTGAGAGATTATTGTTTATTCATTCGAGGATTATCCTTCGGCGAGTTCAGTGGCTGCGCCTACTTACGGAATGACGGTAATTCTCTCGCTATTTTTTGCACCCTCCCACCACGAGGCGCGGCTCGCCTCCGCGCAGGCAAGAGGGAACGGAGGCACGTTTGGGTGGCTGCTCGTTTGCGACCCGCGCGATCGAGGGGAACGGGAGGGGAAGAAAAATAGGCAAGAGGAAAAAGGAAACTCGAGATGCTCATCGTCGTTTCTCTACAGGCTTGATCTGCGCCGAGGGCAGCCTCTGGAAGGATCAGCGGAGATTCGTCGCCGGGTGCCTGAAGAACTTCGGCATGACGAAGTTGCCTGGTGCCAGGCGTGACCGGATGGAGCAGCGGATCCTCGCGGTCGTCAACGAGTGCACGTTGGTAAATTGAAAAGCGTATACGAAATTAAATCCGCTTCCCTCCGCATGAGCGTGTCAACGACCGAGCGCTTCATTCCGCGAGGAGCATCCGACACGCGCTAGCATTTATTTATCTGAAAATGTCATCGCATTTAATGAAGCTATTAATTTCTGTGACGTTCTGTGGCATTTCGCCGACGTCGTTTTCGCTCGACGATCCTGATGCGAAGATTATAGACACGCGTGACGTCGGGAAACAGTTTTTTTTTTTTTTTTTGCCTAACAATACTGCTTCGCAAAGCGAATAATGACAAGGCCGCTTTGCTGGCATCGCAGAAACTGCGGGACCTCTCCGCGGAGGACGGCGTCGACCCGCTCGAGACGCTTCACCACTGTTTGGGCAACCTGATGAACGACCTCGTGTTCGGCAAGGTCTACAAGGAGGACGACGAGGTGTGGAAGTGGCTGAGACATTTGCAGGAGGAAGGAGTCAAGCACATCGGAGTAGCCGGGCCGCTCAACTTCCTGCCGTTCTTTAGGTGAGGCGTTATCCTTGACGGGGGAGCCTTCGAGGCTCCGATTTGCATTGCAAGCTCAGCCCACGAAAAGTAAACCGCACGAGGAAAAAGTAAAGTGATTCGCGCGATCAATTAGCGCGCTGATGATGCGATAACGTTTCATTCAGCGTCTATCATGCAAATACCAGTTTTTTTTTATTTTTTTTTTTTTTCTCTCATCGAAGGCGGTGACTTTCATGCGATACATGTGCGCAGATAAGCGGTCTTTTTGTGCGCGCGCGGCGTGATAAATTGAACCGGATGGCCGGGAATTAATACAAATCTTTATTAAAAATTAAAAAAAAAAAAAGATAGCGCGAAGGACAGTTTTATTTATGCGATATCGTTACGTTAAATTACATAAGTCAGCCTGGAAGGCTGTCGATGCAGCGTTCTCAACAAAGGTTATAATTATAAAATCAAATTAGCTTAGTCTAACCGCGGAGCGGATGCAGGATAACGCAAGTGCGCCATTAATATGCGGATAATTGTGATAACGCATAATATTATTTCACGTAGAACTTCATTTCTTTCCGCGCTTTTTATTTCAGCAAGCAAAAAAAAAAAAAAGAAACGCATATCACTTTGCAAAAACGAGTAGAACGTACTTAAAGGTGTGCAATATGCATTAACGGCAGTTTCGTTTACGAACGAATTAATTTCAAGCAGCACGATTTAATTAGCGCGTTTCTTTCTATTCAGATTTCTGCCGCGATACGGCAGGACGATGAAGACGCTCATCGACGGCAAGCTGAAAACGCATCGGATTTATCAGACGATCATCGACGAGCACCGGGTGCAACGCGAGAGGACGGATAGCTTTCTCGCGGCTTTCGACGAGGCGATGAACGGTGACGTTGATAACCGTTCCTTCACGCAGCAGCAGTTTTATCACCTGCTGGCCGACCTCTTCGGCGCAGGCACCGACACCACCCTCACGACCCTTCGATGGTTTCTGCTCTTCATGGCAACGCACCCGGACGAGCAAGTATGGTCTTGCTTTCCCTCGAGTTGAAATTCCTTGCCTATAAAAAAAAAAAAAAAACGAAATAAAAAGTTATTTATCCGCTGTTAATTTTCCCCGAATTCCACGTGTTCCTTTTTTTTATCTTTTCTTTTCTTTTCACAGAAAAAGCTCCAGGACGAAATGGACGAGCTGCTGGGCGAGAAACCGCCGAGCTTGGACGACAGGCTGCTTCTGGTCCACCTGGAAGCGGCTATCGCGGAGACCCAGAGACTGCGAAGCGTAGTGCCGGTCGGCATCCCTCACGGAACAACAGAGGTAATAAATAATACGAGCGACCCAACGACGCGGATGTTTCTCCGCTCTCTTTTTTTTTTACCCAACGGCTGATTGTAATTTACTATTATTTATTTAGTAACTAATTCTGCGGTTAATCGATGCGCCGAGCGATCGATCCGCAGATTTCGCGTGTGGCTTCGAAAATTTTATTCTTTTTTTAACTCGGGACGAATACATAGGTCACGCAAATAGGCGATTACGACGTGCCGAAAGGCACTATGGTTGTGCCGCTGCAATGGGCCATGCATACGGACCCTTCGTACTGGCGTGACCCGCTCTCGTTTCAGCCGGAAAGATTCGTCGGGCCGGACGGCGGCCTCGTCAAGCCGAAGGCCTTCTTGCCGTATCAAGCAGGTAAGCTACAAGAAAGGGCCGCGGTTTCCGTGCGATGTTGAATAATTTTTTTCACATGGCAGGCAAGCGTATGTGCGTCGGCGACGAACTGGCTAAGATGATATTGTTCCTGTTCGCGGCGAGGTTCCTCCACACGTTCGTCATCTCCGCGCCGCCCGGCGTTCATCTTGATCTTGAAGGCGAATGCGGCATCACCCTGATCCCGAAAGCCCACCGCCTGGTTTTCACGCCGCGGAAATAAAGTAATATTTTTGTAAGCTTTTCTAGAAGTATACGTTTTACTTTTTCTCTTTTTTTTTTCTTTTTTTTTAATTATTATATTAAATTAAAACAATGACCTTAAATTGTGGACTTTAAAAATATATATTTTATTTGACAATAATGAATCGCGTTGCATTAATATGTATGTATGCTCGCTCTTTTCGTGCGTTAATAAGCGATCTTTATTAAACATTGAGCAACTCTGCCGGATTTCTTTTTCAAGGATCGGGGACTTAAACGAGTTGTATCGCAAAGATTAAAATACACGATATTGCTTAATAGAATCTGTCATAACTTCTTTAATAATGATTAATATTATTACATCGAGTGCACGTATTTAATTATCAAAATTTTTTAGAATAAAGAGTTATTACTGCAAGTAGTCAAATAAAATAAGAAAAAGAAAAAACAAAAACTAAAATAAAAAGCAGATTAAAAAAGAAGAATAAAAAAAAGACACACGGTTAACAAGAAAACACTGAAACTCAGATTTTTCTTATCTTCCGTAATATTTGTGCGCGTCCCGAAGATATCTTACTATTACTCATGCTATCTTGTTTTCTTGCATTTCCGTCAAATTGTCGAAATCGTGGAACAAAGTACAGCTTCTTACAAGGCAGATACTGAAAGATCAGCACCGAGCGCCGGCGAGATATCAGTTTTGCGTCCGGTTTGTAGCGTGATCGTGAATTGCAATCACGAGAGTGAAGTTTCGTCATCGACAAAATGCCTTGGTTCGCCGATTTAAAAAAAAAAAAAAGAAAAGAAAAAGGAAAGAAAGAAAAAAGAAAAGGTAAGAAAAATGGTTTTTATTAAAGCGCTTTATGGAAACGGCGGCGATACTTATTCGCACGCACGTCGCTCGTACTTCGGCGCATTTTCGCGCGGTCCACGGGGCCGCCAAAATGTCAAATACGATCACGCGCGCCCAAAGATGACTTTACATAAACCCTCCTCCCCCTCCCTCCCCCGCTCTTCTTTCTCCCGCGTCGGATTCGTGAAATTCCAGGAGCGTTATGCAACGCGCGTTTTTATCTCACAATGTGGCGGCCTTGGATGAACTATAGGCGCACCGTTCACCTACTGCCGAAATTGGCTCCGTTTCCCTCTAGCAGGATCTCGCCCGCGCAAAAACGCCGCCGGAGATAAGCGGGCACCACTCTTAGTAAGACCGCCGTCTTCCCTAAGCGCCTCGGAAGCGAAGAGAAAAGGTCGAGGCTCCGAATGATGAATGCATTCGCGAAGGCCTCTTCCTGCTCCTCCCGCGTTAACATACTCACCGAGTTTCGGACGCCGGCGATCGCGAGTAACGAAGTTACGTAACCGATGCGAAATTCGTTTTCAGAAGAGCCGATTAATCTCACTTCGCCCGCCGAACTTGTCCCCGTAATTCAGACGGATTGTTTATCGCGCGATAAAGCGAACGGCATTGTTAAAGAATACGTCGACAGGTTTATATTAATTACACGAGAATTACGATTGTTGCAATAATCGAGACACGACGGTCGCAGCCCATTAGAAATTGGCGAACGCAATTATACTTTACGTAACGCGCGCGGAACCGAAGCGAAAGAAGGGACCGCTGATCGAACGGCCTGGCTTCTCCACGCGTTAGACCGCGCGGCACCCAAATTTCTATCGGAAAGAGATGAAGAAATCCAAGCGGGCCGCGAAAGGAGACTTCGCTCTAACACACTTTCAACTTTATGCCGGGCGGTAAAAAAAAAAAAATAAAAGAAAATAAAAAAAAAAGATAATAAAAAGAAAACAGGAAAGAAAAAAGAAAATAAGCCACAAAACGCCTCTTCCTGCTTCATTGAGCCGAGCCTTGAAGCAACGGTTCTTCAGACTTTCTGCCTTCGCTGTCAGCAGGCCAGTTGGCGCTCGACCGACTACTCGGGCGAGAAAAGGCCGCGAAGTTACGTGCCGAAGGCGCGGAGTAAAAGGGCCCTTACTGGGGCAGCAGGCGCCACGTGTCGCGGTTGCACACCTGGGTCTTGCACCGGCGCGCATTTCTTTTTTCTTTTTTTTTGTTTTTTTCTTTTTTTTTTTTCTTTTTTCTCGCGTGCACGAGCATATTTGCAGGAAATGCGCCATTATCAATGCAACGTCCCCGGGACGCGCCGGCGGTGCGGCCCGAGCTGACCTTACGTAACTCGCGCACGGTTTGGGGCCAACTTGACTCTCATGTCATTAACCTTACCTGATCGGCGTAATGTGCCCGCCACCGACGATATTTCGTTAGAAACCCAGAACGCACGAGTTTCTCTTATGTAAGCGCACGCCTCTCGTGCTCCTCTGCGCCGTGAATCTCGCGAGCTGTAGACTCGCCCGGACCGTCAACGGGCGATCGGTGATCGAATACCGCAACAACCGACTGTTTAAAGTTTCCTTCCAGCTCCCGGAGTCTTCGTGATTGCGATACGACAGAGAAAAATGCAATTAACGGCCCCGATAATTACGCGCTGATTAGACGTAACTGCGAGTCATTAATTTCAGATGGAAGTTTTTCTTTTTAGCAGGCGGAATTAACTTCATTTTTTTAATTTACTGTTTAAACGGGATTTGTAATTATTGTGAGGGTCACAAACGTTTTCTAGCAAAGCGATGTGTTCTTTTTTTTTTATCTTTCTTTCTCTACCCGGTCAAAGTAGTCGGAGATTTATTCGTGACTATTTTTAGCCGCGGCCAAGTGCGAATAGCTGTACATTAATTTAAAAAAAAACATTATCCCGACCGCGGAGCCGAGCGGACCAATGGAAGAGAAAGCTAGGCCCAGTCTTCTTTCGTAGGCCCCGAGTCCTCCGAGTATCGGGCGGCGACAGGAAGGGATGAGCGCGATCTCAAAGATCAGAGTCGAAGGCCGGCGGTGCGCATGCAGCTGATGCTTTTTTTATTCATTCTTAAGAATCCGGTTCCTAAGATTGCAGTTTCCAGACGAAACTTTGCGCGAAAACGATCGATGAAGAATTCGATTCCCTGGCCGATAAACGCCTATCACCGTTACGATTGGCGATGCACGTTTATCTCGGCACATCTAATCGAAATTCATTGTTATCTTTCAATTTACAAAGCTCAAATGAGAGAATGATAATTTTAAATTTGCGCTGCGTTGATCTTATCCACGAAATGGATGTTCTTTGATTGATTTCTTTTTTTATTCTTTTTTTCTTTTTTTTTTTTTTTAACAGATTCTCGTTAGGTAATGTCTTTTCGAGGATCGAGGAGATATGGGTTAATTAATCCAGATATTAATATCTGGTAATTTCAATTGTAAAATATCTTTATTTCATAGAAAAAGAAGGACAAAAAATCGTTAAGTGTCGCTGTCGACGACGAGTGAACACAATGCGGCATTCTGTAATTCATGCATGCTATGATAAGACTAATTAAACGCCCTGGCGGACACTTGAGCGGAGGGAGCTTCGCAACGCGCGGCGTCGGTCCCGCGGGAATGCGGGTGACCTGTCAGTCGTCGAGTACGCTTAAAAGATACGTAAAGTACGCGGCTCGGATTCGGGCGCCTAATCTCGGGATCGGGATCGAGATTTCGAAGCGTCACCGGCGCGGCTCCTCGCCCGCCGCTTTTTAGGATGCACAGCCTGGGATATCTTTGGAAATCGGACTGCACGACGTCACAATGATTCGTCGACCGTACATCCCTGGTCTCTTGGATTCACAGCCTCAGCCCGCGCTCGCACCCGAGCCGATCGGCTCGAACGATACGTAATTCTTTTCCTTTCTTTTTTCTCTCTTCTTTTTTTTTTTTTTTTCTTTTTTCCCTCGGTATCATTTCCGAACGGCCGCCGCACGCGGTCGTCGCCGAATGGCGGATGTCGCAACGGAATCTCACACCGGCGACTTTCACGAAAATCGCTCACGGGCCTGGCCCGGCCCGGCCGATTCGTCAGCGGGCCGACCGTCGGACCGGCGCTAGAACGGCCGCTAGGAAGATTGGTAGCATCTCGGGTGCAAGGGCAGTCTCGCATTTTCTCGTCAAACGGCATATGATTCGTCGACCAGCTTTATATGTGGGAATATTAAATTACTCATACAGCAACACACGCTAACGTTCACGCACGATCACCTAGGACTTACATACGAGGGTACTATTTAAACGCTTATTATAATATACGCAAGTATACTGTCTTTCTCTCTCATGCTCTCTCTCTCTCTCGCTCTCTCTTCCTATCGTTCGCTATCGTTCACTCTGCCTTAGTAGCAATGATTAATTATTATTGTTAACGAAAGAGGAGCATCAGATGCTGAACCGTTCTCCTCGTTCGTCCGCGGAGATCTGCGACGAGTTCGGGATTCGTGTTTGACTCGATCCGAGGTCGTTATCAACGATCGCCCGGACGATTCTACCTTAATCTCGCGTAACCTGGTAAAGTTGACGCAGTCAGGCGCGAAGGTGTCGGGAACACCGTCGGCGTACGCGACGAATCTCGACCACGCTGGTGCGAGATCGCCGCCGGAATCCCGCCGATCTCGTCGATCCGGACTAAGCGCGAATAAATACGAGGCGGGGAGCAGGGGGAGGATAAACGCGAAGCGGCATTCGCGAAGCAATAAATACTCGTAGACGACTGAAAAATCGGCGTGAAGGATTAAGGAGGAGGAGGAGGGAGAGATATTTCTCGAAGTGAACGTTTTGTACTCTAAGCTAGCCGAGGAGGACTTCCGCTTCCCTTCGATCGATGGTGGACTAGCTCTCACAAAAATGAATAATCTCGGCAGCCTAAACCTATTTAACTATCGTTCCCGGCGGCAGCAATAAGTAATTATTCGGAAAATTTTTACTGAATTTTACTGTACTCTTTTTTTTTTTCTTTTTTTTCTTTCCCTTCGAATTTTTTACCGGTTTAAAATTATTTGAATAAAATCTTGCCAAAGTTAAACGGACACGTTGAGTATTGTGGACGTCGGAGTATATAGAACACGCTCGAGAACTTTTCTTACATCTAGATTACGCGGTTCTATGCTAGCAAAATTATTTTTAGTTTCTTTCAATTCTTCCACTCTTGATTTTTTTTAACCACTTAGTCCCTTCTTCCTCGAAGGAACCAGTTCGCTTGAAATTACACACTAGACCTAATTTAGATTCCGGAGAACGGTCGTGCGGCCTCGGATAAAAAAATGTCAGTTCCCAGAGAATTTTTCAAAGAATTCTCAAAGTGAATTTTTCGACGTAGCAAATTTTTTAAAGCGGTCTCGGTTAGGACGACGTAAAGATCTCCTTCCGAGCGCCCGGATCTCGCGAAGACGCGCCCCGACCGTTCCTCGGCAATGAACATTTAGAATTAGACAATCTTACGGGTCTCCATCTTGGCTGGTGCGCGCGTGCGTTAGCGTGGATGGACCCCATGGCGTCAGCACGCGGCTTGCGGATTCTCTTCTCTTTGTTCGTCTCTCCTGCGGCAAATAGGAACAAGTACCGTGCCCGTGCTCTGGAGTCCTTTCCGGACGTTTAGTGACTGCCGATGTTACGTAGCGGCCCGTTTGGATTGCCGTCGTTGCTCGGGCAGTACTCGGGTGGCTCCAGACACCGCAGCGAGAAGCAGACCTCGAAGGGCTTCGGCGACTGCGTGATGCCCACGTTACCGCGTAGGCTGGGCAGCGGAGCACCCTCGGGCAGAAGCAGGTCGAATTTGTGCATCAGCGAGCTGAAGAACAGGAAGAGCTCCATGCGCGCCAGCAGGTCGCCCAGACACATGCGTCTGCCGACCCCGAAGGGCATGAAATACTCGGGCTTGCGGACCTTGCCGTCGCTGGCGAGGAATCGCTCGGGCCGGAAGGCCTCCGGTTCCTCCCAGAGCTCCGGGTCCATGTGCACCGCGTACACGAGCGGCATCACGTGCGTGCCGGCCGGCAGAGTATAGCCGTTCAGCTTCACGTCCCTGCAACATCAATTAAACAACGTTTTCACTAAGATTTAATTTTTTTTTTCCAGCTCGCAGCGATCGATAAAAATATTTTCGAAGAAGATAGCGAGGAGCTTTAAATATTCTGGGCTGATTATCAATAAATTTTTTTGGCAAAAAGAAACAAATTAAAGAGCTCACTCAAGATTTTAATTGCCGTGGCTAATGTTCGATAATCGCGTTATTCAACGGCCGTCAAGCGCGCGGAATATTAATCCGTCGGCGAAGTCGGGCACCGGCTTGGCTTTTTACACGCATGCACGTGCGCCCGTCACGCTCTTTCTGGCCGCGTTCTTCGCGAAGAAGTGAAACCGTGCCGCCCGCGCCGTTTCTAACGACGGCCGCTGCTTTCATGCACGATCATTCCTAACGAGTATTCCCAATGTATCGGGATTCGATTCACCTGCCCCGACGCGAATAGGTTCTTTGTATGGGAAACGGTGTCATCGACCTCGAAGGCGCCTCAGTGGCCGGCCAGCTAAAAAGCAGACAGAGAGGCCACGCACCTTTTGCTTTCACTTTTGCTTGCCGAATATAATCGTCCAAAACGATCGCGCGCGCGGTCCGATATGTCAGAGAGCCGCTAAGGAGGAAGGCGAGGACCCGTTGTGAAACCCGCTCTCGGCTCGCGTAGAGAGAAAGGGAAAGGGCCGCGCGCACGAGAAAGGGACGAAGGAGGAAGAAGAGTGCTCCAGAAAATAAGAACAATGAAGCGAAGGTCGCTCGTGGACATTTACCGTGTAGTGGCGTGCGGCGTTCCCAGCGGTACGATGTTTGACCTGCGCAGGACCTCCTGGATCGTTGCCTCTGTGAGCGGGAGGTAGGGCAGGTCCTCTAGCGAGGGCATCCTGGTCCGTCCCACGACCTCGTCCAGCTCGTTCTGCACCGCCTTCGCCGCTTCCGGATGGTGCAGCATGAAAATCACCGCCCATTCCAAAGTATTCTTTACCGTTTCCATGCCGGCGGAGAAAAGATCGCCTAAAATCTGCTGCATCTGGCGATCTGGAAAAAAAATGTCCGATTGTTCAAAAAAATGTTTCGCGTAAATCGTAAAATAGTAAGGAAAAAGTAAAAGGACGTTTTTATTTGAAAGTAACAAAAAAAAAAAAAAAAAAAAAAAAAAAAAAATTTGTAGGTAAAGCTCTTACCTTTATTTTTTCCTTCGAAAATCTGGTAGTCCGGATTTTCTTTTTCCGTCTGCTTAATCTCGCACAGATAGGCGTCGACGATGTCGCGAATATTGTCCTCGTCGTAGTGCTCCCGGTGGTGGTCGATGATGCTCTGGAAGAACTGCGCCATTTCCCCGCGGTTACGCGCGATCCGGTCCCGGGTGCCGTGGATCCACGGCAAGTGGCGGAACAGCGTTATGTAATTCGCGGACGTCAGGCTCGCGAAGAGCCGGAACCCCTCGTCGATCAGATCCATGAACCGTTTAAAATTTAGATCACCGTTGTGGAAGCGCACGCTCATCGTAAGCGAGCAGATGACGTTGCTGATCGACACGGCGAGGCTGGGCGAGATGTTCGTGGGCTTTCCCCTCCGCTTCACCAGTCCCCAAAGAAATATCTCGACCTCGCGCTGTACAAGAGAATCGCGATCGTTTATTTCAGAATTTTAAATAAACTTTTTAATTAAATTCTTGAAAAAAATATAGTTTACGCAATAAATTTTTGATCGAAAAATATTTACGGATTATATTAATTGTATTTAAGTACAAAATATTGCAAGTTGAAAAAAGAGCGATCAAAATTTAAATTTAACTCACCATTATTCTCGTGTTCATGCTTTTTTTGCCGGTGCCGAGGTGCGTCATGCCGAAGCTTCTAAGTTTCTCGTGAAGGAACTTCCTCTGGTCCTTCCACAAGGCACCCTGAGTATTTATGATGCCTGCAACATCAATGATCGCGTTGTTAAAAATCTCGGCAAGTTGAAAACTGTCGAAGCTCGTTTCGCGCCGATGCTTTATTCACGCACTTTTAATCGCAATCGTGATCGAAACACGAATTAACCGTAAAACAATCGATTTAAAAAATATAAATGATCGCGGAAGAGAAGCCGGTCGCGAGGTTTCCCTCGTATCTCAATTTCGCTATCTTTAATTTCGCTCGGCGAATTTCAAGACAGAAAAAGAAGAAAAAAAAGAATACTTCGGTATCGAGTAACATTGAAAATAATCTCTACGTGAGAGCGACGAGCTCCGATAAAGCCGATGAAACGTTAGGTCGCGCGAAAGACGGACGAGTCGGCTCGGAGTGCTTTAACCCGCGGCGACGATACGGAGCGCGCGCGCCGAAGTCGCGAGATAAAGTGTGGAATCACTCACCGTATCCCTCGATGACGTTCATGAAGTCGGTGTTCGGCCTGCCGCTGAACTCCTCGCGCCGGAACGCGTCACGGATGACACGGTAGTCGCTGAGAACGACCACCAGTTCGGAGCCCAGGTACATGCTGAAGATGCTGCCGAACCGTTTGGCCAGCTTGGTGAAGTGCAAGTGCGCGTCGTCCTTGATAAAGGGTAAGTAGCCAAGGAGCGGCACGCCCAGCGGCCCGGGTGGCAAAGTGACGTTGCTCTTCAGCCACAGGCCGATCTTCACCAGCAGCAAGACTCCGACGAACACCAAGAGGGTGCAGAAAACCTGATGGCTGGTGCCGCCCATCAGGAGCCACAACCATTCCACGAGCTGTTCCACCAACATCTCGTAACGATCGCGGACCACCGATCGATCAAAGATCAGCGATGCGCTCGCAAGTACCTGTCACTGATCGCACGATATTTTCGTGCTCTTCTGTCTCTCAATTTGTCAGCGCGAAACTAGAAGACGCAGCTCCGTCTTCCTCGGTGCGCTACGTCCGTTCGACTGCACGTCTTTGTATCTGATGCCCGCCTGCCTCTGTCACGAGACGAGTGAGCAAAGTCGCAAAGAAGGGCCAGCCGCGACTCAAGGGCCCGCACGGGGAGGTCTCGGGAGACGGCAACGATGTTTTCACTCAGAGAAACGGAGGAGAGGAAGGAGTCAGCTAGGAGAAGAGGAGAGAGAGAGGAAAAAAAAAGAGAAGAGAGAGAGAAAAAAAAAGTCGGTCACCGCCGCAGCCGAATTCGCCGCCGCTCGCCACTTCGTGAACTGTGCGAGCCACGGAAGGATTGAGTATGTACTAGCATACACCTTCTTGTCCTTGCTGTTATATAGTGACTCATCAGGCTGCTGTCCCCCAGCAGTCCCTTGCAAAATGGAGGGGTGCCCGAATGACCAGGGAGTGGAGTACTGTAGGCGGTGGGGTCGTATCTAAGTGGGGATAGAATGCCGGACAGCGTACACTCGCAGGGTGATGGGCACTTGCGCTGAGGGCTGCGAGGGCGGACCCGCGATCGGGCCTCGTTGGCCGGTGCCAGCGTACCTTTGCCCTAGAGACCTCGAGTGGGGAACGCGGGCCCCCCGCAGGGGTCTTGCACTGGCTACCCTATAGTGGGAGAGCGGCGTGCTCCAAAGCGGCCCGAGCGAGTCCAATCGTCGTTGCGAAGACGCGTCCCGGACGCCGCGTCGCTTTCTTCGGGAACATGGTGAATAGGTACGTGGAACTCGGTGGGAAGGGACAGCAGCGGTCTTCTGTTCCTCGAGACTCATCTTTTCCATCTCTCCCTCTGTCCAGAAACGGCCTGCAGGTTTCCCAGAACCCGGTGACTTCGCAATTGCACGCAAATAGAGCGACATTGTTAACCGAATCTGGCCGTTTTCTTTTCTTTTTTTTTTTTTATTACTTTAAATTAAAAATTATTTTATTCAGGCAGACAACCGCGTGCAAAACTGACGATAAAACGTGCGCAGATAGTTTGAGCTTAATGAACTTTATCGCAATAGTAATAAACAAATATTTTTATAAAATAAAGATAATTCAAGCGTCGCTGTTGCGCAACGATAAATATAGATAGTTCCATGAAGGCTCTATTTTTTAATAGATAACATCTAGCAAGTGCTACATAGCGATACTTTATCGTATTTTATGTTTTTGTAAAATTAAATAATGATGGTTACATTACTACATAAAACTTCAATACAGAGCTAAAGTATTTCCCGTAATTATTAAAAATTATTAATTAATCTTAATGCAAGTTAAATATTTAAGAACGGAGGATCCAAAAAGGTATCAATTTACATGCCTATTTCTTTCTGCGCACAAAATATTGTGTTATCTCAAAACGAGTTCTTAAAATGCAACAAAATATTCGTTAACTGAAGTAATAATTGATAATTGAATTATCTCAATTAGACTCATTATATTTACCTAAATATGCGTCGCTCGGTGGCCGAAATTGGCGGCGAAAGTGAGAAATCGGACGGCGATAAAGCACGCGCCGGCGATAAATAAATAACTGGCGTCGTCGCGAGCAATTTATCGCGATTGAAAATACTGCACCGCTGACGCGAACGGATTTTGACTGCGGGCCGCACTTCGCAATGAACGGCGTACGTGCCGCGCGATGAAAAAAAAAAACGACGGCCGGTCCCGTAATCGCGGCCGCTTGCATCACAATTCGCGAATTGTGCCGATCGATGACTTTGCACCGCGCCGCGTTTCGCCCCGGTCCTTATCGAATTCTCGGGGTCATTTGGTCAGGCAGGATTTCGAACGGTCTGCAATTCACTGCGCCTAATCAATCTCAATCACGAGCGCATTCACGATATTCGCGGAGCTTAATGAAGCCCGCGGCTATTACGCAACGCGGGAAGATCTCGCTTCTCTCTCGGATGACTCGCGCCCGATCGGCGAGCGCGTCACTGGAAAATTATTGAAATGACGTCGCGATGACGCGAACGATTCGACCGGCAATTGACTATTGGCGGCCGAAATCACGCGTTAATTTCGCACTCGGGCGCGATAAGGAATTAAGCTATTTATCTACCCGCGGGAAGGCTTGACGAAAATCTGTTCTAGCTAATTAATTTCTTGGCGCGCGACTTGGATTACTTTTTAATAAATCGCTTGCGTTTCTAGAGCTCTGCGCGGGTCCACGTAAATTCGCCGTACATTGTTTCCGCGTATCGTTCCCTTCGTAGACACGCCAGCGGTCTTCTCGGTCACGGAGCAATCGTGAAATCGCCGCCACCGAGACTATCGATGCCTGGCATCGATGTTTCCTTCGGACTTTGATTCGGGACCGAGTCGTTTTGTCACGATAACTTAACCGCTGGTGAACGACCTGTTCTGTACCTGACACTGATAATCGCCTTCCCTCCGTGCGCAGGAGTACTTGAAATTCAGAGTCTAATAAATCAATCACGGGAATCATTCACCTCTGCGAACTAATTATCGATCGGCAAGATACCAAATACGCGTCCTCGTCGCGGTCATTATATTTCGGATGAATATAACTATAACTTTCACGTATTTTAATAAACGGTATTCCGAAATAAATTTCTACATACTTTTAAAAATATAACTTATATTGACGGCCGGATGGAAATAAATTTTCACAACGACGTCTTTTATCTTACTTGAGCACAAATTAATCATTCGATGACGGCCTGTGCAAACAAGGAAAACTATAAGCCCGGTCAAATAAGGGAAGTGCGAACAATAGCTTGAAATTAGTGCGTTGCACGGCTTACAAAAGCCTCCATTACTTTTTTTATTTTTAGAAATATGAAAATCTCTTTTGCTTTGTAGCTTTTTCTGCTTGTTAGTCTACGAGGTTTATTGCTTCAAAGGTATTGTCTTTTAAATAAGGGTTCAATAGAAGCAGATAAAAAAAGAGAAAGTTAAGCAACGTGTGCACTTAGATATTTTTAATGTTGGGGAAACTAATGCTGCACGGCTAGTTTTATAAAGATGCGTATTCAAAAGGACTAAATTACCGAAATCGTATCGCTTATATGATTAGCCAAAGGAATGTTTATGTGCTCGTCACATGTCGTGGAATACTCGTCGGTTTAATTAATTAATTTTCTTCGCGAATGCTTTTAATTAACGCGATAACGAGATATGTGATTAACAATTTGAAAGTGACGTTGAAAATCTGGCGGAATCTTAATTCTTTAATATCTTAATTTCTGCGAAATAAAACTTTTACGTCCAACTGAGGGAGACTCCACCAAGTATTGAAGTACACTTTACAATTAAATGTTTAAAAAAATTTAAATGCAATCGGATATTAAATAAAATTTTGTTGTTGCTGAAGACACTTCACGCTAATCTTTCCGGAGAAGATCTAATTAATTAAAAAGCCCGCTCAATTATCCGAGAGATAATCTCGAATTTTGAAAAAAAACAATGGCATAAAAATACTCGTCGGATGGCAGCGTCGATAATGCAAAAGAAAAAAAAAAATGAGTAATAATGATATTGTTCTCTAAATAGAATAAAGGTTTTTGATGCTGTAAAAGGGATTTTTTTAAAGTCATTTTTCTGAACGTTCAAAATGGCTTTCCTTCTTTCGAATAAAAGCTGCAACCCCGAAGGTGGGACACCGATAACTTTAGCCTGTGGAGGGACAAAATGGAGGGGATTAACGAGGACAATGGCGCGTGAAAGGTTCACTTAAGAAGAGATGCAGAGAACTTGAGAACTAGTTTTTGTCCAAAATTCTCTGGCAATGGTGTCGGCATCGATATTTAAAATTAATAGAAACTACACGTAAAATATTAATTAGAGTTCTCGACATGTAAAAAATTCTATAAGCGTGTTATAGTGAGCTTGCAGTCATTCGTGCAATTACAACTTGAAGATCAAGTTTACAAGAGATAAAAAAACCTTGCTTACTTTCGAACATCAAACGTTACAATTGTACGTAAAATTTCCTTCTTTAAAGAAATCCTTTTTATCGCGACGTCCAGCAAAAAAAAGAGAAAAAAAAAACAGATCAAAATATTTGCCAAACTCGAGCATATCAAAAGATGTTGCGTCACGGAATTTCGCGAAAATGTTGCAAAAAGGCTGAAGATTTCTGCGGTTAGTTGGAGATTCAGCTAATCGTGCTTGCGGGAAAATTTACAGGAAAGTACGAGATATGCCGAAGATACGACAATTCCGCGAAGCCTTTGCTCTGCCAAGACGCAAGAAAATGAAAATTTTTATTTGTTCGGAAACGAGTTTTCCCCGAGAAGCAAGTCGATATTGAGAAATAACGAATTAGCATACGTTGGTCTCGCGACTTGACGACCGAAGGTGATCATAGCGATATGATCTTCGCGATCGAGGAGCGACGTGAGCTCGTCCATGTATCTCGTGCGATATGCTCTTCGGCAGATCGCGAAGGTTATCTGGAATCGCACGTCGAGTCCTTCGCCGGCGCGAAGTCACGGGGACGATTGGGCGCGTGGCCGGTATCGATACTCCCCTTTCATTGACCTGCGACTCGAATAAACGGCGGCGGGAGGAATCGTTACGTTATCCGCGTTCCGGATCAATGACCGTAGGAGCGCGGACTCGCGTTTCGAGCGGATCGTGACGTCGCGCGAGAAGCTTATCAAGCCGCGAAAAGCGGAGATAGCGCCGCGGCGTCGTCGCGATTCTTACCGTGCCTGCATAAGTTCAATGCCGAGTTAATGCACTTAATTACACAACTAGCGGCCGCCGAGGCGGAAAGTTTCAGCCGAAACGGCTTGGCTTCTGATGTCTCGCGAAGTAACTCGTGTCGAGATAAAGAAACCGAGACGTCGTAAACATTTAATTTTGTTAAGGATTATATATAAAGTACGCGGAGAAAGATAGCAATTTGCGAAAGTAATTAATCTGCGTTATCGCTATTATGAAAATTTATTAAGATGTTCTTTATTTTCTCAAATATTTGTTGACGCGTTTCGCTTCGCTCGTGTTACGTGGGCGCAAATATTTTTGCGTCGGGCCTCAAATAAATTAATAATAGTTTTTCAAACAAAAAAAAAGAAAGAAAGAAAAATTATTTTTATAAATACGTGCGTTTTTAATAGACGGCACGTGATTTTACGTGTTTTCGCAGAAAGAAGAGAGTATTATCGTTTTATCACGCGCCGAAAGACGAGTTCGGACTTGGCTGTTTCAGTAAGATTGACGCTGACGCCGCTTTCGCGCAAACTGCTAATTCCATGGAAATTCCACATTTGTAGACAACCTCCTCGGGTTTTGGCGAGGCTAAGCGACTTATCACCCGCTGGGAGTCGGACGGCGTTGTAAACTGAAACGAACACGTTACACTCGTTCGAAGGCGCGTAACGCAAGCGATTCCGTCTGCGGTTGCATAAAGCGGATCCGCGGCCCGTGCGGGATATCACAAATCAATTTCAGTTAGATAATCGGATTCCTGAAACTGTTTTTCTGTAACTCCGTGCGACTACGCGCTTTGTCAATTATATTTTGATAATTATTTATCGATGAATTTTGTTAATTAAAGTACGAGTCACATGTCGCCGTTTGATCTCGACGCGATTGCTATCGCCGCGAGGAAGTGGAGCGGGAAGAGAACGGGGGGGAGAGACAAAAATCAGTGGCAATCCAATCTCTCCTCGTCGACAATGAGAGGAAAGGAAAAAGAACAATAAAGAAGTCCGGCGTATCACGTCCGTACCCCTCATGTGACCGTTTGTAAAAGGTGAACGACCGCAGGCTTCTCCGGAGAAAATTGTCGTGCCCCCTGCCTGTCCCTAGCGGGAGCCCCTTTGTTTCTCCTTGGCGAGCGCGTGCTTGCGGACGTCGGAGCCGCTCGAAAATTGGAAATTTCGCGTCTTCGGGGCACGGAAAAGCGGTAAAGCGAGCGGAAGTGACCCGGTCTAACCGGTGAAAAAATAAGAAGCGACCCGTGACGACGAAGATCAAGAAGCGGACGCGCGGAGAGGTACGCGTCTACGATCTCTGCGATCCGGGCGAGGGTGAACGACCGTCCATGTGGAGGACGTGTGGGCTGCCCCCTGCCAAGAAACGACAAGCACGGGGTGCGATCACGACGCTTAAATCGGACATGCGGTGATGCGACCGAAGGATCTCGCGCCGCGGAGATCGAGGAGTCAGAGTCGAGCAGCGCGCGCCTGATTCTCGCGGATTTCTCGCCTCAAAGAGCCTTCGGAGAGTCTCTGGAGCCTCGGCGAGTAGCTCCGGGTCTCCTCGAGCCTCTGCTCGACCGTCAGAATTCACGTGAGATTTCAATACACGCCGCATGGATTTCAAGTAGGTCGCGCGGCATCGCCGCTCGTGGAAGCTTCGCGCGGAGGGCAACGACCGAGCGCGGAGCGAGCGGGCGTTCGAATTGCAACAATTGACGGAACCCACTCGCCCGCGATTGGTCCCGGGGACCAAGAGTCCTCGCTCTCGTTCAACGTGATTTGGACGGCAAAATTCGGCAAAGTGCAGCGCGCCGAGGAGGAGATGCCACCGTGCGATTGCAATCGTCACTTTTGTCGCGTGCGCGAGATGAAAAGGATCTAAGGGCGTATTAATTCTCCTTTTTCTGAATAAACGACAACGCTAGGATCTACGCGGCCAAATGATTAATTAATTATTAGTCGTGATCGTCGCTGCAGCCCAGGTCCACTATTCCTGACACGTATCAACGAGTGCACCCGGCATTCTTCTTCCTTAACGAATTCGCGCCTAATCGGCGCTCTACGCGCTAATAGGCCCGCCAAGATGCACGTAGCCCGGCGTTTTCTGGTCACGTACGCTGCGCCTTATGCGCAGGTTGTTGACCCGCCGATTGATATCGATTGGCATCGGCCCCGTGATTTCGCACGTTTGAACGGACCTTGGATAATAACGCTCGCGTAACATTGCGATAAGAAGAACGAACGAAGTCACCGAGCAAACAAAACGCAACGTCGATGACGAATAACGGGATGGCAATTTATGCCATCGGAAACTTTGCGTTAAATCTCGCTTTTTTCTTTTCGCGAGGAGAAACCGGAATCGTTATATAAAATCTTAAAAAAATTGCGAGGGTTGATGGATCAGTCCGAAAGACTTAAACGACGGACGCGTCGCGTGAATAAGAGAGCCGCGGCTCGGTATTTCGTACATCCGGAAAAGGTACCGGGGCTCGCAGCGTTTCCCGGTTTCCCGCGCGACGTCGGCATCAACGATCGACCGGCAGCATCAGCGGCGTGCCTCCGATAGAGCGGCCGGCAAAAGGAACGGCAGTGACTAGAGCGGTTCTTACTGCACGCAGTAGAAGGTGGTGCGCGCGGTCCGTAGGAGGAGAAGGTGGTGGCGGCGACGGTGGTGGGACCAGGAATGCGTCGTAAGGTAAGCGGCATCCGGGCAATGCCCTCGCATGTAAACAATCAGAAATTGCAGCCCCGGTTCCAGCGCGAGTAAGCGGCCGCTCACGTGTGCCGCGCTCGCCGTTTGTGCGCGATCGATCGGCCATCTCGGTCGCACTCGACGTTCGCATACCGGAGCCCGTTCGTTTATCGCGCCGACACCTCGCGCGGGGCTTCTAATTGGAGCCGGCGAACAATTACCGAGAGCTGGACGCCGGCATTTTTTCTCCCCCGAGTCCCCGGTCCCGCTCGGTTCCCGAGAGAACGTTTCCGCGACGGCTCCGACCGGTGGAGAAACCCGAGGTGATCGGAGAAAAATCGCGAGGTGGTCTCATTCACTCGACTCCGCGCCGTTAATTTCGCGCGCTAATTGCGGCCAACGCGCTCGGCAGATGCCTCAATTTGGCCCGCTTATTGTTTTTTAACACCCGCGGTAAAAAAGATCGCGCGGCGAGTAAGCCCCTCTCCGCGAATCCCGGGATGTAAAAAGCGCCGCGCAAATATGACTCGCGGGGCACATCCTGTTGCATTTGCAAATACAGGTGGCTCGCGTTCGTCCGGGATTTTTAATCGCGAAGATAAACGCCCGTATGCCGTAACGACCTATTTGTCGATTATAGCAGCTTCGTTGCGAATTTTTAACACGAACGAATACTCGTGAACGTTATTCCAACTAACTAACTTTATATTGACTTAAATATCGGAGCAGCGTGTGGAAAAGACCATCCACTGCAACGAGCTCATAGTGCGCACTAACTCGAGAACAGAGGGGGAAGATTGATCGCGGAAAAATAATGCGGATGCTTGCGCACTAAGCGCGCGTATTTAACCTAGAGCCGAAAGATTTATCTCCTCTCACTCGCGGCAGCTCCAGTTTCCGCGCGTAAAAAAGCCTGTGTTTATGCCGAGGAACTCGATCAGTCTCGGGACCGACACGGTTCAGCAAATAAATCTTGAATCGGTTCAATATTCGCGATATCGCGCAATCGAAATTTCATCAAATCCTAAGAAAAAAAGTTTTTTTTAATAAACAGATTATTTTATCTATTAAAAAAAATGGTATTAAATTAAATTGAGTTTACTGGCGCCGCTATAAAAAAAAAAAAAAAATATATGACTTGACAGTTTCAAGCAACGAGATTGACGGAGACCAGTAATTAATTAAAAGCAAAAGTAACGTAAGGACTTTTGGTCATCGAACTCGAATGATAGATGAAAAGTATATCGCGTATTGCGCGTCTGATTACGCGGCACACGTGAAACACTTTGCGACTAGATACGGTCGGTCATTTAAAAAGAGCAAAAGTGATATACTTTGTCGCAAAAATTGTCAGAGCAAGAGGCATCTAAGATACCCGTTATCAATTCTCGCTTAAGTCTCCGGCATTAAAAAAAAAAAAAAAAAAAAAAGAAAAAGCTAATCTTGTTTATTTGCAGTTTGTTAGTATTTTATTAGAAAATGTACTTGAATTTTTAAAACGTAAAAGCTAATAAGATCTACGATTAAAGTGTCATGTATTAATTAAGTTTTTCAATTATCTGAGCCAATTTGCGGATTAAAAATTGTGCGTTTGTAATTCATGGCTTTTTTCAAATTGTATTTTGGAGTTTAATTTTTCTTTCTTTTTTTTTTAAGTCTCGTCAGGTTGAGCCAAACGCGGCTGTTTCATTTTAATCCAATTCCACCGCGAAGTTGCAGGTCGCATCTCTTCTGACGCTGAATTGCAGATGTGGGTCAGAGTGGGACCCGGCAAATATACCGGTTTCCGCTATAACACGTACGGTAATCGCGCCGTATCTTTAAACAGTTGGCATTGTCAATTTGTATCAGCCTACACGCGCCCGCTCGCTGCACGCGATTCATCACAGTGTTACACATTCTCTGTGTGTTTAAAAGCATGCAGGCGAATGTTCTCTTTTACTAAAATTTCCGTAGAAAAAAGAAAACCCAACAAATTAAATTATAAAAATAATTAGCAATTTAATAGCGATTATTTTGCGATCACTAACATTTTGAGCATTTCCAAAAAATTTAAAAGCAAAAGAAAAAAAAATAAAGAATTGAACGAAGATAAAACTTAGTTCGATTTTCTGAAAGACGAGTTTTGACATTGCGAGCACGTGATTATATAGAGGTGGTCACCGATTTCGACGTCGAGCACGGCCTTTCGGACGAGAACGAAGTAAAGAAGTGAAGTAACGTAGAACGGTGCGCGTCGAATACTTCACGAGGACCCGCCAATCCAACAGGTTTTGTTTCTAACGGCTAATAACGGGCCCAGGTGGGTTTTTGGGTGCCCGTTATTTTTCACGCGACCGTCGCCTGGGTTAGTCGTCTGTTAGAAATCGGGTCAAACCGCGCTGATAACCCCGTTGCACGCCACTATTATGCGTACGAGCTCCTCCGCGTTGACAATGACCCGCATTTAACGGATTCTGGATCCGCGCGTGAAGCGCTGGCAGCAAACGCGGCCGAGTTTCCCGTCTCTTTATCTTATCTTCTTAAAATTCGCGCATAAAGCAGCCGCAGATAATCCAAAATTGAATGAAACTAAACAAATTCTTTTTCTTTCCTCTTTTTTTTTTATTTATCGAAATTGTTCATCGATTAAAAAATAGCGTGAAATTAATCGGATAGAATAAAATATATTAATTAAAAAAAAAATAGTTTTATAAATCTAAATCAAATGTCACATTACGCATTAATTTCGCGTTTATTTGCCAGATGTGATTTTCAGGTCTCTGTTCAATAAACGCAAATCTGATAGCGCAGTTCGACTGATCGATTTCGAAGGTGAATGACACTTGGGAGTAATGAATCAGATCGTCAGAGTTCTTATCAGTCCAATAAAAATTGATGATACTTATGAGCTGTCGACGCAGAAAATCACGCGGTTCAAGTGTAGTCTAAAATATTCCGGAGCGCGAGAAGTGTTTGGAATGCAGGCCTGTTTATCGGCCAAATTTTGCAGGGTTATCGCGTTTACCTCTTCGATCAGTGTGCAGCAATTGCGTTTTGAATTGGAAACGCAATATACGATAATCCGATGACCGAGATCACTCTTCGGCGTACTTTCTGCAAGGCAATAACGATTTATCGGCCGTTCAAAGACGTAAGGCCCGACGATATAAACTGGATCGTGTTACACAATATCGGGTTCGATAAGATGAAGATGACCTCTAAAATTCAAGTTGCAAAAAAAAAGTTGTAAAAAAAAAATGGGAGACGTAGCATGAGATGTTCGTTAATTCAATGTTTATCGTCTTTATCATATATAAAAAGATAATATTAAATAATATCCACGTGCAGAGAATTTTCTGACCTAGACCTCAGAATTAATTCGTAAAATATTTGATATTAAAGAATAAAAAACAAACCAGCAAATTAATTTCGTCAAATCTTTACGTTAAGCAGACAAAAATTAGCATATAGCAAAAAATAACATTAAAAAAAAAATAATGTCGCGCATTAAAAGTTTTACGACGATTAAACCAAAACCAACGATTTTCAGACATGTAATTGCAATTCGTGGTGAAAACTTGAGAGCATCATATGACCAAATAATGTTCGATAAGCGAACCAACAAGTATTGCGTCGTCAATAAACAGAATTGAAATAGATTCGATCAAAATAATATCGATGCGTCCAAGAAATTCGTCGCTAAGGTCATCAAAGCTTTTGAAACTGGCGGATAAACAGCCGATTGTCACAATCGAGAGAATTGCGTGTGATCGCGGCGCATTGCGTTTACAAACACCGGCATCGCGTGTTACGTCGCCGGCGAATTAAACCGCGAAACACGGGCGAGCCGTGCCTTATCTCGAAAAATTTCGGCAAATCGTGCTCGTCGTCACACCCGCGATTGGCGCGGTGCAACGTACTTTTCACGGCGCCAAGGCCAACGATAAGCCTTCGAATTTCGCCCGAAACTTCAAGTTGAATGACATCCCGCGTTTCGGAAGGAGCCTAATCTCCGACGTGATCACAGAAAAATCTTCCATCGATTAATATACCGTGATTGGATAATGAGAGGTTCAACGTGGGTCGAGAAACACGGTTGACGAGAGACGTCGATGATTAAAGATGAGTTCCCTAAATCGCGCAAACAACCTGCCTTCCTCGTTATTTTGCAAATCATCAACAGCGGCGCTCCGGCTGGCATTTTTATAAGGCCCGTATACGAAATTAGAAGCTATGGAATCTCAATTGGAGAGCGGCGCGAATCGAGCTCGCCGAACGGAGTGAATTCGTCTTCGTTCGTCGGCGAAATTGCGTCGAGGTGGCGGGCGACAAAGGCGACTTGTACTTTCTATATCGAAATCGTAAACAAAATAATAGATTTCGCGAGCGGGTTGTGGAACTTGATCGGCCCCGACTCGTGGGAATGAAATTCAAATGGGCACACGCGTAAGGCCGCCGACGAAGGCCATCGCGATCAATGATCCGCCGGCGGAGTGAATTCACATATCGGCCTGCGACTCGATCATCGACTCGTCATCAATCACAGCGTCTTTCTTTACATGTTTTGATACACGTGTTGGCCATCTGTGACCTCATGTTCTAACCACCTAGACTAATCTTATCGTTTGTCTGCCTGTCTACTTGGACTCATAACTATTCTGGTATGCGAGAATGAAACCCGAAGAAATATATAAAAAAAAAAGTAAAAATTATTTAAAAAAAAAACAAATTAAATTCGCTCACTTAACACTGGGCCTTTTGTAATTACCGGAAGTCCAACAGTAGCTGCATTTCTTTCCTTACCTAACGTGATGTCCGTTCGAAAAGCCTACGCTTCCTAATCGAGCGATAAAAACCAGATTACGAACAACTAAAAAATAACATCCGTGTCCGCACAAAAGGTATTGCGATCTTCCAAGAAAAGAGATAAAATAAAAAGAGCTTAAAAACATGGAACAGATAAAAAAAAAAAAACGGGATTAAAAAATAAAAGATGCGATTAAGGGACCGAGTATCGCGCGTTAAAAGCCGGGGAAGAAAACGGGGAGGAAAATGTTGAAATGGAGTTTGATTACGGAGACCCCGAGTGCATCCAGCAACGGGCGCACGTACGATGCACCACGCCCGCGATCATGGCTTTCCTCTCGCGGACACATTTTCCCCTCGGAGGGGGGCCGATATATTGCGGGCACGTGTACTACGTGCGCATACGTAACAGTCGAGATAATGGCGGGTGAAAGACCCGGGACGATGCGTCGGGCTGGTCGGCCGGCCGCCCGTTACCATCACTGACCACCGCCAACGGGTCAACGACCCGCAATCTCGCTCGCAGCCGAAATTTTTCGGTCCGCAGTCGGTGCGGCGCATCGGCCCGATCGAAGAGGCCTCTCCCTGCCGTCTCTTTAAATCTCCTGCCGTCGGCGGACACCGGCTACCTCGGTTCAGGGGTGAATGGACTGCTCGCGGTGAATGAGTGACTCAGAACTTTCGAAATATCTAGGTGGCACGCGCGGATGGAGCGATAAAGCGCACCGGAGGTTCCGTAGTCACCTAGGGAGCCCGTAAAGTCAATAGGAGATTTTCTTATCTGCGGGACACTCGAAACTACCGCGGTGAGTGCGCGCGTTCGTTACAATATCAAATAATTTTGTTAGATTACTTTTATTTTGCGCCGATAGCGTAGTTTCGTTATAACAGTTTTACGTAATATTTTTTTGTATGGTTAATAGAAATTTATAAAAAAAATAAATGTCCTTTGGCGTATTTAAAAGTCAAGAGAGGGAGACGCTGCTTTCGGCTCAACCTAAATTGTCGGACAACTGTTGCGTTTACATGCCGTATTTATGCAAGAAAATATGCTTGAGTCGACGAACGTTTCCTCGTTCCCCGCGCATAACGCTTGTTAATAATAGGTCGAATTATGTAAGACACGTGTTTCGATTCGCGTTATTGATTGCGAATCGCCGAATTTACGAGTTCGATCGCTGACGCAGCACGTCGAAATCGCATCGGCCAGCAATACGCAAGTCGCTTTACCCGCATTCCTGGAGTCCTCCCTCAACGAAACGCGAAATTGTCGCAACGGTTAAGTCGTTGCGACAGTCGCGCGACAACCCATGGCGAAATTGTTGCTGCTTTCGATCCCGAAGGTTTATCAAACAAAAGAAAAAAAAGAAAAAAAAAGAAAAAAGAAAAAAAAAGATTTTTGCGACGCTCGATCAGGATGAAAGACGTTACATAAGCAACGAGTGCTCTCGTTCTAAATTCTTACGGCCACTGAAATTGAAATTCAATATCCGGCACGAGCGATTGTGTCATTATGCGATAACATCAGTCGCCGGCCGGTTACGCTTATTTGCGCGCAACTTCGCAAGATAACGAAGTCGAGAACCCGAGATACTAGATCGAGAACTTCGGGTGTAAAAGAAACGCCGAAAACTGACGGCCGTCGGACACGATATTTAGGTAAAATAACGGCACCGCGACAGACCCGCGAAACAAACTTTTCAATGACTTATCACGCGCATCTTTACATTCCCGCAGCATCGGTTGCCGCAATTTTTATTCATCTAACAAAGAAATCGAATAAAAAAAAAATATTTCTTTATCTAGAAAACTGCTCGACAATCGAAATTTTCGTACCGCGCGTTAAAGTCTTTCTATTCGTCCCCGATTTTGTCTCTTCGAAAAATCTATGTTGCACGCAAAATTATTAACAAGGCAAAAGAACTAATAATTAATTAATATTAATAAATCAATGAATGATAGATAAGCGATTTTATTAGATCGTCGCCGGCAATTGGTCGGCGAAGGTTGCCACTCGAACTGGATGTCAGAAGATCGCCGCTCTCGGGGGCAAAAGAGCGTCTACGCGGGTGCAGGCGGCATTGATTTTCGGCGTGGCAGCCGATCGCGGGTGTTTGCGAGAGGTCGCGAAGCGGCAGCACGTCGCGAATAACGCGTCTTAACACGCACGACCGATTGCCGCGAGGTGAACGACCGGCAAAGTGGCGTGAATGCCGCGCGCGGATCGGGCTAGGAGCCCACCGGGGCTTCGTCCTTCATTTACGAGTCTCGTAGCCGACTGACCGAAAGCTCTGAATTCGGCCGTACCGACGGGCGGGAGGATGCGCGCTTAATTCGCCGAGGTCGACGAACCCGATTCTCGCAAAAACCACCTTAGGGCCGCTGCCTCGGATCCGTTTTGAAATGTAAGACGACTTAATTTTTTTATTAATTCTTTTTTTATATATATATATTTTTACACTTTGACGCCCCGGAAGAGTACGCGTTTACTCCCTATTCGAAATCTCGCTACCGATCGCTCGCCAGAATCAAACGCGGGAGATCGAACTAGAGCAAATGCGGAGAACGGCGAGAAACCGACATTGTCATAAGCTCCGCGGCTTATCGTGGTCGCGAATTGAATTTTCTGGTCGAGATAAGTAACGAGGGGGGGCCGAGGGTGCCAGAAAAACAGGGATTTACATCTAGCGGCGCGTATCGAGGTAGGTAAGTCCGGTTTATCGACGTTGATGATCGATCGAAATTCGTCACTCGGGTTCAAGAACCTCCCAGAAATTCCACGCGCGGAACACGGAGGATGTCACGTCGCCGCGATAGCCGGCGCCCAGACATCTTATCGGTCCATCTTATAAATAGAATTTTGCGGTGGGAACAATTTGGTCTAGGCTTTATCTCTAACGCTACTTTCATCCCGCTCTTGCGTCGGCAGGCTCACAGAGGAGGTGAACGACCTGAATTGGGTGAAATAAATCAAAGAGACGAGAAAGAGAAAGAGGGAGGAAAAGAAGAGATCGAAGTGGGGACCACAGCTGCGAATCGATCAGTGGATCGAGTTCAAAGACTTTGGGAAGTCCACGAAATGCTAATTGCCGGTTCAAATGCGTGATGAACAGGATCAATGAGTGACAAATTAATGAAGTCGGTAATCAACGATCAACGGTTGACCGAATCGGCGCACCGAACGTCCACCTTCCTCTAGAAACTTTCGAGAAAGGTTTCTGAACTTACTTTTCCTTCGTAATCGTTTTGATTATCACTTTTACATATTATAAAAAAATAGAATTACACGAAAAACTTTTGCGGAAAAATGCGAAAGATAAATTCGTTAACAAATCAGACCAACTTATTATTTAATATTGTAGGAAATGATGAATCGAGCGGACCGACTGTCTCCTCTATTTTTTCCGACGCCTACATTAAGTACTTTTATTAATTTATTTGATTTTTTTTTTTTTAACAACTTGATTTTCTTAGATCTTGGAAGTTTGGAGCTCGGTCTCGCGATCGGTTCCAAATTGTGGCCGGCGATCACGAGGAATGTCAAGACTCGGTGCATTGCCGGGTATAACGGATATTACGGTACTCTTGATCATTACACGTGGTAATGAGTACGCGCCGCCTGTAGGAAGAAGCAATACAAGCGCGCTAACTTCAGCGTTCGCTAATAAAGCACAAATCGATGCTTGTGCTGGTGATTTTCGCCCGTTAACCTACTCCATATTGTAGGGTCGCGAGAAGACAGGATTACAATCGAGTGATTAGTCGGTCTGCTAATGATCTGAGAGGGGCCGCAAAGTGCAGCCAAGAGTAAAATCTAAGAGTAGAAAAAAATAAAAAAAAAACAGAAAAAAAAGAAATAAAAAAGAGACGTCTCGACTTTGCGATTAATTCCCAAATCAGCAGAAGAACCCGAAGAATTCACGCGAAAAAGGCGTCGGGGGAGAAAGATCGCACGTAGGTATAAGTGATTGCGAACTGAATTGCGCGAACGAAGCGGACTATCCGCGCCTCCGCCCCCTCACTCGACACGTTGTTGTTGTTGTTATTGTCGCAAGGTGCATTGCCCCCTGTCTAGTTCAGCCGCACTGACGCCGGTCTTTCCCGGCAA
This sequence comes from Cardiocondyla obscurior, assembly GCF_019399895.1. Taxonomy (NCBI): domain Eukaryota; kingdom Metazoa; phylum Arthropoda; class Insecta; order Hymenoptera; family Formicidae; genus Cardiocondyla; species Cardiocondyla obscurior. The sequence goes on along the minus strand of NC_091879.1, from coordinate 2,454,423 downwards.
GTATTGCCAGCCTTTCGCCGCCGTGCAACGCTCACGAGCGACATTTCGCGCGCGAGTACGCGCCCCTAGGACTCCCCGCCGCTCTCGCGTTTTTCGCGCGCGCACGTGACTTGGGCGCGTGCCCCAGGCACTCGGGACCCCTCCACCGTCGGTACTCTGAGGCCTCGTTTCCGGGCTCCTTCCCCCCGTTTCTCTCACGTTTTTTTTTTTTCCTCTTAATCGCGCTCAACCTACCAGCCTCCAGTCCGCGAGCTGCGAATTCTGAACCGTGATCAATCGCCTGGAATTTTTTTTATTTTTTAATTTTTTATTTCGCGTGTTTTCGCAAACCAAGGATGTGAATGTCGTGGACTTGGATAAAGAGAAAATATATGATTACGTCAAATGAGAATACGAGCCGAGAAATTCGCACGCTTTTCGAGATGCTGACGAGGCTCCTGCGTGTTTGATTATTGTAGTTATTACCACGCGATTGTAATTTAATTGCTATAATGTAGCAGGTTTGATATTTTAAAATTATGCAAGGTAAAGGTATTTTCATATATTTGTTCATTTGTAGGTGTTTCGTCGAGGGGGTTTAATGAGGCTTAATAATCTGTGTCGATTTTTTTTTTGCGCAGCGCGGTGCATAAACATATCGCTCCATCGCACACGATCGGGTGTCACCGATTCCCTTCAAACAGGTACGACTGCATAATGCAGGTGCGTTATGTCGAGAGATCAAGCACCTCTGCTTTAAAGGACCTGCGAAAAATGGAGCGGAACGATTACGTGGTAATACGACTTTTCGGTCGCAGAATCATTACTTATCCACTTTTCAGTCGTTGAACTTAAGATTCGAAAGCGAGAAAAATTATTTTTAAAAAAATATAGGGAACATAAAATAACTTTTATACGTCGTATTATAATTATAATAAACTTTTTAATTGATATTGTAAGGAAATAATGAATCGAGCAAAAGAAATTCGCGTCGACAAAAATGAATAGCTTACGATCCAAAGAAAAATAATAAAAGTGATCGGAATAAGTAGTAAGCTTTGGTGTAGATAGCTGAGTGCTAGCGTCGTAGACGAGGGATCCCGAGTTCGAGACCGAAATCTCTTCTATTTTTTCCGACGCCTACATTAAACGATATAACTTTTCCTTAATAAAAAAAAAAAAAATATTAAAAAAAAAATAAATACAACAAAATGCGATTTATTTATATCTGCTTGCGGCAATTAATAAATCGCTTACGTCGCGAATTTTTATTTATTCATTTAATTAACGCTACACATATGTCGGGAAATCGTTCGCGCGGCGATAAGAGTTCTCAAACGCAGGCGCGGTAGATAAAACGCTACGACGAAAGGTATCGAAGATTAAGCCTCCCGCTTTATCGCCGAAAGACATTCCCGGCGCGCTCGTAAACTTCCTGTTTATGCGTGCGTGACGAACGGGAGAGGAAAAGAAGGATCTCTCGCGCACACGTACCGCCGCGAGGCGAGTTGAATCGGCAAGAGCGGTCATTGCTCGACTGACCCCCTGACAACAGTAAAAGTGATAAACGCCTTGGGTGCGCTCGTCAAAGCCGGGAACCCGACTCCGTCCTCGCCGTTTATGCGAACGGCACTCGATGCACACCGTGCATCCAGGTTTTCATTTATTTCTCGATTTTCCCGCGAGTCAGCTCGCCAAGATCGTTAGGTATTAATCAGCAATTTATAGGTAGCCTCTTAGAAAGGCAAGCGAATTGAGAACCAGCGCGCGCCGCATTTCTGCAATCGGCACGCACGGATCACCGTCTCGGCCGATTGAACTTTATTTAATTATTAATTATATTAATACGTTAATCATTTTAATATTGATTCCTCAAATATGTTAACAAAAAGTAAGCGCGGCTCGTGATAATTTTTCTAAAGCCGCACGCACGTGCGTGTGAATAGGCACGCGGAATTTAAAGCTATTGAGTACCGGGGTTTCTGCGATATTCAGAGTTCCGGAAGTTTAAGGTTTCCGTATTCGTGTCTTGTTGCCCAACGCCGCTGCGTCAACTAGCGCGTATTATTGCACGAGCACTAGGGACTGGAAAATAACCGCGATCGTATCCCACCGGCAGATATAATTCGAGAAAATAAATATTCAGCCACGCTGCAACTGCTAAAAGAAACGGGCGCGATGATAACGAGGTCGCGTTACAAAACTGGAACGGGAAAGCTCGGCGTGGAAAATTGTCACGAGAGCGATAGCACGAGCGCTGAACAATACATTATCCCTCTTTGTTTTTTTGTTTTTAATTAAATCCATTAAAAATAAAAAAAGTCTAATTTATATTTAACCGAGGAGTAAACCGCTGAGGCCATTGTGGGTGTACAAGATCGAGACATTAGTAGATATTAGTGTACAGATCGTCGTTTTTTAAATGTTAAATATAATTTTAGCTTCGCGAATCTCGCGTGTTTCTGTTTTTGAAATATTAAAAGTGCTTATCGCACGCACTTATTCTGTAAAAAAAAAAGAAGACTAAAAAAAAAGTAATAATACATTTTTTTTCTTTCTTTTTTTTCCTGCGTCGTAATTCAAATCGCGACCAAAGCAGATGGCGATTCTGCAGGAACGACGAAGTTCAGTGATTCATTAATGATTCATTTCCTTTGACGCACGGTAATTACGCACAATTTTGTAACTCGACGAAGTGTTGAACGCTCCGCGTTCCGGCCACGAAATACGAGCTGGGCAGTCATGACGGACCGATCCTAGTTGCGTCACCAGCCACGCATATAGAATCACTGTCACTCTCGGTGTAAACGGTAGTAAACACAGGTCGTAGCCCTCTTCCTCTCTCTTAACACCTCTCTCCCACCCTTTCCCTCCGTCTCTCTCCGTCTCTCACGGCGTTTCCCTCCGCCCGAGATCACTTTCGTTCGCTGGCGGCCTGAACAACAACGGGGCCTTATCATCTTCCACGAACCGCGGAGATTTGCGCGTAACAAGTTACGGCTCTCTCGATTCCTGAATGAGCTCAGCCTCGCCGCGCGTCGCGGAATATATTACGGAATCGGCGAATTTTTTCCACGTGAGTAAGATCGCCCGAGGAAGAAGCGCGTAAGTTACGGTAACAAAAGCCGCGAGTGCGTAAAATTTCGTCGGCGACGCCAACGAAAATTGATACCGGTGCTAGAACAAAATGGAAACCGAGCTCGTTAATGCGTTTGATATTTATCGCGATTCTATTTTACAAAAAACTTAACGCGGTATTGCAATCCGATTTTAATCTTCCGCGCAAACGAGATTGGAGTTGAATCAACGACGTCGTTGTCAGCCCTCCTAGCTTTTTTACTGCGGAAGTTACTAAAATATTAATAATGCCCCCGACGATTAGGTACTATCGGATCTAAATGCGCTGCGAATCCTGCGAAGAGTATAAATTCGCTTGCGTGCAAAGGGACCGAACGATCATGGCAATATACAATTTGCGAGAGTGATTCCTTAATGACGACGACAATATATCGACGCGATAATATATTATTCTCTTCGCAGATAAAATTACATGTGCGAAGATCAGCGACCGTTAACGGCGGCAAAAGTGAGCGGAGAACTCTTTTTTTTTTTCTTTTCTTTTTTTTTTCTTTTTTTATCACATCCACGTGCAGAAACGCGCGCGGGGACTCCGCATATTTATGGGTGCGATTTTTCTCTCGATCGCCGTGCGATTGATTTTCGCATGCATTCATTACACGCGCTCGGCTTGCGGAATGAAGCCGGCGAGGCGAACGGGAAAGAATGGGAAACTGTCCGCGTTGTATAATCCCAGGGACACGCGCCGCACTCGCCTCGCTGTTTCTTTTGTCGATGATAATCGCGAGATTAGATGCAGATGGATGCTGGAAGCAATACGGCTATAAGTTGCAAAACAACACTCGTTATTCCCGTCCGTGTGCACAATTATCATAATAAAATTTGTCAATATGATATGTTAATGAATGTCACCGCGCGCGCGTGTGAATACGGGCCAACGAAAAGTCCGGTGAGTTTGTTAAATAGGCGTAGAAGAGCCGGCAACTTTGATTGGTTTCAGGTGTGTGTTTTCGAAATGACGACCGCTCGAGACTTGCATAATAACCAAGGCGCTTCTGAAAATTCTATGAAATACGCTTTCTAACATTAATGAAATAAAAAAAAAAAAATAGACTGTGGCTCCGAGGCGTGTCCCGATAAATTCATGTCATGGAAATCACTGTCCGTGTTGAAATCTCCCGAAGATACGCACGTCACGCCGTCGCGTAAACTGGTCGAGCGTTAACCCTTTATAACATTTATTTGTACGAACTCGGGAAGATGTATTTTTTTCTAAAACATCCTCCAAGAAATTAATTTCCTATCATTATCACAAGCCGACAATGACACCTAACCTCAGCGATTTTTAAAATATTTTTACCCTACACGATTCAGCAAATTAATAAAGAAAATCTGACGGGCAGATCGTTCTAAATGGGCCTGTCACCCATAAAAAAAATATATAAACAGAAAAACATATTTAAAAAAATATAATAAAATAAAATAAAATAATATGCATTATTATATATTAACGAATTTGTTCTTACATTATACTTTACGTAATAAAATCGCGTATGATATTTTTGCAGCGTGTATAAAAATTCGATTACGCAAGCGTGTATTTATGCAACGCTTTATATGTACGTCTAAAAACGTATGTAATATATTTTATATATTATACCGTGCAATTTACATAATTATATTTTTACTATACAATTATTATTATTAAATATATTTTCGCGTATAAGGATATTGTTAAAAATTTTTTCCACGGAGGGCAAGCACGCTGTGCACCAGCGGCCTGCCTCCCAAGGAAATAGTCACGAGGACTTACTCGTGCGGCCGATCGCGCCGGCACGTTTGCGCCACGTGGGCCGCGGCGCGATTGGAATGGACCACGAGCCCCGTGTTCGCAAATGAAATATATTTTACGTGCCGATCTCTGATCCGATCTCCGCGCACGTTTTCCGTTGCGGGACGTTAACTCGCGCGTATTTCGAGGGCAGTGAACGCGGAAAACGTTCCTCGTAACGCTACGTGTGCACGTGTGCGTGTGCGCGCACAGCTTCGCCGCAACCGAGAGCGCGGCTACCACGAGGTACGCAATTCGGCCGATTGTGAGAAAACGTTAAAATCGATCCGATCTACCGCAATTACGGCCGAAACCCACGCTGCCCCGGTTCCCATATCACGAGTACCAGATAATTTAAGAGGAACGCAAACACGTCCGTTTATCCGCGGCCAAAAGAGAAAGAGGAAATTTTTATTGCGCGCATTGATTCCGGTTTATCGATTTAACGATTAATATTGTACTTCGGCGCGATCGTTTTTAAAATCCTCACTCGTTACGAAATATACCCGACTATCGCCGTCGCGCGGTGCTAATCAGCGATTCTCTGAGGAAAAAAAAAAGCATAATAATAAGAAGTTACAGAAGCCAGATAATGCACGTTGCGCAATCGGATGCACAACGATCGCGGAAAACAATTCGGCGATTATAAAAATCGTAACGCGTGCTTGAGTAACGACACGAGTCGTCCCGAATTTCCATTCTCGTATCGGGACCGCTTATCAAACGCGGCCAGCGTCGTTCGCGTGTTTACGCGAATTTGCCGGTCAATCTGTTTTTCGTTCACAAGCGGCAAACAATCGGCAAATATTCCGGTGATTGCGATTTATCGTCTTAATTACGCGTTTTACGTCGGCGGCCGCTCGTGGAGGAAGGATCCGACGGTGATGCGTAAACAAGAGTTAAGGCCAGCCGATATTCGTATAAGTCGATCGCGATTTGAAGGACGCCGCGGCGAAAGACGCAATTCCCTCGGCGCGTAGCCGGCCCGTCGTTTCACACGGACCCCGCGCTGGATCTCGGATCAGACGGCGTCTAAAGCCGATGCGAAATGCCTGTGGAATGCTAGGAGTCCTAAGAGGAGTCGCGGGGAACTCGGGAAGGAAGGGGGATCTTCCTTGAGAAGTGATGCAATGCCACACATATGACTCGGCGGCATATTAAAAAATTCCACCGTCGTGAATGGACTTCCGATCTTCGGTGACGAGCGTGGCGAAGGGACCGGCGGGCCGCCCTAAGGGCGATCGGCCCTCGGTCACGTGAATGGCGAACGCGAGCGTGAGAATGAAGCCGAGGCCGTGAAATCCCGGTAAAACGTGAATTAAAAAAAGGACGTTTTATCAGCGTGTTGATAGCGAATTTTTGTTTTCTTCGCGGCGAGGCTAATGGAAAAATCTTCGATATTTTGCTTGAGGAAAGTCGGAGATCACGAGAGCGAATCTAAGCGGCTGTCAGCGAATTTTCGAAAATTATAATATTGTGACTCAATTACGGAAGAACGGTGGAGACCAGGCACGTGGTCTCACCGCCTTGAATGAAATTCCCGGACGGCCGCGCGTCCCAAGATACGAATTGCATTCCGCGTGCACTCGGCCGCGCGCTTGGCGATGCAAAGTGCATACGCGTACACTCCGGATATCGCTTAGGAAACGCATAACGATTTCTTCCGCGAAGCCCCCTTCGCTGCGACGGAGAGAAAGAGACGCGCGATAGCGACGCCGGCGATAATTATGGGAAAATAAAAATTGATTAATCGCGACGCAGACGGGTGAATCAGCGCCGAGGTATTTGCGGCTGGATGCAGATAGTTCCTATCACTTATGGCCGTTTCTATCAACATTGGTCCAACTTTAATCTCGTATTTTACGTCTTAGAATTAGAAAGGGATAAGATACGAGTTAAGCCGCGATCAAAATTAATCTGTGTCAGTGGATCAGTTATTATTTCTGCGATAATAATTATCAAATGTTATTTTAGCTGTCTCAAATTAATTAATGCATTTTTTTTTGCTGGCGAGAACGTCGCGTTGAGTTTTTACTACGCTGTATAAATATGGTGAACTTGATCGGCGAGAATCCCCACGACCTTGGGGGTCGATGCGTCATTCGTGTGCGTCGCGCTTCGGATGCTGCGTATCCCGAAATCGCTATTGTGCGCCACGAGCGAAACGTTGCGTCATTCGAAAAGGAATCGTACGAGTGCATCGGTTAGGTTCCAGCGCGCAGGTAACAGCCCGAGAGTGGGTGGCCGTTCGTGTGGCTTGCATCTTAAAAAAAAATAATCCGGCGCCTTTCACAGAACGACGAAGATATTTCGTCCGGCGCTGCTTAATTCGAAACGGAAACGCATCTAGTTTCTTTTTTTTTCTTTTTCTTTCGTATTTTTATTTATTTGATTTCCATCAATTTGCATATTCTTTACATATAAATTATTATAACTTGAATAAAATTTGAATTAAATTTTCTTAGCTTGTTTTTTTTTTCTTCTATTAAACTGTTTTTTATTTCATCTTATTTTTTTCCACGGAATTATTTTCAATTGAATTAATTATTCCTTAATTAATTCAAAATTTTGGTTTGATCTGGATAAAACTGGAAATTAATTATTCATTCTACGGGCGTTATGAGATCTAACGAAAGTTCTACGAAAGAACTGATAGAGGGGAATCTCTTTAATGTAAAAAAAGAAAAACGTCTCGGAGCGTTTCAGCCGCGTCAGCGGAAAATTGTAAATATTAAAAATATAAAGCTGCGACGCGAGATCTGGCTTCTCGTTACCGATACCCTCTTCGATCCTTGACACATGTGCAACGTGAATTCGTTTGGTAATTTTTGCGCGTGTGGCAAAATTATTCGAACGCGTCGGCATACAATTAGAGTCGTGGAATCGCGTGACGCACATAGGAATCCAACGGGAGACCTCGAGCGCGGCCACCGACACCGGCGATTAGCAAGAAGCTCGTCATCCTGGAACGCCGACGACGGCAAACGCCCCGGGCCCGCGAGCGCCGTATCTCCCCGCGTACGCACGCCGATAGGGGAAGATCGTTAACCCCTCGGCCCGCCGAGATCTCTCGGGATGCAGGAAAGGACACCTGCATCCTCACCCCGCGATAAGGCGCCTCCACCTCTCCCCCGCCCGCATGATAATCGCGCGGAAGTCGCGCGGACTTTGGTTACAGGTGTCGCGCACTCGATCCCGAAACCCGGCGCGAGCGGATTTGAAATAACATCATTATCGGGAAACACAAGAGACGATAATAATAGGCGGCTTGTATTCGCGATAAAAGCAAAACCTTCAACTTGCGAAAAGCAATGACACACGAGATGAAGAATACGGGAAGTACGAATAAACTTGCATAAATTTTATATTAAAAAGAAAAAAGAAAAAAAAATAGTTTGAATCGCGAAAATAATAATTAACAAAAAATATGTATTAATACGAATTGATAGTCTGATTAATTTCGGTGCTGATTCCCCGTTCGGTATAATTTTAGAGAATTTTATTAGAATTAAACATTAATATTTTTTACGAATATAACTGAACTAATAAAAAGTAAAACTTTTTAGTTTTCACAAGCAACGAACGACTTCTTCGACTTTGGCTAGACAGATTTAATACTCGTGCACGAGCGGTAGGAAAACTGTCGTCTCGTAATATCCCGAAGAAAACATGGTCGAAATAATATCGATTTCACGTTATTGGCCAAGTTGTGACAAATAAATGACGAAATTATTACAAATTCGCGTAACAAAGTTAATATTACTTTGGCTTTCCGTTCTCCCAATCTTCCTTGAGATCGTACCGGCCGTTTCGCCGAGAGATTCACAATTTCGCCAGATGCTGACGACCTCGCGCAAGGCCGCGCGTGTTCGACTCGCTTGCGTGCCGGTGTACGCACGTGCGTGGCTGCGTCTCGCACCTGCGTGCGATCCGCGCCGGCGGGACGTTTCGTGTTCCGATTTGAACACGATTCCGCGGGCGACTTCTTTTTTCTTTTCTCCCCCCCTGAGATGAAATAGCCCGGTCAGCCGTTTCCGTTTCCTCCGTCTGGCACGCACTGCTTACGCACGTCTCGCGGCCGGCAGACGCACGCATCGCGGATACCTGCTCGCGGATACGCCCGTCTGGCCAGACGACACGTCTGTAAGCGGCGCATTTCGCCGGCTGAGATAAGGGGGAAAAAAAAATGTACGGCCAGCGTCGCGGCGTTTTGAGTTTCAAAAACTGATGGCGGAGCTCTTGGTGTCCGTCGTCGCGTCGTCAATGCTAAAAATCTGCGAGGCTACCTGCTCCGACATTAACTTGATCGTTATGATTACGTTTCGTCTTTAACGAAAAAACTTGAGGCGAATATCTTTAAGAATCGTGGTACGTAAAATTATTTCTTTTTAAACATTAAGTAAAATTAAAGTAGAGAACAATTTCGAATCTATTTCTTTAAATTAACTTCCTTTTTTCTTTATTCATAATTAATCATTAATTTTTTCTAACGCTACAATGCGATCTGCAGTCGTTGCAGTCGTTAGACGCGTTTTAATTTTCATGCCGAATGAAGAGTCCTAAAGAGGAGCCTCCGTATTTTATCGCAAATTTACGAAAAGCAGAAATCCTCGGGCGTTGATTATCAAAGCGACGCGCAACAGGATTTCTAAAAACAGCAGGACGTTGCTCATGTTCATAGCGGCGAGGGCGGACAGTTTACTTGGATGTCAAGTCAAAATGAGTGAACCGCAGGAATCTTCGTGGGCGAATGTGAGCTTTACAGGGGACGTCGCATTTACGAATGCAGTACGGCTTCCATTGCGGTCCTTGAGGAATTGGCGGCGCGATGCAGATGCGACGCGGCGAGTTACTGGGGCAGACGAATTCAAGCGGACGTGACTCCTTGGGTGGACCGGGTCGTATACAACATCCGGAACACGACTGGCAAGGCTGGTTACGTCAATTCAATGAAATACTATAAGACCCGTGAAACACTTCCTAAATCAAGTACTCGCAACCGATGCACGTAATTAATTCCCACGTCTAATGACAAAAAGCTAACCTATCCTAATCGTCCGACAAAATTTTGACAATGAGATTAATGCATTGGTCTTTAAATATAATTAATTTCATAAGATATTTCGAAAGAGATATATATGTTTGATTTATTTAACTCTAATTTAATTTAATTTAATTTTTAATTAATTTTATCGCGTCGATAACGGACGGACGATGCCGAATAATATGGTTCGCAATCGACGCAGTAGCTTTATAAAAATTTCACGAATAATGGCTTGTTCTGGAGACGGCTTACCATGGTCTGACTGAAAGTGGGAGTCGTTTGATTTACGAGAATTTAAAAAGACATCTCGGAGACCCGAAAATCGTCGTCTCGCTTCTCGCTTCTACCATCGATACCCGCGATTCGTTTCTCTCTCGGTTTTCTTTTTTTTTCTCTCTTTTTTTTTTTATTTGGAATTGTCAGTTAAATCGCGACCTTGGAAGACTGCAAGGATCGAACTCGCAAGATCCGACCTGCATTAACGTGCGGTGCGTTACGCGGCAACATTTCAGCGGGATTCGCGCAACGAGACCTTGGCTCCGAAACACCGAAACACAGATTCCGCGACGGGTCCAACTTTTCTTCTCCCTTTCTGTTTTTCATTTTTCTCGCCCGGCCGCCCGTTTTTGCCGTCGAAGTTTAGGTAGGAGTCGCGCGTTCGTTAACTGACCCGAAAACTGACGCTGGCCGGCATCCAAGAGGATCGAAATAAAATTCTCACACGTATTATAACACGCGTGCACACATGAAAATATTACTCTCACGAGTGGAATTATTATCGCGCTCGCCTTACATCACCTAAACGTTTATCGCATTACCGAAACTCTCACGTTAATTTTTTATCGCAATGAAAAGGATAAAAAAAAAAAATAATAGTAATAATAATAATAAAAAGTAATTATTCTAGCGTATTAATATTTTCAGTATTTTATAAAAAGAAAAAAAATATATATACGCAATTATAATCAAATTTTGGTAAAGAACTATGAATAAAAAAAAAATTAACAAATTTCAAACATAAAAAAATATTAAAAGTAATTTTTAAAAAATTCAGAAAGTAGGATCAGGCCACGGCTTAATATGCGCGAATAGATTTATTGCAGTAAACACTTGTTAAGAATTTAAATTCATTAATATACGATTATATGTCTGAAGAGCGGAGTCTGCCGCGAGATTGCGCAAGGCACCGGTCCGAACAGATTTTAGAACATCACCGGGGATCTGTAAAAGTATAGAAGACAGGACAAAGATCGCGGGTGGTGCAAGTAAACGGACCCAAGGTTGTCGCATGAACATTGCCCTAATACCCAGATACATACGATTAAGGTGCCCAAGTGGCCACGGACTTACACCTAACGAGCGAAACGGCTCCTCGGCCTCTCTTCGGCGATGTGCTTGCGTAAGACTTACGAATTTTCACGCGTGTCTGCGTCCGTAAAACGCAATTCGGCACTCGGGCGTTATCGGCCGCTTCGCAAAATGCACGTATTATCAATCGGCTCGTTAGACGAAAAGAAAATGTATGAGAAGAACGTCGTGCACGTAACAAATGTCTCGTAATTTACAACATTAAAAAAAAAAGATTAAAAAATAATAACAGAAAAAAGAAAAAAGATTACTATATTATAACATATTAATTATGTATATAGAATTATTACATTGATTCGGGTAAATTGTACGCTGAGAGAATTTAATGGACCGCGTTCACGGAGGATCTTGCAGGAAACTGTGTTTTTGACACGAGACATATGTTTTTCGAGAAGAGTGACTGAAGAGTATCGCGCCATAATACTTGAAGCAAAATAGGGAAGAAGAACCATTCTTTATCTCGGTATCTCTATTCAATTTATTCTGTCTCTTTCTGCTAAGTTAGAAGCGAGATGGGAGAAAGGAAGGGTCAGAAGGGTCCAAGACCCTTCGCCTCGCCAGCCCTTTTCCAGGAATTTTCAAAATAATAAATAATTTAAATAAAAACAGTTGCACTTTGAAGCGGCGGCACGAAAAAGCCAAGAAGTGCTTTTACATTTTTATTTTACTTAAATTCCAGATTTTATTTTATTGCAAGCAGATAAAAAGTTTACGTAATTAATTATAAGATCGCGCAATTTCTAATTCTCGAATTACGAAAGCCGTACGTTCTTCGGTAAAGCTTCTCCCGGTCTTTTAATTTTGATGCAACAACCGTTTGCCGAAATATACTTTTTTTTAAATTATTATTATTACTTATTAAATTATCTTTGCACTCCTCGTTTCGAAACGTCGGGGCCTTCTCTACTTCCAAGCTGTCGCACCGCGGGAAGGTTTCTACCTCGGCAGGAATTAATGCAAATGAACGCGGAACGTTTTCAATTGTCGTGCGGTAGGGAAAGCGACGGCCGGAAGGGACCGAAGGAGAAAAGCGCGACCGGGGAAAATGGTGGCGCGCCGCTGTTTTGTCCCGAGCACGAAACGAAAGAGAGTGAGAACACGGGCGCGAAGCAGGAGAGTGAACGACGCCGGGAGAGAGTAGGCCAATGCCAGTGTCAGCGGCTCGGCTAGCCAGCCCCCCGTCGGCCAGGCAAACTTGATCGTGAAAACAGAAAAAACAGCGAGCCGCGCCGCCGATTACGTTCTCGCGAGATCAACAGATAAGCCCCTTTTTTCCTCCCCCTCCTCCACCCCTTCCCTTTTCTTTCCTCGATCGCGATTTTTTGGGACGCGAGCCGCGGGTCCGATCGGCACAATTCGCGAAACTGGAATCTACAGCCAAAGAGAGATCGCCAATTTTTTTTCTTCTCTTTTTTTTTCTTTTTCTTTTTTTTTTTTTTTTTATTTAAGAAAGTTTAGAAGCACCTCGTTAGTTAGTTACTTAGTACTTGGAGGTGATTCTTCTTAGTTGCTCGGCGATATCTCTTTTGCAGACACGAGGTTGGATAGCTTCATTGGTAATGTCCGACCTTTGCGGCCCGAAGCCGGCCACATGGCACGTGTAATTTCAATTCTCATCGGCGCGCTTAACGAGGAGAGAAATGACGGCTCCGCCGGAGGCATTATGTGGATCATTGCCACGTATTGCCGATGAATATGCAGCACTCGAAATAGGATAACGCCGATAATCAATGCGCGGCAGCGCTCGCGCTCGCCGTCCGTCATGCGTATCAAAATGCCACGCGCGGGATTCTGGATGAAACGATCCCCCGAGCGGTGCGTTCGAACCTCTCGTATCGGTTAACCAATTTTATTCATCCCGCCGACGCGTTTTGTCCTCGAATGAAAAATCGTGGGAGGGATCGGGAGCGGCGGTCCCGCGTGCAATTCTTTTTTTAACGCAGTCGCGACTGTTTTAGCTCCGGTATCGAAACGTCGAAGAAAAAGAGCAGATGGTTTACACTTGCGTGCGACGCGGGTCAGGATTTTGCCTACAGAAGCAGTTACCAGGGCTGAAAGAAGCAGCCGGGACGTCTCGATAGTTAGGCTACTCGCGTAGCGCTCGAGGAATGAGAAACGCTCTCCGTCGCGACACAGTCTCATTTCATATGTCAAGTGGATATAAAGTTGTCACTACTAACCTAGACACGCATACGAACACGTCGCGGCCCGTCTATCTAGTTCATTGTCAGGAGACCGCGGTCGTAGACGTGCGTGTCGCGGCGTCGTTGATTAATACTACTGTTATCCCGGCTCGCCGCGGGTGAGGAGGGACGAGAGGGAGCAGGCGCGACGGACACTTGCGGAAATTACATTGTAAAAAAGGCGCGGAACTAGGGCAAGCGAGGCGCACTCTTGATTTCTCCGGAAAAGCCGAAGCGAGATTGGAAAAAGTACGAAAAGAAAAGCGGCGGCGTGACGGATGGCGGAAAGAAACGCGCGGGGGGAGAATTATTGTTGAATTTCTCTACTGACATTCGTGACATTTTAATCTCGGGCTTTTATGTACGCATTTATATATTTAATATAGTCTAATTTTGATACTTTTATTTTTTTTTCTTTTTAATTTTTTTTTTTTAATATTTATATATGTAAATTTAATATGGAACTTATATTTTTCTGTATTTATATATTTAATATATAAATATATCAAAGCCTTTCCTATCGATTCTTAAATCATAAACCCGTTTCTCATTTCGCGAAAATAGAAACTATCGCCTTTAATCTTGGCTGCACGTGGTCCGATCCATCACGCGTGTCCGTTTACGGTTACGCGATCGATTAGTCATTAAAGTTTCGCAAAGCAACACGAAAATTAGACTTTGTACGATATACTTATTTCTGTAAAATATTCTGTAAAATCTGAAGCTACGTTTTACCTCGCATATATAACGCGAATGGAAATTGAAGCTTACATAAGTCCTTGGGCTTCTCGATTGTCGTTGTCTAACAATTATGATGCTAATCGGTAATATATTCACGATTACGCGATCGATTAGTTAACAAAATGCCGTAAAGAAGTTTGTACTCCGCTCGAGTGCCTGCTCGATAACTGTATTATTACTATTATTAATAAAATTCGTTTATCGCGGGAGCAGAATGACGGCGTCAAGTATTAGAGCAATGGAATGGAACCTCTCGCTGACACAAAGACGGCGACGGGCGAGAACAAAAGTCTCGCGAAAGCATTTCGTGAAATTCGAGAATTCACGCGAGGAGGAGAACGAAGCCGGGAACACGATTAGCGTTGTAGTTCGTGTTGCGACACAGCGGAGTTTATTTGGAAATAATTTTGGCATTGGATGACGACACGCTGACGTGATGAAGAAACACATCACTCAGCCACCAGCCAGCGATCGATCGCAGGAATCCACAAATTGAAGGATATCTAGATAAAGAGTTGAATGAACTCCGTGAGAGATAAAGCGCACTCAGTTATCACCAATTTCTCCGTACGCTTGTACTCGTGCATTTCTTTCACGCGCAACCAAAAAGACCAAGTGTCACAATGTCGCTTCTAATTTTTATCCGACAGGTAGATTTTATTTTTTTTTTTTTTGGGAGGCTGAATAGAGATGAAAATCGTCTTCGGTGATCGTTCGAAGAAAGTGCGCGCGAGAGAGAAGAAAAACAAAAAAAAGAAAAAAAAAAAAACTAAATTGCCCGGTAACTTCTTTCTAACAAAGAAAAGGGTCTAAAAAGGAAGATGTTTGAGGAAAAATTTTGCCGAAACTATTAATAATTTTCAGAAATACACCCACACACACACACGCGCGCATTCAACGAAAAAAGATAAAGGTGCCGAGTTGGTAAAAGCAATGTCGTGGTTACGTATGGACCTATGGATTTCCAAAATCGACATTCCCGTGCTCTTCCCCACGTTCACGCGTCGCTTTTAGAAAGCGCTTAATTAATTAATATAATTGCGAAGACGGCGCTACTCGAAGGGACACACGCAATCCAAGCCAAAAATAAAAATTTTTTTTTTCGCCGGAGAAAAAAACCTGTTTCGCGATGTGCGGCCATTGCGCAACGCGCGCGACTAGTGCGAAAGCGTGCCCAGCATCATCAGGCAATTATGCGTGAGAGCGTGTCCGCGGTATAATTACGCGTAGTCGTGTGTCAAATAATTCGGCGGTAACGAGAAGAGACGTCTGCCGTTCTCCGCGGAGAGGAAACTCCTCCGCGTTACAGCCAACGAAATTTTATCGCAAGATTAACGGCGACGTGAAACGATAGAGGAGCCGAAGGTAGTAAAGAGCGTAGATAACGGGAGAAAGTGCCTTATCTCGAATTTGAAACTTCGAATCTCGGCGTTTTGACTTTTAAATGGGAAGTGCTATTTTAAGTCCGACGCCCGGCTCGCTTTGCAATGAAGTTTTCAAATCGGTGAGGCGATAAACCCTACGTTGCGATGTTACACGGTAGAAAATGCATAAATTTCGTCTCCGCGTCTATTTATATCTGGGAAATTATAATAATCGGTGCGATAACAATCTTCCATATTAGGCGCCCACTTCGAATTCACTTTCTATGAACGGGAGAATTTTTTTTATTTTTTTTATCGAGTTAAAAAAGACTGTCTACCGTGTCAGAGGCAGTCGTTAAAGCAGAATCGCTTTAACGGTTTTGTAATTTTATCAGGACAATTTGACAAAGCTGAGCTATCGGTTCGCTTGATAAGTCACGGCATCAAACCCCGTTATATTTCCTTAATACGATTCGCGATTCGAGCGAGCCGCTCGGTGGAGCAAAAGAACCGGCGAGGCAGTTTCGAAATCAATCCTCGCACTTTGTGGTGCACCGTCGATCTAAATCAACCGACATTTTACGTCGGATTTAAAAAGTAAATCTCTCTTTGTGCGCCGGGCCGCGCAACGCAGACGGCGAATCAAATGGAGAATTTCACCGTGTCAAGGACAACGCGTCTATTCCCCGCGTGATTTTCTGAGAGGAACAAAAATCGCCTCCTCCCCGAATCCTTGCCGCCTTCCCCGTCGTCGGGGCATTGTGCAAGCTGACGTCACGGATGGTCCCGGTAGAAGTACTCTCGGTTATTTTTGCATCGACGAACGCGCGACAATTCGGGCTTCTCCGGAGGCCTTGAGCGTTTACACCGGCGTTATTGCGCTCGAAACCTTTGCGCGCACGAAAATTTCAACCGCATTGCGACGCCCCCCGCGCCGTTTTCTGACAATTTTTATTGAGCTTCAAAGAGAGACCAACAATGAACCAGCTGTTCCGTAAGTGAAAAATACCTGTAGGTACCCTTGAAGGACATTGAGGCAGGTAGAATTACTCTTTTAGAGCTGAACAGTTATAAATTTCTTTTTAGGGACGTCTTTGTGAGATCAGACAAACAGCGTTTGTTCTGAAGCAGTTTTCGATGACCGGACTGGCACACGTGTTCCCCGACGACGGTCCGTGGAGATCCCCAAGGGATTCGAAGCTACCTCGATCGCGACGAGTCTCGTGAGCGCGCCTTCGCGAACTTCGGCCGAGGGATTTGGCGCAGAAAATCGTGATAACGAGAGAGAAAATCGGAGGTAAGTGATTCGTTAACGAGGCTGGAAAATTCCACGGTGGCCGCGGTGGAATTTTTCCAGCGGTTGCTCGCATCCTCGCCGAATGGGCGTCACGTATTAGCGAGATTTAATGCGGCCGCTCATCGCGGGGAATTAGGCCGAGAGGACCTGTCGCCGGTGTCCTTGACACGCTGAAAGTGAGTCCGGTCCCGCGCGCACTGACTTTAAGAACTTGCGCAATCGGTCGTAGGTGTAGAACAGGCCGAGCGCGCGACGCCGAAAACCGCACACCGACGGCACGGTATAACGTTACTACCGTCGGCTGCGGATTATGCAAATGATCGCATCCGCCGTAACTGGAGCTTTGAACTTGGAATCGTCGCGTAAGCCGACGAAGCGAACGCGCCGCGGACTTTCGCGAGACGCCCAGCCTCGAGTCGCGTCTTGATTTCAATATTTTAATTAAACTATCTTGATTAAAAGGTAAAATATATTTTAATTTCGTTAAACTCTTAATTTTTTTAATATTACTAAGTATTTAATATGCTTGAAACAAAAAAAAAAGAAAAAAAAATCTGTTTATAATTCGATCCACGTTTGGTTCGTTTTCGCAACATGAAAAGAAAGAACGAAACGTATAACGCTCGCTAGAGAAATGTATTCGCTGACAAATCCTATTTAACGAATTCCGAGCATTCCTGAGTCTACTTCTGTAAGCTAAACCTAACACATCATTTGTAGTCAGTGGCTGATTAAGCTACAAAGAAGAGGGTAGCGGCCGAGCGACCGAGTGCAACTTTAATATTACAACTCCCGCATTCCTTCGTCGACTGGTCGAGTGGTACGCAGAAGTACTTCATGCTACGTCGTAATCGCATCTTAACGAAAGAAATTTTACGTACAATTGTTAATCGTTGCCTATTTTTTTAAAGTCAACCCCGCAGTAATAAGAGTCGAGCATATATCAGACACGAGCTTTGCGGCGCAATGTTAAAAAAAAACTCACACCGGCCAGCTGAACGGGTGGTGTCACGTTGGGCATATGAATGAAAGTGAGAACTGATTTATGAATAAATCTTAGCGGCCTTGAAGACATTGCGGTGCCGGTGGCGCAAGAAGAACGAAGAAAAAGCCTGGCACCTGTTCCCCGCTCGCTACAGCAAAATTACATTTCTTTCCTTGCATTATTCTGTCATGCACGTATATCGACAGCCATCGATGGATATTGACAAACCGGATATAAGCGCAAGCAGCCGCTCACTCTTGACATTTCGTGACGCTTCGGCGTCGGTAAATGAAAAAAGAAAAAGAAAAACTAGCGTGCAAACAAATCTATATCGTCTTCGATTAAAGCTTTTCAAATAATATATTTTTTACTATCTGCTTTTTTTTTATAGTATATTATATTTGTATAGTTATATTTTAAAGAAAGAGATATTAAAAAAAAATTATTTAAACGCACAGTAAGGTTTAAAGGAACTTAATAATTGCGTTAGGATGCAATACGTCAGATGTGAGAGACAGTAATTTTGTAATATCGACACTGCATGATGATACGTTAAACGACTATTTCTTTTTATTAAATTATGGATTTTTAAACTGCGTAGGTTTTGAAAATTTAATGCGGAGTCGACAACCTTATACCTATCATTTTTAGGGTATAAGATAAGATTGAGTGTTTTTGGTGCATGGATTATACAGTTCCCTAAGTTCTATGATGAATAACATTTTCACAATAAAGACAATAATATCATAATGATGACAGAGAATAAATAAAAATTCTTTTTAAATTCCTTTTAAAATGTAGATAGCGGCAGAGAGTTTTTTTTCCTCTTTTATCTTTAAAGATAATCATATAATAGAAATAAATGTCTAAATGTAGAATGTAGAAATGCGTGCAAAGGTACTTGAAAAATATTAAAAATTATGCTCTTCGTTTTTTTTCATATTGCGTAAATTTAATAAACTTAATAATGATTTTTTTTTTAATAATTGATACACAATTTCGAGCGCGTCTTCGACCCCATGGAATATTCAAAATACATCTTCTCTAACTAAACCTCTCTCGGTCATTGGCCGAGCAAACAGCAGCAGAAAAACCGATAAAAAAAATTCTACGGAAGAAACTTTTTTCCTTATTTATAATGCCGATAAGCGGACGAAATGTTTGACAATTGGGAAAACAATACTCCGAACGTGGAGTCGGTCGTGTTGGCGTCATTCCAGCAAATGGAAAATTTTGATACCTAACGGAATTTTTTTCCACATTCTTTGTCCCGTTCGCAACCTTTGTTCGGTCCACAAATATTGCACGAGTGTCTTCCAACCGGACGCTGAGGGAGGTCGGAAATGGATGTGCCGGGAGGAAATTTCCGTAACTTTGAAAGAAAGCCACAGGAAGCGGGGACGTAACCGAATCTTCAAATCGCATGCATACATATTGCGATTAGAGCGCACGCGGAATGTACTTGCTACCGGTCAAGGTTGCAGCCGTATCGATTTAACGAATGTTAACAGCCGGATTATTTTTTCCGCGCGATTTTACGGCCGAAGATTCCA